>NW_020799097.1:112943262-112969452 GCF_003259725.1 Athene cunicularia
GCAGAGGAGCATGCGTGCGGGCTGCGATTCCCAAACTAGCTAGGGCCTCCCGGTGCCCGTGAGCCCCCCCACCCCCCCCACGGTGGACGGGCAGACAGTGGCACAAGGGCCAGTGGTGGGGGAAACAGAGCAGTTGAGGTGGGGACGGTGCCGGGCGCTGCCCTGCGTGGCGCGAAGCGGTGGTGCGCCAGCGGCAGAGCGGCGAGATGCAGGGGGGCACCTGTGGGTGGGTGCGTGGGTCAGTTGGAGGAGAGCAGGGAGCTGTGGGAGGACAGGTCCATGCTGCTGGCGCTGAGGCCTCTGCTCTCTGCACGGAGGCCCTGAGTGCCCTGGAAAAGACTTGTGAGGACCAGTACCTGCAATCCACAAGCACGCCCCAGAGCTGCCATCCCACCTCCCGCACCCTGCAAGCCAGGACTCCTGCTCCCCCAACATTATCAGCCACGTTAGGTGCCACTTCTACCCTCCCCACTCCCATTCTGTGACTGAGCATAGTGGTGGTTAATTGGAAGCAACACCTGCAGATTTGGAGCTATGATCTCAGAAGAGATCCACCATACCCAGGGGGTAACAGTGGGGGCACCAGGCCAGGCCACCTCTTAGGAAAGCAGAGTAACTTTAGCACTGCGGAGTACCTCTGCATGGATGAACACTCAGATGCAATCCTGGGCACCACATGTGTGGCCCACTGTGCCCCTCACCATTTCTGTTGCTGGCCACTGCCCTCAGAGCCAGCTGCAGCCACACAGCCCCCACCCCAGTGCCCATTCCCGTACCAGCCCTGCTGCCTAGCTGGTGCTTACCTCAAATGAAGCATCACTAGACTTGTGCAGGTAATTTAATGACGCAGCTCGTTTCATGCTACAAGAAAGCAGAGGAGAACAGGTGTGATCTCGTTGCACCTGGCCAGACCCCAAAACCCCAAGGTGGTAGGGCCCCCATCTGGCTCTGTACCCAGCCTGGCCCTCACAGCCCTGGTACCTACCTGGTGTTCCTGGGCTCCAGTGGACCATTGCCCTGCAGTTTCTTGACCAACATCTCACTGCTCCTCCGTATCACATCCCGGATTTTCCCCAGGGAGCTGCTACGCTGGAGGGTGCCACTGCCATCCTGGACACAGAGACACAAGCCGGGGCTCTGGCATGTTGCAGACCAGGAACTGGGCTTGGCCCTAAAAACTGTCTTGCCCACTTGCACTGATTTAGCTGTGGCCCAGAGCAGGCTTACTGCTCACTACATGGCTCCTTCTCGCCCTGGTTCTCCATAGGACATGATGACCATGGAGCTGGGGACTCCCCCCACCATGGCCTGGCTCACCCAGACCAATCCTTCCTCCTGCCCAATGCAAGCCCAACACCCAGCCAGGCTGTTGACCTGCACCAGGCCACCAGCACACGTGGCACTGGCATCCCCACAGCCCTGCTCAAACATGGCATAGCTCCACCATCTGCAACAGTTCAGGCAGTAGCTACCATGGAGGTCCCAGTGGCCAGCGAAGCACCAAGTCCTGACAGGAGCCAGGACATTCATTTCAAGAACTCCCTCCCCATTTGCTGCTGGCTGGAGACTATCCTCCCCCTCCTCCTGCCCTTCCTCACCATGCCGTTGCTATTCCTCCTCTCCATCCAGCACTTGTCCTGACACACATCCTGGTCCTACACATGCCAGGCCTGCAGGCTCACGCATGTCAGACAAGACCAGCCCATATGCACACATGGCCATGTCCCACCTCTAACACCCCCCCCCCCCGCTTTGAGCCTGCTGAGCAATTCGGGCAGCTCCATTTGGGATGCACTCATTTGGCTGCACCAACACTGTGTTGCCAAGCAGGCACCACTTTTCCCAGTCCCCCAGCTTCAGCTGTGCCTGGCCCCACCGGCTGCCCTGGGGTGACACTTTGCAGGGGTTTCTTTACAGCGGCCTGCTCTTTCCAAAGAACAAAACCAGCCCTAAATCTTGTTCCCCAGCCTAATTCCTCCCACATTCCCCCCAAAATTCCCAGTACTCAGAAAGGCACTCTCCATCTCCTGTGTTCAGCTCCATGTGCAAGGCACAGACTGCCAGCATGACACCACCTCATGCCACTCTGCCATCGTGGCAGCAAGCTCTTCCTCTGTGGCCAGGCATGCTCATTACACAAGGTTGTGGCACCACTGCTGATATGGAATTAATTTTGCTCTCATGGCCTAATAACAGCAGTCCTCCCTGCTCCTGATCCCAATGGCCCCTGGCACATCAGGGCAGAAGAAACAGGTAAGGTGACTGCAGAAGCCCTTTGCTCCTTACAAGCATGTGTGGGAGCCCTTTTGTACCACTCCAAATGACCAACATAGCCCAGGCTAGCAGCAGTGGTTGCTCCAGGACTGTCCATGCAGCTCTGCAGGTAAGCACGGTCTCTGTCAGTCACCCCCTTGTGCTGACCACTATGGGCTGTAGCCCTGGGTAAGGTTTTTCCAACACTTCCCCACTCCAATTACCCAAAGCTGATCGAGCCCTAGACCCCTCTCCAACACCTGAACAGGACTTTTCCTACCAGCAAACCTTTCTCCTGGCATTCATCTCACCCCTTCTTGGATAAACCAAGTGCATTGAAACTCTTCACTTTCTCATCAGGATGAGAGATTTCCAAACTGGAAGTCACGTGCTGTTGCTGCAGGGGACCCGCTCACCAGGAACGCGGAGAGCACCAAAAGTATTGGCAAGATATACAATTCACCTCCTGCATTAGGAGCCATGGGCAGGTTTTGGAGGAGCTAGCCATCAGCACATGGCACTAGCAAAGACAGGGGTAGTGTCTTTTGTCTTCTCACCAGACTTGCACCGCGTCACCACCCTCCCTTGCAGGGTGCTGCCATACCAGGCACTGTTCCTTTCACCAGGGCACACAAGCCAGGGGTGGAGAAGGGAACACAGATGGGGCAGGGGAGCAGGACCATAGTACAAGAACAGTAGGATCTGGCCAGAAAGTATGCTGTGGGGTCACGGCTGGAGGATGGAGCCACATTTCCGCAGATGCAGTGATGTAGACTGACTGCAGACCAACACCAGAACCAAACACTGCTGCATGCTGGGTTAAAAATAGCTTCCCTTCTCTCTCCACTTCTTTTTCTGAAGGGTTATTTTTAACCCAGAACATTTATGGGGCTTGGTTTACTGCAAAGCCCCCACCCCATTGCACCCACCAGGATGAGAGCACTCAAAGAAAAAGCAGCAGCTCCCCCACTGAGCTGCTCTCTGCTGCATGCTCCCACCCTGCCTGCTGCATGGAGGCAGAAGGCTTGGGCGTGATTTGGCAGCACGCTGCAGCTCAGCACTGGTAGGCACAAAGGGATATTTTTCTGGCTAATAGAAACACCTGTTGGGGAAGGCCCAAGCTCAGATGCCCCAGGGCAGTCCTGCCACACATGGCTACAGAGCTGAGGTTAGTAGCAACCCTGGTTTGGAGGTTAGGAAGAGGCTCAGTGGCATTGGGTCCCTCATCTCCAATGCTCAGCCTAGGAGAGGTGCCCTGGGGGCAGCACAGCCCTCCCCCACCACCACACAGACACCAAGCACCCCCACACCTGCTCCAGCAGCATTTGCACCCACCATCCCAGGGCTGACCGACGCTGGCCTACAGAGTGTGGAAAGAAGCACAGGGCAGCGGTTCGGGTCTGTCTACCTTTAATCAGAGGTATGGTTGTTACAGCACCAGGTCCAGGACATGGCAAAGCACAGGAGCCAGTGGCACTGAGGCCTGAACACACCCTGCAATGGGGACTCACCACTCTCCAGGAGCATGGAGCAGCACTGGGAGAGAGAGGCAGGGAAGGTGCAGCCCTAGAGCACTCAGCCCTGGACTCCATACCCCATGGTCCTTTCAGCAAGCACAAGCTCCCAGGAGAGCAGCATGCATGTGCCCCAAGGCCTCTGTATCACCACGGGAAAGCCAGGCCCAGACAGACACAAGCACAACCTGCCAGGTGACTAGCATAAGACAAACTATCTACCTAAATAAATAAGGGGGTGACCTGCACTGGCCTCTGGGCTCTACCCTGCTGGCTGCAGCCTCCCCAGCTTTATTCCCAGGTAGGGAATAAGGGAATAAAGGGCCAGGGAGGTTCACTTCCTATAGGAGATGAGAGGAAGGTGTGCACCCAAGGGTGTGAAACTCAAGGTAGTGTCAGTCTGGCCATGGGAAACGTCCCTTTTCTCCAGTAGTGACCGAAGCACCAGACCCTGTGCAGGCCTGGAGTCCCATCAGAGGCACTGAGCCACTTCCCACACACTAAGGGTCAGCACTGTCTTCCTAGAAGTAACAGGGTTACAGATTTTCCACCCACTTGGCTAGGGACAGCCAGACAGCAAGCCATAGCCCCAGGGACCATGCCTGGCAAGCCAGGTCCTATGTTCAAGAACTGCCCTCCTTCATGAGCATCCTGACCCCTTCTCCTCTGGAAACCTCCCTGCAGCCATTCCACCTGCCCCAACATGCTCAGAGCACTCAAGCCCCAGCTCCTCCTTTCTTCATATCCTTCTTTGCACCTCCTTTTTCTCCCAACCATTCTGCTCCAAAACAGCCCATTCCCCATTTCAGCCACTTCTAATGGCCTGGGGTCTGGCACTTACAGAAAAGTTCTCTTTTCTCCTACCCTTCTCTCTGCCTCCAAGGAACAAACAACAGCTTCACCATGGCCTCTCCCTCTGCCAGCAGCAACACAACACCTGGGGACCCTGGAGCAATGGGGAGCAGATTCATCCCTTAATGTCATTAGGTGAGAACTTGGCTACAGCATCAGGTCAGGAGGTTGCAACTTATCCTTATCCTGGCATGTCTCTGTTCCACTCACAGCCCTTGGCTGTCACCCCCTCGCCTCATCTTGGATGTACATTAGCTATGGGCCAGCCCTACATTCCTGTACCCCTGCAGAGAGACCCACATGCTGCCCCTGGGTTGCAGAGCTCAGCAGGAAGACAGCAAGATAGAGACTGCCCTGTGTGGCAGGGAGAGCCCAGCTCATTGGTGGCCAGTGCAGGTTTGCTACAGGGCACTAACATCAGCTAAGCCTACAGGGAAGAAAGGAACTGGACACACAGCAGCCTTGCCAAGGCCAGGCCTCTCTGTCCCAGAACAGCCCCATCTTCATGCCTCCATCCTGGCCTCTGCAGAGATGGAGGGAACAAGCTAGGAGGGTTGAAGGATGTCTAATGACAGTGGAGTCGGCAAGCCTGGAGTGAAGAAAATCCCCCGCAGGCCTGGTCCCCAGGGATGTGCAAGGGCAGGCTGGGGGTGGGGGCACGCAAGGGGACGGTGGCCCATCGCCCTGGCCTGGGGGAGCAGGCAGCTCCTCGCAGATTCTTCCTGCTCTTGCTGGCCATGGGACTGGAGCTGGGCCACGTGGCCAGGCACTCCTCTGCAGGCGTCGCGGTGCCCTCGCGCGCCGGGAGGGTTGGGGGACTGGCGTGGAGTTCTTGCCGAGGAAGGAGGGATGGTGTGGAGGAAAAGTCGGAAGATACAACACAAACATCCAGGTGATTGCGGTGGAGGGGAAAGAGGGAGTCTCGGGAGGCATTTAAGCCTAGTGCACAGAGAGGAGAAAGACACAATTTACAAGGCCGTGAGGTTGTAGGTCACCCAGGGAGCAGGTGGGGCAGGGCCCAGGCTGCATGCAGAGACAATGGACCATGTCTGGGCAGGGAGGGAGTCTTGTGAGGCTGAAACAACAGACTCACATCTTTGCCAGCATGCTCTAGCAGGCTGGCAGGAACATCTAACTCAGGGTATAACAGCCTGGGCTTCCTGCTCTGAGGGCTCCCTGCTCCTGGGCCTTGGGCATGGGGTACCTGCCAAAGCCTCAGCACCACTGAGCTGGTGCCATCCCAGACCCTGGATCTCCCAGCCCAATTACCTGGGCCGCAAGTAGCTGGTCCAGGCCCTGGGGTGCTTCCAGAGCTGCCCTTGGCAGCAGGGCATGGAAGTTGCTGGCACCCTGGGGGCTCCCATGGCCCTGCCTACAGCAGCTGACAGCTAAGGGGTAGCAGCATATCCAAGGTCTCTAGACCAGCACAGGGAACAACTGGCCATAACAGACAGGAACAGCAGGAGCTGCCTCAGTCTTCTTTCTGGGGGAGCTGCAGCCCAGTACAGGGCTGCTGGCTGGGGAGAGGAGGCTGGCTATGCATGCAGCATGCTAGAAAAGGCACCGAGCATCATGTGGCAGCAGCTGTGTCCCCCAGGGTGCTGGGCCAGCCCTTGAACCCTCTATCTACAGCTGGCTGGGCCAGGGAAGCCCTGCCAAGCCCTCTGGGGAAGGGTCATAGAAAGAGGGACTATCCCCCTGGGCTGGGTCACAGGGTAGTATTGCCTGCTTGCCTTGGGATGACCAGCTCAGAGACTGTCAGGAAGGTCTCCCAGACCATCACCAGTGCAAAGCGATCACCCAACACCCACAGCCAGGAGGAACCATAGAGAGATACTGGCCAGGACAGGGACCAGGTGATCCTAATCCAAACCTGCAGCTGTCCCTCTGTGTTTGCTAGCCCCTCAACTAACAGGGAGTACAAGGGCCCAAGGTTGGTGCCTTGCCAGGGCTAGGACCCTCTTCACTCTTGATGGCACAGAGCTGGGACAAAGGAGAGCCCTGTATCTGTCAGAGCTGCCAGGTCCCCTCAAAGCTCTGCTCCGCAAGGTCTCCTCCAGTCACCTCCTGGGTACAATCCACAATCAAGAGAGCCAGCAGGCTTCAGGCTTGGGTGTTGAGGGGCTGTCATGGCAACACAGAAGAGGAAGGAAGGGAGCTCATGCAGGTGAGGATAGAGCCGAGCCAGGTGGAGAAGGGTTAGTGACAGTAGTTGGGAAGGGAGAGAGAAGGATTCGGAGTGCTCAGTCTATCACCTGTGCCAGACTGCAAAAACCCCTGGGTACCCAGCTACACTATGCTCCCAACTAGAGTTTGCAGGAGGCATGGTAAGTGTTAACAGCTCTAGCAGCCCTTGAGCCAAGCACCCACCAGCACCATGCTCACTTGCTGCCTCTTCTCCATCCTCCTCCTTGCAGGAGACAAAAGGCACCTGTCCCAGACCTGGACTGCTACCTTTCTCCAAACTCAGTGCTAGTGACCAAAGTCCCCTCAGTCTCAGAGCAAGCCTAGACAGGCTCAGTTCACCCTGGCTGTGTCTCGGCTAACACCAGCCTCTTTTGACACCTCTTTGCCACTGGTCAGTCTGGCCTGGCATCCCACAAAGACCTGCCTTTTACCACCTCTGCTTGGCTAGAGCCCACAAAGGACATGAGACCAGGAGAGGGGGACTGGAAAGATGCTGGCTGCAGACTATTCCTGTGCCCTGCAGTCACTCAGTCACAGACACACCAGGCACATACACACCCTCCCCAGGCTCAGCATCGCCTGTGGTGCAGTGCAGGACAGACAGCCAAGTTGCTCAGAGGCTGCGTGGGCCTGAGATAGGGCCGATGCTCTCAGCCAGGGCCTCAAGAGGGGAGCAGCAGGGAGATATGTTAATAAGGTTGCAAGGCTAAGATTAAGGGCAGACCAGAACCAGCTCATGCTGTGCACTGTGAGAGCCTGGCAGCCCCCTGGAAGCAGGAGCCCCTAGTTGGGGATATCTGGCCTGTACACCAGAAGCCAGGCCCAGACACACACCTTTGCGGGCTGGCTGGCTCATACCAAGAAAGAGGGGAAGGAAGTGTGCAGGGAACAAATGGAGGCAGACAAGGATGCCACGACAGGCCACGCGGGGACAGCCCTGAGCCAGGTTGTCCCTTCCCTCTGGCAGCCGGCTGAGGCCATTCTTGATGGTGTCTTGTACTTACCCCGCTCCATTCCACGCCCATACTCACTTCCTCGCTACCGTCTGTGGCATTCTCGTACTTGACGCTGCCCCCCAGGCTCCGACGTCTCTCTGTGCCATCACTCTCCTTCAGGATCTCCACCACCTTCGTCTGGTTGATCGGGTCAATGCCCTGCAAGTAGAAAGGGATAAGGAAGCACCATGTTTTGCCCTCCTGTGTTCTTTCCCTCTAGCGATCTGCTGTACCATCACTGTACTTAGTCCCATCCCCTCTCTTGGCCACTGTCCCATCACAGTCAAAATTCTCCAGCACATGAAGGATGGAGCCAAATGTTATCCTGCACTTAGAAGTCCCTATTGGGGTTCTCAGATCAGTGAGACCCCTGGCAAGCCATAAACCACCCTGGGGGACAAGGGCTTTGCTACTCAAAAGCTGACAGCTTTTTTTCTTAACATTTTGGTGCGTGAAGGCTTCTGCCATCCTTCAGTCTTTCTACAGCTCCTGCTTTATTATTAGAGGATTGAGAGGAGTTTAGGGTGAGAGGTACTCTAAGAAATCCCTGATGTGTAACCTGGACAAAAAATTAGTGTGAAGAAAACATCTCAGTGCGTGCAGATCTCTTCAATAGCTGACAAAGCCCAGTAACCTGCCCTAACCCAGCTGCAGTATTTCTGCACTCAGTGCGCCTTCCTCCCCACATGTACACACGCTGACATCTGCTCCATCCATGCACACATGCACATTCAGAACTCCACACATGTACACACAAATACAACTCCTACCACCAAGGTGCTCTGGTATGATGGGAATATAAACTGAGGATATCAGATGCTGCAAGGCCCAGAAGAGTTCCTCATCACACCCCAAGCCAAATGCTGTGGCATGATCTGCCACCCTGAGCCCCACAATGTCCCCTCCACCAGGGAAGGTCCCTCTGGGGTTACCTGCCGCCGAGAGCGAACTGCACACTCCTCCAAGGTCTCAGCTGCCTCTAGCTTGCCCTGGCGTCGGTACAGCGCACCCAGGTTCCTCAGAGTGGTGTTCACAGTTGGGCTGCAGTAACAGATGGAAGATGAGCATGAGCCCTGGGGCCACCCCCTCCAGAACCCAGAGCTGCCCACAAACCACTGCTTACCTGCTAACCTTACAGGCCTTGTACCAGCCACCATACTCAGCGTAGGGAGCACTGTCTCTATGCTTGCTCTACAGGATGAAGAGAGATGCGAGCTGTTAGCCCCATGCCTACTGCCATTCTCTGGCCTGTGCTCTCCTACTGGGTCCCAGGGTCAGGCCCCAGGCTGCACCCCTGCACCAGCCCAGCCTTTGGAAACACAATGTGCAAATGCAGTCACAAATCCCAGCAGGTTCCTGCAGGGAAAGCTGAAAGCCCATTTGCTGCAACACATTTGGGCCACAAGTAGAAGTGATGTCCCCACCCCAGCAAGGAGCCCCCTTCCATGGTACTAAAGGCAGCAGGGACAACACAGTCCATCTTCACAGTGCTCTGGAGGACATGACACTACCCCAGCATGCAAGAGTGAGACAAAAACCTCCAACAAAAACCCCATAGGCATGCCAGGCAGCATGGGCGCTAAACCCCTCAGTCATAGCCAGCAAAGGAATCAGCCAGCCACATGTAAGCTTTCTGCCTCCAAGGTCAGGCCAGTCCCACAGCAGCCCAGTCCAGCTAGCTGTCTCCTCTCCATGTCCAGCCTTTGTACCCCAAAGCTGGCTGGCCCTGCAACAGCCAGGAGCAGAGAAGCTGCTGACCAGAGCAACAGGAGAGGAGGCAGAGCTTGATACTCAAGGAGAAAGACCTAGGGCCAGGACAACCCACTCTGCAGAGCACTGTGTGCTAGCCAGCATTGCCCTGCATCAGTAGGGACAGTGACACCTGCATGAAGGAAGCCCCACTGCTGCAGGAGCAGGGCTGCCTGTCCACACGCTGTGCACCCTGGTGCATGGCAAGTACTTGGGGGTCTGCCCTGCCCCTGGCTCTGAACCCACAGGACACAGGGGCTGGGCAAGAAGCACCCAGCTCAGCCCCAAGCACAGCAGGGCTGCTCTCACCGAGCAGGTGAAGGAACCACTGCTCCACAGCAGGAGTTTCCCTCTGGCAAGGGATCTAGCCCAGAAGAAACTATCTTCACAAGGACCATTTTTCTTATTCAGTCTCCAGAACTTGTCAGATCTTTACCCCACATGCTAGGGTCTCTCTGAGCCATAGGCACATGCGGGTTTCCTTGAATCAGAGCCTACACAGCCTGGACAGGCCCCAGGTACAGGAGGACTCAGGACTCAAAACACCTCTGAAGCTTGCATAGAGGCAACTCTAAGAGGGTAGGGGAACCCAAGGGGAAAGGTGTCAAATCCCCTGTGGCAGAAGCAGCCTCGAAGGTCAGGACTGCTAGTTGTGCCCTGCTGCTGGCACAAGAGGGACACCTGCCCTTCTGTGACTGAGAGCCAAGGGGAAAGAAAAAAGGAAGTGAAGCTCTTCAGGAAGTGTTTGAAGCTTTTTAATAAAAAAATGTGGAAACACAGCACAAAGGAGAGCGCAGTAGACCTAGCCCCTGGGTGAGCAGCATGAACAGTATGTGGTTACCACTGCCTAGCCAGGAAGGCCATGTCAACTACATCATGCCACAGGGCATGGGCACAACTGCCCTGGGGACAGGAGCAGGGAAAGAGGCTCAGCCCTTGCCCAAGGCTGTAAAACAAATCTCACTCCAACTGTAGGTCCCCAAGCCCTGTAGCAAAGTTTGAATTATCTGGAGCATAGCTTCACACTACAACTATCTACATTTGACCCCTTAATTCTCAAAAAATGTGTCTCAATCCCAGAGGGTACAAGGGGAGCCTGGTCTCTACTCCAACTTTGATTTCTCCTGTATAGGATGGTGCTGCAGCAAGTGTAATTTCTTTGCAGCAGAGCATCCATAGGAGAGTAATCAGAGCTGCCCTGCACTGAGGACTGCACAGAACAGTTCAATGGGAAGACACAGCATGCTCGTGGGAGGCAGCTGCTACTGCCCTGCTCTTAGGACTCGCAGGATAGGACTGGTAAGTCACTAAACCAAGCCTGCCAGCCTGCTGTCTGAGCCCATGTGGGGATGGGGCCTGCTCTGAGGGTAAAGGATAGGGAAAGAGACAGTGCAAAGCTCCCACCGCAGCTAGAGGACTAGACCAGAGTCCTTCATTCTTCTGCTTCATCCACCTGCCAAAAAGCAGGTGACGTCTTAGGCTTGGGGAAAAGCAGAGACATGGCTCTGTTGCATTTATCTGTGCTCTTGCACAAAGAAGGGCCTGAGCAAGAGGAGCAACAGCTTCTTTGCCTCTCAGCTTAGTTCAAAGCAAGCACAACCCATGTCTATCCTCTTTGACAAGACAGCTAGGACATAGAACAACTAGGGCCTGCCCTGTGTAGAGATCTTTTCCAGGAGGTTTAGCTCTTTCTTAAGCAAGGTGATGGCAGCAGTTCCTCCTTGACCTCCATTTTTCCTCATGCAGCCTTTAGGGCTGCTTCAGAAGCAGGTTGTGCTCTGGGTACTAGCAGCTCTTTGCAACAGAGTGCCAAGGCCCTGCAGCACAACCCTTTGCCATCCACAATCTTTCATCATATGTGTGCCCCAGAGGGATCACTAAATCAAAAAGAGAGCATGCAGCCACGGTCAAGATGCTGAACAATCCCTCCTCCCCAGGAAAAGCATCAAGCACTCTGATGGCCTTCCCTCCCTTCCCCAAGGAGCTGCCACACTCCCTCCCCACTCTCCAGACCCCTCCTGGCCTTCATCAGTGACCACAGCAGCTCATCAGACTGCAGGAAGGAAGGTCTGGGTGTGATAAGAGAGGATCAAAACCCCTGGATTTCCTTCCCCTCCCTGGGCTCTTGTTACTATCAACAGGTAGCACCACTAGCTCAGACTCACCTTGCTCATCTCCTCCCTCTCCTCCGCGTGCATCCAGATTGGCTTATGCTCATCTGTGTGGGGAAGAATGCAAGACAGCTCCACTCATTACCTTGCCCTGTTGCTCTGCCACTTCCACTGGGGCTCTGACTCCTGCACAGTCCCACACTTTGTCTCTAGAGCCAGAAGCTCACTAGAGGCAAGTGACAAGGCTTATAGATTTCCCTGGTCCCTAAGTCAGAGCCACAAGAAAGGCAACCAACACTGCAAGGGCAGGACAGCAGAAGGAAGGAAAAAGCTCTCCCATGGTATAATACCCGTGCCAGGTGTACAGGAGAAACTTTGGCCTATGCCTGGGAATGATTGTGCCACTTGCTATTCCCCTTTTTAGCCACAACTACTCCCAACCCAGTAAAGACTGACAGCCAGAGCTCTCCAAGACCCCTTCTGAGAGAAGGGGTTGAGCAGCATAACACACTAGAATGGCAGTGTCTCAAGGGCTACGCAAAGCAGGGGCCCTGCAAGGCATTCCATCCCCCCGCCAGGGGGATACCAGTACCAGCCAAGCCTAGGCTGAGAGCCATGACACCAAACCGCTCACCCTTCCCCAACCCCAACAGTTTCTTCTGTACAAACCATCCACAGAGCCAAACTCCTTCACGTGAGCACGGGTAAGGATCTCCTTATAGAGCACCTCTGCATCTTTGTATTTGCCTTGCTTCAGGTAACAGGAGGCCTGCAACCAAGAAAACAGCTCCAGCCCCACTGGGCAACACTCCGCCCCCTTCACAGCTATCCTTCCATATCTCCCAAGCACCAGGCAAAGCTAACCTTTTCACAGCACCACTCCCCATCCCCACAGGGCCTCTGCCCAGGCTCTCACCAGGTTGTTCTTAGTCTTGGCCACGTTGGGGTCATCAGGACCCAGGCAGCTCTCGTAGATCTCCAGTGCCCGGCAGTAATAGTACTCCACCTCATCATACTTGCCCTGGTTCTGGCACAGCAGGGCTAGATTGTTCAGCTGCTTGGCCACATCAGGATGGTCTTTGCCTAGGACCTGGGTAAACAAGAGAAGCCACAAAAAGTCAACACTGTAGTACCTCGAGAACATGCCCAAGTCAGACAAGAGCCAAAAACTAGGGAGGTAAAGATGAAAGATTTCAGTTTCCACCTCCTGGGAAACCCCTCTAAGGCTGAAAACACTGGAGAGACGGGAAAGGTGCTGGCAGAATCAGCAGCTAGAGAGTCTAGGTAGGTCCTGGATCTCACAGGTGCAGTGAGATAATGGGGGAAAACCCTTAGGGAGAGCTGGAGGGATTGAGAACATGGGAGACCATTACCTTCTCACGAATCTCCAGGGCTCGCTTACACAGTGGCTCTGCTTCTTTGTACTTCCCTCTCTTGCCATAGAGAACAGCCAGATTGTTCAAAGTTGCTGCCACCTGCAGAGACATAAGCTTCTCCATGAAACAAAGCAGAATCCAGTGGGACCAAACAAGGGATGCAAGCAGCAGTAACAGTGACTGTCTCATTTCCTTCATGCCTGCAATACAGCTGATTCTGAAGAGGAGGAGGTCCAGAGGCAGAAGGCTACCCTGTCTGCACTGCAGGATCCTGAAGAAGCTAACTCTTGACAGGCCATACTGAACAAGAAAGCAGGAAATACTGAAGCAGTAAAATAGAGCCCCACACCATGTGAACAGCACCCCTCATATCACAGAGCACAGTGCTGTCCTTGGTAGTCTCGCTGCAGACACACCATAAGGGCACCATTCTAGTCCCAGCAGCACCTACAGATCAAGGGAAGTGACTGAAAGGAGGGAGACACTCACCGCTGGATGATCTTTGCCCAGAGTCTTCTCACGGATGGAGAGAGCATCATTCAAGAGGTGTGCTGCTTCTTTGTATTTATTTTGATCCCTGCAGTGCAAAGTCAACCAGTTATTCAGGATTTGGACATCACAGCCCATAGCAAGTAGAATGCAAACAGTTCTCCTTCCACACAGATCCAGCTCTCACAGCCATTTCATTTCTCCATTCCTCCCTATCTTAGCCAGTCCCTAGTTTTATCAGGCAGTCTGGTAGTCCAAATACCTCTCCTGTGCCAAAACCTTTTTGAAAGGCACTGGAAGTTGGGGGAGCTCCCTGTCACCAGAATGAGCTCTCCTGGCCCAGTCCTGCCCTGCCCACCAATGTTCACCTGTACACTAGTGCCAGGATGTTGAGCATGGTGGCCACATCAGGGTGATCGTGGCCTGATGTCTTCTCCAGGTCCTCCAGCGCCTGCTTGCAGAGCGGCACAGCCACCTCATAGCGTCCCTGTGAGGCGTACTGGATAACAAGGTTGTGGAGGGTGCGCAAACGTGCAGGAATCTCATAGCCTCCCTGCTGGGCAGCTGCCACTGCACTGCTGTGCTGGTGGGGCACTGCAGGCACAGAGGAATAAACAGGGGCACAGTTGGCACAGCACGCTTGAACAGATACAGCCAGCAACCATGCATGAGCAAACACTTACATCCAGGACCATGCTCCTCCTCCTCATTCGGGAACAGATCATCCAGAGAGTCCTTGGCAGAGTCACCTTCCTTCTCCTCCTGAGAGGATGGGAATCACAACACTAGTGGTTCTCAGAAGAGTCAGCAGCAGCCTGGGCTGAGTCAGCTACCAAACTCTCCTCCCTGCTGCAGCCCACCAACACCCTCAACTTCCCCTGTTGTCTTTGCCACCATCTTCTCCCTCTCCCTTGCCCCAAAGTAATAAAGCCAAATTTGTCCAGCACATCCATGCTACTCCATGTTCTCCCAGAGACTCTGCCCCATGCAGGCTCCCTTTAGTTATATGCATTGCTGTGCACAGTACCTAGGAAAAGGCAAAATCCAAGGCAATGCTATCCCACCTAGGCAATCCTGCTGGTCCAACCTCCCCCATCCCTAAAGGTGGCTTGCTTGACTAGGGCATACCGAAGGTGAGACATCCTCATCATATTTCTTCAGCTGGTTCATGAACTCAAGGTGTTTCTTCTCCTCCTCTAGCTGAGCCACGGTTTGCTCACTGCGCTGCAGCTTCTGCTGAGTGTTGGCAAGCTCGTCACGCAGCCACTGGTTCTCCTGGCACAGTCTCCGCACCTGAGCGCGCAGTTTCTGCTTCTCTGACTCCACAGCATTCAGATGGTTGGACAATGCCATCATCACCTTGTCAAAAGTCCCAGTCAGTAAATATCACAATTCTGTATCTCCCTCACATGCATGCTCAGAGCCCACCCTCAGCATCACACTGGCCTTCTACATTCAGCCCCCTGTTGCCCCTGCAGCTTACAGGGAATGGCCACATGCCTGCCTTCCCCTGTCAGTCCTGGGCAACACCTAGGGGGTCACCCACCACTCTCACCTGAGCTTCTCCAAGACCCAGCTCAATCATTTCAACGGACTTGCGGAGCAGGTTGGATTTCTCATGCACAAGATTGGCTTCTTCATCTTTCTTCAGGCACTTGATGGTCTCCAGCAAGCTGTGTAGGATGGAGTTGTGCTCATTCTTGAGTGCCTCCAGCCCTTGCATCACCAGCTTGGTGTTGGAAATTATTTCCTCTTGGCTCAGCTTGTCCAGTTTCTCCTCCCTTGGATATACCATGGTGGACATAGTCCTGCTCCTGCAGCCCTACACAGAGAGAAAGATAAAATCTGAGTGCCTCAGTGATGTTTCAGAGAAGCCACAACAAGTGTCACAGCCTTCTTCAAGAAGCCAGAGACAGCATTCAACTGGTTGCCTACTCTAAGCCCTTCCGCTCCCTTTGGCAGCGGGCAGCTGTCAAGGCACATGTCTCTGCTTTTGTGGCACAGAGTGCTGACAACCAGTGCTGGTAGCACTCGTGGACAGGAGACAAAAAGGCTAGAATCAGTGCTGACCTACAACACCACCATACTCCCGCAGCAAGGAAAGCTCATTTAGCTTCCATTTAAGAGCAGAGATTTGTAGTTGGCAGGTGGGGTTGCAATGCGTATACCTCCTGCCCCCAGACCACTGATGCAAGGAGGCTCTCAGAGCTCAACACCTCTTCTGACTGCAGAAGAAAGGGAACAGAAAGTGGACGGATGCCAGCTCAAAGCTTTCTTCTTCCTCAATGGAAAGATCTCCTGGAAGAGCATCCCTCAGACAGGGAGGTACCAGTGGCCTTACTGGGCCAAACAAAAAAATTCCCTGACCAGAAGAGTACACCCTGACAATCCTAGCCCTGGCACAGAACGGCCATTGTGTTGATAAGGAACGTAACACCACCAGCATGAACTGAATCATGCCTGTGTGGGAAAGCTTACATACACCAACTGCTACAGTGACACTAGTGTAACCCTCGTGTGGGTGTCAGCTTGAAACAGTAACAGCTTCTACAGCTTCATTTGCCCTACTGCCAGCCCAAGGACTCCTCAGGATGACACAAGGACTCTGTACCCCTTCCCCATCCCATTCCCCCCACATATACAACAGGAGAGTACTAAGTTACTGCCTTTGCACAGGGACACCAAGTGCTACAACCCACAATGTTAGTGCGGCTGCAAGATCCCCGCATAGAAAATCCAGGAGCTAGGGAAACACGCAGCAGGCCAGAGGGCGAGAGACATAAGAAGCAAGGCAAGACCTCTTACAGCAGGTTAACAGTACCCTGGCTGCTCCACAACTCACTCATCTAACCCTCCCTCAGCCTCCCTTTCCCCAGGTGGACCACACCAACAGTCTCTTCACATTATTCAGCAAGGGCAAGAAAGCCACCAGCCACCTCCTTACAGGTCACTCCAAGGCCAGCCTCCTGCAGGGCTGAAGGCAGCCCGCTGCAATGTCCTGCACAGGCAGCACCTCCCTGCTGCCCACGGCTGGCAGGAGGCACTGCCACCGGAGCACCCAGGGCCCTGCTGGCAGGAAGCTGGCACACTGCCCAGGCACCAAGCAGGAGGAGGTGCGGAAAGAGCTGCTGACACATTTGTCTTTGTCCTCCTGCAGGACCCACCTCTGCGTGGTTTGAGCTCTTTGTTCAGCAGCAGCAGCCTTGTGCCTGGTTTACTGAGCGAGCAGAAGTGCTGCCACGGGTACAGGAACCAAGAGACAGCTTCTCTTCTTGGCAGGGCTCCTCTCCTCCCCAGCTGTGTGCTCTGCCCAGGGGGACTCAGGGTAATCTCCCAGCTCAGCTACCACTATCCCTGCCCAGAAGTGGGCCCTTAGAAATAGATGGGTCCAGTTTCTTCCATCTTCTGAAAGCAAAGATGGCAAACAGTGCTGGGGCAGTTGCTGCAAGTACACACATCTCATTATACCTACCCATTCCCTCCTCTTTATCCTCACTCTTACAGAAATTCCTTGAGTTGCTTTATATGCCTGAGCTCTCCTCTCCACTCCTCTTTGGTTTCTGTTCCAGTGACACACATCCACCCCTCAGGAAGCACAGCAAACTCTCTACACACAGGGGAGGCATTACTGAACGTCAGCAGGGCAGGTACACTTCATGTCTCTTGAAGACTAGGTTCCTGTTCATATCTTTGAGCAAGAGCTGAGTCTTCCCTGCTACCCCAGAGTCACAATGCTGACTTCACATTCACTTCATGATCCAGCTTCTGCACCAACCCTGACCCATACCCAAAAGTGAGGGATACTGTTAAGTAGCTGCCATACTCTGCATGCAGTTACCCTGCACATTGTGCATTTTACACTGAAAAGTCTCATATGGACTGTGACAATTCCCAGTTTGCTTTAGAGAAGACCATAGAAAGATATGAAAATCCTCACTAAGATCGAGAGCACAGACTACTGTTTTGAAGAAAAGCAAGTCTGTTGAGAGTTGGCTGCCACTCATACCCTTGTCTTCCAAACTGATTCTCCTGGAACTGACAGCTCAGCATTCTGGTCCATAATTCCCCTTGTTACTCTTTTCACCACCTTTATAACATCTCTGGGGGAATGATCGAAGCAACAAGGGAAGCCCTGCCTAAGGCAGACTTCTGCAGGTGAGCACAATTCAGGAAAAGATGTGCAACAATTCCCAGCTCCAGAGGAAGAGGCTGGCAGCCCAAAGGACACTAACTACTACTGCCACATCTGGCAAAGAACTGTTGTCCTACTCTGAAAAGGGTCCAGACAGCCTCCCAGGAAGGCTCAGCAGGCACTTACCTGCTTCCACAGAAGCCAAGGTAACAACTGCTAAAGGGTGAAATGGCCTCATCACTGCTTTCAGCTCATAAGGAAACAGCCCAGACTCAGAAACAAGTAAATCAAGAAGTGGGAGTTCTCTGGAGCACAGGCAAGGCTTGGGACACAAGGAGCTCCCCAGGAGCAGTCTTATACCCAGCATACAACAAAACTAGAGCTCTGCTCTAAGGCTTATGCAGCTGTGCAGCACAAGTGCCTCTTCATCTGTCCCTCTATGTACTGGGTCAGCTTGAAATGCATAGAGTTTTAATGGAAGCATTACTTATATCCATACAGAGATCCTGCTGCCACCTTCCAAAGTACAATAAAAACGCATTGGGAAGAGGAACATGTTGCAAATCATGATAAAAACCCACCAGAGTTTGCACCTTGCTAGATAAGTCAGACAAAACCCAGATCCATAGAAAATCAGCCTCATTAATTCCACTGTGCACAGAACTACTCCTCAACTGAGAAATCGCTGAGCTAAGTGTTAAACCACACTCAGTTCCCCTACTACAGCAACAACCTGTCTTTCTTCAGCCCTTCCAGCAGAAAAAGCTTCGAGCATTTCAGAGTCTCCACCAACAACTTGTTTTTCAGAACTGTAAAGCTTTCAGATTGAGAAGGAAGAATCATCAAAACATCCTGACCCACAGCACTTCAGACTCCTCCTACCCTGCAATTACATTCGCAGATCCTCAAGACATACTAATACAAGCTTCTCTTCTCTCACTGGCCGTTCATACACCTCTACACATCCCCTAGGATGACATCCTAGAAGCACAGCCCTGCTAGATACTGACATGCTTCCAGTGTTAAAGGGTGGACAGGGGATTATCCAGGCTGGATACAGGGTATAAAATCTGAAAACAGTGCATGGGCTGTTTACTTTCAACTACCAACAAGAAAACAAAGAGAAGATTGCAGAAGAAGTCACTTAAATGCTGCTACCTCTTGCACAGAAAAAAACCCCAACAAGCATTGGTGGGAGCTGACTTATCCCTCCAAAGTGACAATTCTTCCCTACAGAGCCTTATTTCCAGCTCTCTCTAGTGCTGGCAGGTCTACACTCAGTGCTCAGCCTTCTAGAGCCGAAACATACTCTATGGCAACTGACACCAAGGTCAGGCAGGCTGAGGCTGCTGTATAAGCACTCTTCCTACTCCCACACATTCAGCAAAGGGCACTGAGTGTCGTTTATCCAGGCAGAAAACACACTTTGAGGTTCCTGCAGAGAGGAGGTGATACACTGTCATTTGCCTTTGGCAGGGAGAGGTTCAGACTGGAACAGAAAGAATGCTTTTCCAATAAGTTCCTCAGGAGATGGAGTGCCCAGCTCCTAGTTTATCCCGCTGCATTCCTCACAGCTCTGCAGGTGTCACGTCCCAGGTCTCCATCAGCATGTTTCCGCTCTAGTTGGCATGTCTTCCCTATTTACAGTGAGCTGCTAGAATAGCCTGGCTTTCTGGCAACACCCATCTCATCTTCCCCTCCCCTGCTCCCATTTGGAGGAGTGCTGCAGGAAGACAGGGAGGGAAGACGCATGCACTGAGCTTTGTGGCACTTGCAGCAACCAGCTGGGCATCCATCAGCTAGCACATCCTGCCTGGCAGAAACCTTCCTCCTGTATTCAAGTGCATAACCAGGAAATCATTGAGCATCAGCTATTTCAGCAGCCCACTTTTCTGCCTCTGAAAACTGCTCCCACATGCAAGAGCTTTAGGAGGAAGGAGCTGGAAGCTTCATTGCTTCTATCTCAAATCCACAGCAGCTGCCACAACAGAAACAAGGATGCCAGACTAAATGGGTCCAAGTGAATCTTAAAGTTTAATTTATGATGCCTAATGCTAGAAGGCTACAGAGAGAGGAAAAGAAAAGCACCCGAGAAATCAGGAGTCAACTACAACAGGACAGAGACTTCAGGTCTACATATGCCTCAACAAATTCAGTTCACTGCCTCCCTGCACGTCCCTGGACCAAGTATGAGAGACAAAGGGTACCATCACAACTTGCACAACCGATACTGTCAATTGCCACTTCCTTCAAACTGCAGATGGCCTGCCAGCACTTACTGTACAGAACTGGGCACAGAATTTTAGCAGCAAACTATTCTGTAGGAGAAGGTGATCTAAGGATATGGTAGTTGCAGAAAAACAAGTGGGTTCTGGAAAACCTTCCCGTGGAAAGGAGTAAGTCTGACCCATAGCAAGAAAGAGTGACCACATTTGGAAGGTATATAGCAATGGTAGCATTTAGCAATGGAAACACAGGGCTTCAAGTCTTATTCTCACAATAATTATCCCAGTCTCATACTGTGAGACATGCTTTTGTACCTGGAGAAACAGCAAAGTTATACATTTGGGAAGCAAATGAACTTGATAAAAGCAGGGAGGGTTTTTTCTCCTCTGGACCTCTGCCAGCTCATTACTGTTAAACAACAGAATAAAGGGTCTCTGGAAAGACTGGTTGACCTCCAACGAAGCTAGACGTGAGATTGCCAATATACAGCTGAGTCTCCACCACTAGGTTTTGCAACAAAACCTAGACCTAATACCTTGGATGCTGAAAAATAAAACAAAAGCAGTAAAAAGCAGACAGAGTGCCAAGATTGCAACCATCGCAGAGGCTGTATCATGAGCACAAGTTTTCTCCTTATTTTGATAGTGTCAGAAAGCAAACAGAGACTGTAGGAGACTATAGTCAGCTGTGCAGAGCCTCTGAGACTTCCACTGCACAGCCAGGACACTTTGACGCTGCCAGGCAACTTGCGCACTGACACATCACTGCCAAAAGAGCCACTGTGCTGAGGGTCACCACCCCAGGCCACCCGCAACAGAGCCACAGATAAAGGATGAAGTGGTGCTCCTGAGCTGCACATCTAACAGTCAGCATTTCCAGAGCCACTTCAATATGCGTAAAACAAGAAATATAATCAGCTCTGTATGGTGCATAAGAACTTCAGAGCTAAGAGCAGCTGCGCACACACGTTAAGGCTTTAGAAACAAAAGCAAGAGAAGGATGTTTTGCAAATGAAGGGACAGATGGTGTGCAGTCAGCTTCAGGGTAACACTAAGAACTGCAACATGAATAAGAGCCAGAAGTTAGAGGGCAAATGCTGGACTCCTAAAAGTAAAAACTGGTAGAATAATTGCAGTACATGGCTCCATCCTGGGCACCTGCTGAGGTTCACGTGAGGCACAGAGCAGAAATGGTGCTCTGTGATTGTAAGCACTGCCAGAAATGCCTGGTACTCCTGCTCCCTTAAAGCCACTAAGAACACACAAAAGGGAGATCAGTCAGGGGTCAGCACCTCAGGAGTTCATACACAGCATGTCTCTGAGCTACAATCCCAAAGCGGTCACTCAAACTCTGATGTGCATGCCACCATTTGTCTCCGTATCATGTGTTTTTCCACCCTAGTGCCAAAAAAGGGGGTACCTAGAGCCCCACCTTCTTCTCAAAGTTCTTTCCTAACCCCAAGCTCCGGCCTGGACTTTTCCTGCACTGCAATCTCGAGAGTCAAATCAACACAGAGATGGCTTCAAGCACCATAGAGAGATTATTGTGTTGCAACTTCCTCCCTATTAAAAGAGTCTGACTGTTGTATTACTTGGAAGGGATGCCTAGATGTCTCTGGTACATCCCCTCACTCAAAGCAGGTATCTGATCAGGGATCTGTGTCTAGTCAAGGGTTGAGTATCTCCCAAAATGGAGATTTCACAAGCTTTTCAGACCCCTGTCCCATGGCTTAACTGTCCTCATGTGGGAGGGAAAAAAAAAAAAAAAAAAAAAAAAAAAAAAAAAAAAAAAAAAAAAAAAAATTCTCATCTGAATTCCTTAGATAAACTCCTTATTACATTTTCCTTTGCTGAACACCACTTCAGGACAAAAGGGCCAGGCACCACAGCACTAGAAACTGACCCTATGCCCAGAGGAAGGGAATGCAGCACATGCCTCCTTTCAGCAGGGTCCCATGGGGTCAGGCTCCCTCTGTCCCAGAGCAAGAGAGGCAATGTAATGCCCCTCGAGCAGCAGAGCAGAGAGTGGAGGCAAGGAGCTATCCCACCCACATTCTCCCACGCCCAAAATACAGGACTCTCCTTAGCATCCAGGCATCCCCTCTCCTGGTTTTAAAGCCAGTCTTCAAGTCCAGAAAGGCTTCACCCAACCAGCTTCCCCAAGCTCTACAATAATGTGTAACCCAGTAGAAGTTGACTGTGCTGTTGGAAACAGCCCAGCCCTCCCTATCCGCTGGACAGGGATCAATGCCAGGATTGCTTCTTGCAGCAGCAACTGACATACTCCAGCTCTACCTGAGTGTGAAGCTCCAGGGGTTTTTCTAGATACCAGTAGGCCTGTGATGGGAAAGTCTGGGCTAACCAGCAGGCTGCAAGAGCCCCATGGGCTTTTAACTAGGACTACAGAACTAGGTCTGAGGCTCAAGTGGAAGGGCTCTCCATCAAGGAGATGGGAGGTTCCCTTCATGCTCTTTCACTTCGGCACTAAACAGTCCTCTCTGTCCCAGGAGCTTCAGCTCCACACCACCTACAATCTCTAACAGAAAATGCACTGTAGCATAACCTTCCTGAAACCTAGGGCAGGGCAGTGATAATCTGGCTTTACAAGGACTTGGCCAGTGACTCATGTTCACATCGCTAGAGAAAGGACTTGAGAGCTCCCCATCCCCCTCTCGCTTTCTAGCCCACAGGTGGAAATGGCAAGTCAAAAGCTACAAGGGTTTGCTGTGACTGACCAGAGCAAGCAATTCCTGTGTTACCAATGCATGATCCAATTCCAACAAGCATATGTGCTCTGAGGAAGACAGAGGAAATAGTCTGGTTGGCTTTGTATCGGCTCCTTTCAAGACCAGAAATGTCTTACTCCTTTCATTCACTAGCAATCAAAGACAACAGTCGTCAGAAGCAACAAGAGTTAAAAAAAAACCAAAAACAACAAACAAACCAAAACCCACAAAATTACCTACGAAACAGACAAAAAAAAAAAAAAAACACAAGCCCCAAAACAGCACTAACATGTGCCATTAGCAGAAAGCCGTTTTGCTCCTTATTGCAGCTCATGCTGTTTACAATCCCAGCCGGCCAGGGAAACATGAACCTTTCAGTGAGCCACTGGAACCAGAACAGCAGTCTTCACCACCCCCACCAGCAAGCTTGTGCTAGCACCTCCAGATCAGCTGATAAGACCTTGTTTTCAAACTCTTGCTTATGTCTGCTGCAGCTCACCAAATCCATTCTGCATCTGCTGTGCCTGGGACTACAGTGAAACACCATTAAAACCTGTTTCCAGGCTAGCAAGACAAGAGCTAAGCAGCTGGAATGAAGCCAGGACAAGCATCTCTTCCTAGCTTCAGAATCTGATTGGGAGTCTCACTCTATAAAAGACAAGAGCGAGAGCCATTACCTTGCCCTGACAACATGAAGTAGTATTAAAGCAGGCAGAATAATCCCCAGCAGCCAGAGCCTCTGCAGGCATCTGTCTAACGTGAGGGCTATGCACTGGATGTGCCTCAGGAGTACAGGAGATAGCCAGGACACAGCTGGGACAGCAAGTGCCCTGGGGCCACTCCTGTGCACCCTGAAGGGTTCTGGAGTGCCCACCGTTCCCTCCATGGTGTACTTGAGACAGCTGCAAAGACCAGCTGATTGCAGGCTGTAAATCTGAGCTATTATTTCCAGAAGCAAATGGGTCTTGTAAACCACAACAAGGCAGCCAAATTCACAGAAACAAAGCCTCTACCTGTGTAATAAGCAAAGGATCTGTTTTATCTCTGGGTCCCCCAACCAGATGGAATTTTTTGAGGAGCTATATGGCTCTTTCTGGACAAAGGCTTCATTTGCTAGTAAACTCTGACAAGGTCAAAATCTTGCCATGTGTCCTTTGTGCACTGAGAGCCATTTTGGTATTCGGGGTTAGTGCTGTTGTTCCTACCTGGACATTCCTCTGAAACAGCAGATGAGAGAATACACGTTTCATACTCCTTCTACCAATTACAGCAAAGCTCAGCCATGTTTATTTACCCTGCGTCTGAGCTGGCCAGATCTTTGACCCGATGCATGCTTAACACCACCCTCCTTCCCCTCACGCAGAGGCAGGGGTGGGTGCTTTCCACGTCTCAAGGTGGCATGGGAGACATGAAACCAAGGGCACTAGAGGAGACCCTCACATGGAGCCGCGAGAGCGTGCCAGATGCCAGCTCTGCAAGACACAGTGAAGCCTGTGGTTGCTGGTAATTGTGCCGCTGCCTCCCACCATTGTGCAGATTTCTCCCGGTTGCCTGGCCAGATCATTCTGCGGCAACGCCATCCCCCCAGCCATTCTTCAGACACCTCCTCCCAGTCACATCCTCTCTGTTCCAGCAGCTTACCAGCAATTGCCCCCCATCTTCGGTAGGGTGCACCTCAACTTGGGAACAGCTTAGTAAGCAGATTATTAATGGGGGGAAGGTTTGAGGAGAAACATGGCTCTGAAAGTTTGAGAGCCATTGCTGTATGCTAGAAGCTGCCTCCGTCATCATTTCTCCGGCTTTGTCTGGCAGCAGGAGGCACACCCGCTGCATATCCTTGGGACAAGCAAGCCCGAGAAACCCCTTTGTCCTTCTGCAGTATCACTACAGAGAAATTCTGTGCCCACCTGGCTAACTAAGCTTCCCAAGGAGAAAAGTTATCATCAGCTCTGCTCAAAATTGCCCTTCAAAGTGTCCCTTTGTTACAGGACGCCGGGGCACCCTGCCTTGCTCAGTCACCGGATGGGAATCCTCCCCCAGCCCACACTGCAGAGGAGCGGTACCTGGCTGCCTGTAGCAGCTTGTCCAGGGTTGGCACTCCCGGAGGCCCCAGCGCCGCGGAGAAGCACAGGCTGCAGCGATGCACGGCTCCCAGGCGTCTGCTGCGCTGCCCTCCAGTTCTAGCAGAAGCGCAGGCACCAGGCGCTCGGCAGCCAACCACACACACTGCAGCAGGGGGAGGGGAGGGAGATGCAGCCAGGCTCCAGAAACAGAACGGTCAGATGCTCTCCTGGGAGCGCAGAAAGCGCCACGCAAGCCAAGCCCAGGGTTCCCTCCTCAGGGACCGATGGCAGCACCAAGAAGCAGAGCAGAGCCCCCCAAGTTGCCCAAGGGGCCACATCAGACTCCCGCTCAGATGGCCAAAGTCAGCCCTGCCCTACAGCCGGCTAGATCTGCTCCATCCTACACACGATCTTGCGGCAAAAGGTTTCATATCCTGTTTAGCATCACTCTCTCCTGCGTCCCCACTGCTTGACCCTATCCCAGGCCCTAAAGCCAAGCAGTTGGAGCTGCAGAGAGCCCTCCAGCTCTGCGATCACTATCGCTATGCCCACAACAATGGCCCGGTACAGGACAAGATTGCTCAAAGTCCCACTGGGTCAGCACTGCACAGTGCAGAGCTGGGCCAAGCACCGCCTGGAAGCATTCATTTAATCTCTAGATGCTTTACACAGAGAGAGGACAAATGCCACAGCATTACAGCAGCCAACATAGCCAGTCGATTGTTGCTGCAACCATCCCATCCACAGTAACACCCAATCTTCACAGTGCTCTCTACAATATTTCATGAGCATCTGGAGGCATGCTGTCCCCAACTACCTACATCTGTCTGAGCCAGTGCTTCGTCAGGATTCCTGTCCCTCCCAGGCACAGGTTGCCCCAGAGGAGAAAGGGCTTCAGATGTCCCAGGAGGGAGTCCAGCCTTGTTGACACACAGGCTCTCTCTTGCCTCATCTCACGATACACACTTCTTCACTAACAGATCTGTTCTCCCTTCCATTCCCCAGTTCTGGAAGGCAAACCTGGCTGGCTACGGGGTACACACAGTTAAAAAAAATTCACACAAGTTAAACAGCAGGAGTGCAAACACATATTATTTATCTTACTCTGAAAGCCATTCCTGGCAGTGAAGACACAGGCTAATTATAGAGCAGTGAAACCCGTAGTCTATGCCACAGCACCCTGGAAACAGCCATGACTGGGACTTCAGGCTGTCCCACCATTGTCATAAACCCGTGCCTCCCCGGGGGCTCCCGGCCTCCGCCAGCCGTCCCTGCGTGACGGGCAAGAGCATAGGCAGCAAGGCAGCTGGCTCTGCCCGCAGGGAGACCGAGAGGGCAGGAGCCCGGGGACCCGGTGCTGCCCGAGGAGGGCAGGGGCCGGCGGGGCCCCCGAGCCCGGGGCTCGCCCTGGGGCCGGCGGGGGCTGGGTCCCACCCCACTGGCTCCAAAGTCCTCAGAGCCAGCGCCCTTGTCGCCGACCTCGCCGGCGGGCGGGATCGCGCCCCGACAGGCAGCGTT
>NW_020799097.1:112980367-113054313 GCF_003259725.1 Athene cunicularia
CCGTGCCTCTGGCCGCCACCTGAGGCTGCTGCCCCGGCAGAGGTACCTCCGGGCAGAGAGGGCTGAGGTCAGCGCCCTGGAAAGGAAGAGGAACATCCTCTGCTGCCTCATCACCCGCATCCTCAAGGTGGAGAAGCAGCTCCACACTGACAACCTGGTGTTTAGGGTACGAAGGGCTTGAGGGGTAGAGGGGGGGCCACCTGTGCGCTGCACTGCACTGCAGTGTGGGGCTCCCTTGGTGCTGTAGGTGATTGATGCCTGTCAGAAGGGCGAGTTGGGGCCAGGGCTGCAGTTCCTGAGCTTCTGCTGCCACAGCGTGGATGTGCTGTCCTGTGTCCTGCACCTGCTGAACCAGGGCTATCTCCGGCGCCAGGAGGAGAGGCCTCATGTCTTGGAATACATCTCTGCTGAACCCACAACACCTCCTGCCTCCCAGGTCCAGCCCCAAGTTGCCTTCCAGACTGTAGAGATCAAGATGGCAGCAAGCCCAGCCTCTGCTGAAAGGAGACAGACTTTTTCCACCTTCAGGTAGACAAGGACCTGGATAGGCTGGGTCCAGTCTGTCTCTCCCTGACTACTTACTTGTGACTTTTATTTTAAATAAATGAGCCAAGCGCCACCCAGTCCCAGTTCGTAGCCTGTCAGAGAGCTCATCTAGCCCGTAGCATTGCTGTGCCCAGGGAGCCCCAACAGCTGTGCTTGCTGGAGGGTGGGAGTAGCCACACCCTGCCTGCATTTGTTCTCTCCCTGCTGTGCTCAGCTGTGCCCTCAGGCGTGGAGGGACACACAACCCCCCTGTCATAATGGTACCAGCATTAATTTATTAAAATTAATCCCGAAAAGTAACCGTACAATAAATTTAAAAAAAATAGAATCTTGTAAAAAAAAAAACCCAGGTGCCCCCATGCCACACCTCCAGCTGGCAGCACCGTGGGGCAGGGCTGGCTGGGAAGGGAGGGGGAGATGAGGGGCACAGCCTCCGCAGCGCTCTGCCAGCCTCAGCAGCAGGGCTGCAGGGGGACTAGGAAAGCCGCTGCGGCTCAGTGTGGGGCTGGCGAGGGGCAGTGGAGGGTTGGTTCGGCCCCCTCCACCATCATGAGCCACCTCCAGTGCTGGGGAACCTGGCGGGGCCCAGCCCAGCTGGGGCCCCGGCTGGCTGGGGAGCTGGCCTTGCAGGCACAGCATGGGAGAGTGGGGCCTGGAGCCGTTTCTGGGTCCCTTCTGGCTGGTGCCAACCCTTGTCCCAGGCTGCTGTCATGGGTCACGGGAGGCAGGTGGCATGGCGCCCTGGCTGGTGTTGGAGGGTGCATGGACCCAGTCTCACTGGCCTCACCTTCACGGGTCTTGGCCCACAGGGAGAGGTGCGAGTGTGGTATCTCCCTCTGCAGAGCAGGCAGGGGCTGGGCCGCAGAAGACAGGGGGCATGAGCACGTCCAGCTCTCCATCTCCCCGTCTCCTCCTGCAACCCTCTGCAGCTCCATCCCAGGGCTGCCCCACATCTCACACACTCTTTGAGTAGCCGAAGATGCCCACAGGGAGGTACTTGACGTGTGTTGGCCACTGTGCTGCCAGCTGGAAAAACTTCACATCGTTCCACTCCACCCCATCTATGGAGACTGAGAGGAGAGGATGGAGTGAGGATAGGGTGCGGCCCTGCTCCAGGCAGCCCATGCTGCTTGGCCTGCCCCCCAACAGCCCTGTGGGGCTTGCGCCTCCCTCTCACCTCTCAACATGGTGTTCTGGTGCTTGGCTGTGCAGATGAGGCGTGTGATCCCTTCGATGACTTGGCTTTTGGGCTCCAGGTCCTTCTCTTTTGGTTTCTTGCTCAGGAACATCACTGGGGGCCAAGGACAGATGGGATCAATGTTAGGATGTCCCCAGCCGGCCCTGGGTGGGACTCTTCACCTCAGGGCTGGCTGCACTAACTGGCCCCTGCTGGGCCACGTCTCAGCCCTGCCCTTCTGCGGGCTCCCCTCTGGCCCTTTTCACAATGGAGTGTGGCCCCACAGCCAGAGAGCACCCCAGGGTGGGCTTGGTTACCTTTCTTGTTTTTCTCCTTGGTGACCACGGTCATGGCCATGGTGTTAGGGGGCACCAGCTCCCCTGTGCCAGGGATGCGGCTGACCTGGAGTGAGCGGAAGTTGCTCTTGAGTGTGTTCTTGATACCCGTCTCCCGCTTCTCACCCTCCTTCTTCCTGTCCAGCCCTTGTGTTGTCCAGTAGTCCACCTGTAGGCCCATCACCTCCACGCCAGGGCTCAGAGACCTGAGCAAAATGGGCAACACCATGCAGCACACAGGTGCCGTCCCTGTTCCTCTCCCTCCCTGGTACCAGTTGCAGCCCACCCTGGGAACACGCTTGCCCAATAACCCCAGGATGTGGCTGCCCCACCAGTGAGCACCTCAAACCATCCCACACCAGCACCCACTGCCTCAGACTGAGTGGAGCTTCCTTACCCGGCACCAGAGAGGCCACTGCTGACAGATGGGGAGGGTGGCGGGGTGCTCACAGTCTCCTTGCCGTAAGGGGCTACTCCACCGGTGGCTGGCACTGAGCTCAGCAGGGAGGGCGTGCAAACTGTGGCATCATCCGAGTCCACTAGCGAGGAAGAGTGTGGGTCAGTGGGGGGGCTGGGGATACCGGCAAGGACCTTCCCCCCAGTGGAGAAGGGAGCCAGGGACTCTGGGCTCCCAGGGACTCACCAGAGGCGCTGAAGGACTGCTCCACCAGGCCCACCTTCACCACCTGCGAGGACAGACGAGTCAAATGAGCCCTGGCATCAGCAGGGCTGAGCGCTGCCCCTTCTCCCCTGGCCCCAATTCTCCCCTGGCCCCTCAACACACTTACCCCCACAAAGGGTACAAACTTCTGGCAGGAGTCCTCGTCAGGGCTGCACAAAGAAGAGAGGCTGGTCAGGCTGGTCTGGGTGTGCTGAGCACTGCGTGCCAGCCTTGTGGCTCAGGGACCCCCACAGCGGCAGGGGCCAATGCTCACGGCCACAGGGACTGTCTCCTCTGCCCTCCCTCCCCTGGGAGCCCCTGTCCCCAACATGGCAGCACAGGGCACACTACACAAGGAGGCAAGGAGTCAGCCCCTCCAGTGCTGGGAGAGGGCTTGCATGCGGGAGGGCAGCCCTGCCCCACTTTGAGGTCACAGCTCCTCTGCACGGCAAGAGGGATGGACGCACATGGGGGGAAAGGGGAGGGGGGGGCCAGGCAGCGGCACAGCAAGCACAAGCCAATACCTGATATAAAAATCAAAATAGAGACTTCTCTTCCTTGGGTGCCAGAAACCAAGAGAAGGGAGAGGTGAGAGTGCAGCTGGAACACGAGCGTCAACCCCCAGGCAGCACAGTGCCAGCTTGCGGCCCCCAGCCCAGCCCAGCCCAGCCCTGGCAGCTGGTCCCCACCACTGGGGCCATCACAGCCCGCCGTTGCTGGAGGGGCCGAGCGCAGCAGAGGGTGGCAGGGGGTGGCACTGCAGGCCTCTCACTGTGGAACCCCAGCTCCCCTCAGCACCCTGCTCCTCACCAGTAGAGTAGAGCATGGGGCCTCACTCGCTTGTACCCCGACTCCCACAGCCTCATCATGGACACAGCCCGGACTGGGGCTGCACAAGACAGGACAGGTGCCCATGGGCCATACTCACCTCTTCTGCTTGTACGTCAGCATCGCCTCCGAAATGGGGAGCTGGTGGGAGAAGCTGGCTCCAGCAATGAACTGAGCGACGCGGCCCGCGATGTCCACAGTGTCTATGAGTGCAAAGAGCCGTGAGGGCCTTGGTAACAGCTGGGCTCCCTGCCAGGGCACTGCTGGCCCCTGCCTGCCCTGGTCCTCACCTGCAATGGGTGGCTCGGCCCTGCTGAACAGCTCCCGCCATGCAGTGTCCAGGAAGAGCGTGCTGTATTTGTTATCCACGGAGGCCAGGTACTTGGCCAGAGGGTGAGAGCCTGCGGGTGAGAAGGGCAACATTGGCTCCAAGGCCGAGGAGCCCAGGGTGATGGGAGAGGACAACCTTGGGGTTGGGCTCATGGTGGCTCTCACCCAGCGGCACAAGCAGGAAGCGAAGGTAGTTGAGCCAGTCGGGTGTCTTGCTGGCCAGCTGCTCCACAAAGAAACGGAGGACCACGCTCAAGTAGCTCTGGTCTCCTGCCACCACCACCTTCACCGGAGGAGGCATGTGGGAGTTACAGTTACAGCTGCCAAAGGGAGAGAAAAGGAGACTGTGAGGGACATGTAGTGGCTCAGCAGCTGGGTCAGGGGGGCAGGAGATGTGCCCTTCCAGGCCAGCCAACCCAGCATCAGAAACCTATTGTTGACAATTTCCAGCTTGCCGAGTGCTGCTGTGGGCACAACTGGCGCTGGGATCCCCTGCTTTTCCCAAGGGTCTATACCTGCTCCTATAGTTATGTCCACAATCCCAAAGGGTCCTAATGAACCCTGGGGGAGCCAGGGCCCTTCCCAGCCCTTCTCTGCAGTCACAGGGAGCCGCCAAGCTGAGCCCGAGCTGTACTCACTATCGCTGGATGCGGGAGACGGTTGTGTTGAAGGCTGCCTGGATGTCCGCCACGGAGCAGGTGGATACAACCAACTGCTTGTGCGCCTGCAGCTGCTCACTCACGTACTGCCAATGCAGAGAGCCCAGGTTAAGGCACCATGGGAGGCACAGCCGTGCTGGCCAGCACTAGCCCATACCTGCCCTGGCCCCTGTGCACCCTGAGATTGACCTGGGGTGTCTGTCCCCACTTATGCCGTGCAGGGAGGCTGAAACCATGTGGTCACCCCTGGCTGCATGCCTGAGCACACCTGTTCCTCCAAGCTCTGCTGCAGGGGGCTGGCTGCCCTAGCCCTCCACTCTCACCTTTGAGCACAGCAGTCACCACCCTGCAATGGCAAGGGCAAAACTGTCCCAAGAACAAGGCTGTGCTCCTTGGGATAAGGGGTTTGGTCCAGGAACCCTCTGATTTAAATTCTGCCATCCCACAGGAGGGCCTAGCTCTAGGCTCAGCCCTCCTCTGCTCATTCCCTTCTCTTGCTCTCTCTCCGACTGTGGCACTCAAAAATCCTGTGCTTCTTCAGGTGTCTGTGTGCAGCTGAACAGTGGTAAACAGGCATTAGTGCTAGACAACGAGGCTTAGAAGATGCCATGACAGGGTTTGGGAATGGGCACTGCTCCTTTTTTCCCCCATCAGGACAAGAGCTAGAGCTGGAACACGCCAAGGATGCGTGGCTTGGGTCAACACTTCACCACCTCTCACTGAGAAGCCTTTTCTTCTGCCACAAACCCTGCCTTGATTTTCCAGCACTGTTTCTGGAGGTCAGATGTAGCTGCAGGATCTTAAAGGGGTCTTATCAGTGCTTCATCTAACTGTTGTTTGCGTGTCTGCATTCACATGCGTGCCCCTGCTCACCTTCAGCAGTCAAGTCCTCCATGCATGGGGGAGGCAGCTGCCCGTCGGGGACTGGGCCCATCCTGACAATGCAGTTAATGCTTTCTGTGAGTGAGGGCTAGGCTTCCCCATCTCTGAGTGGGAAATGGCACCTCTGCTGCTTCCCAGGGCCTGGTGCCAGGGCATCCAACAAAGCTCTGACTAGTGTGGTCACTGAGCCAAGACCAAGCAATGAGGGCACAAGGTACAGTCCGTTAATCAGCCTTTCTGGGACTGCTCAGGGCATTGGTGCTTTGCTGGTGTTTGGGACATGATGGAGAAGACATGCCAGACTCATGTATGTAGCTCAGCACTGTGCAAATGCACTGTCTCCCCAAAGGGCCATGCTGGGGGAGAAGAGGGCACAGCTGGTGCCAGTTTCCCTAGGACACCCTGCTGTGGTTGGGAGAATCCCCTGGGACCCTGCTAACAGCTATCCCCATGCATCCCATTCCCCTCACACCAACTCACCTGCCCCTGCCACTCAGCGACGTTCACCAGCACAATGCTCTCGGGAAGCTGCTCATCTGACACCAGGATCTGGTTCAGCTGATCGTAAACAGACTTTCTGGGTACCTATGACAGCACCACCATGAAGGTTAACTCCAGCTGGCTGCCTAAGCTGCTCTGCCCATGTCTGAAGGCCCAGCAGGGCTCTCAAGTGAGAAGCTTCCAGGTGAGGTGGTTTCCAGAGCCTCACCTGGGTGCTGTGCCATGAGTCCGGAGAGCTCTCACTGTCCAGGCTGCTGGTGCGGCCACCCTGCCCCTTTGAGCTCTGCCGGTCCTTCACAGAGGTGCTGCGGGGACGCCACAACTGCTTGCTCTCTGCCTTGCTGTGAGTGAGGAGATAGAGAGGCAACACTGTTGAGGAAATCCCATCTCCACCAACCCCCACTCAATCCAGGGAGACAGCATGAGCCCTCTCAGCCCTGGCATGAGGCGCAGACCCGGCTTACCTGGGGGACACAGCACTGGGGAGCTCAGCTTTGGTCCCGGGGCCCAGCTGGGCCAGCCTGTCCACACTGCCCTCCCTTGTGGCAGCCTCTGCGGGGGCCAGCCGTGAACACGGCTCCTCCGCAGCCAGCTCCTGAGGGCCATACACAGTCACTTTACACACACTGCACTCCCTGCCCTGCCCCCTGCACCCATGGGTGCCCCCCTCCAGGATAGGCCTGGTGACCCTGCTGGAGAGCCTCGAGGGGGCTTGCCTGCATCTCCTGCAGGCTCTAACCCTCCTTTCACTCTTGCTGCTCTCCAGGCTAATCTACTTGTCCATCAGCCCTGCTTTCAGGCTGGTGGGCACCCCTCGTACCCCAGAAAGCAAGGTGGAGCCTGAGAAACCACCAGCTCCACTCCACATCCCATAGCCTGGACTCACCACTGCAGGGACCTCCACTCCTGGCTCTTCCTGTGGTCGCAACACTCCTGGCTTCCGCTTGTCTGCCTCGCCCTGGGGGACAGGGAGAGGAGTCAGAGCAGGATGCAGCACCCCGAGTGCGGCAGCTGCCAGTGACCCATGCCTGGCCTCACAGAACACGTGCTCCCACAGGGGAGCCCGGCATCCCCCTGGGACCGGCCCCAGAGGATGCCCCCCATCGCTAACCTGTCTGCCTGCGCTGGGAAAAAGAAGAGGAAAGAAGGGAAGGAGCAGCCCCTGGCAGGTGCTGCCTGGAGCTGTGGTCTCCAAGGGAGCTGCAGGCACTGCAGGGATGCTGGGCTGGCTGGGGAGGGAAGGGGGCAACTGGTGGTGGTGGTGGTGGTAGTGGTGGTGTAACTCACAGGGCTGCCCGACTCTTGATCCTGCCCTTTCTGGCTGTGCAGACTGCCGATCTCAGTCTGGGAACCAGAATGAGAGACTCCCTCAAAGAAACGCCTGCAGAGAAACAGACAGACGAACGGACGGACAGACAGACAGACGGGAGAGAAAAAGGCAGGAATAAGAGAGGAACAAAGTCACCATGATCCCAGCACACCCCGCCGGCCTGTCCCAAGCACAGAGCGCTGTGGAGACGTCCCCCACTGGGACACGGGGCCAGACACCCGAGTGTCTGAGTGACTTGCAGCCTGGGAACAACTTGCCAGCAGGCTGCCAGCCCCACACCCTATGGTCTGCTGCAACAATGCTGGGTGCAGGGACAGGATGGGGCCACCCCAGACCAACAGGGCTAAACCTGTGACCCCAGTGAGCTGGAGGCAGGGTCCCTGTCTCCTAGCCAGCAGCAATTTCTCTCTCAGGTGATTCCCCCACCACTGCAGTGCAGGGTGAGAAATCGCCACTGTACCCCATCTCACTGGTATATGGTCTCCATCAACACCACAACCCCAATGTGCTGCTGAATCTCTCTGCCCCCTCTGCACCACCACAGCATCCACAGATTTCTGCTGCCTTCCCTTCTGTTTCCCCTTTTCTAGGGAGGGCTCCTTGCCTCTGACTGCTGCTGCTGTACACTTCCAGCAGCAGCTTCCACCTTTCCCTTCTGCTTTCCCCTTTCCCGAGGCTCTGAAGACCACAGTATTATGCACAGAACCACACCTCAGGTAGCACAGCAGCACAGCAATGTCCTGCTTTGTTTCCCAGCAGTTAAATTCGCCTTTTTTTAGGTATCTGGTCTGATATTTTGGTAGAGCTGCACAGTGCAACTCCAAGGTCCTGTTCCCCAGTCACAATGGTCAACACAGGAACTCCCTTGGGGCAGCAGAACTGTCTCTGCCACCACAGTGTGAGCTTCCACCTTTGCTTCCCCTTTTTGCACCCATTATTTATTTGCCAAGGACCACCCCCACATCCTGTGGTCTGCTCAAAGTCTTTGGGAAAAAGTCTTCAGCAAACAAGCATGCTCTGTCATTGGATCTCACCTGTCAGCTCTTCTAGGACCCCTGCAGCAACTGAAGCCCATCTGCATGCAGTGTGCGACTTTCCTGCACGAGATCTGAGCTAGCTTCCCCCTAAGGTGTATGTTTGTATTTGCTTGATAACACCCAGGAAAAGTTTCTCCTGATTTGCCTGGTCTCCAAATGGGAATACCAGGTTGCAGGTTTCCAGGGATGGCCACAGAGGCACAGGATATAGAGCAGTTCTTCTGTTAGGACTCTTGCCAGAGTTTCCACTGTTTTCTATTGTCCTCATCTGGATATATCTGCAGCTTTTTGCAAGATACTTACAGACCTCTGAACATCTTAGCTGCTCCTTTTAACATGTTTCCTCACTTGTATACAGTATTCTGTGCTGTCAGGCACAACAGTGTGTGCTAGGTTCTTTGCTTTTACTGCTCCAACAAGGACATTTCATCTCAGTAAATGATGGTCCCACCACAAAGCAGCTCTTCAGCAGCAGTGATTATACACTGGCTGGAAGAAGTCAAGGCTCAGTTTTCCTCTCTCTGGCTCCATAATCAGTTGCTACACAACATTTTCATTTACCAAAGCTCCACGTCTAGAGTTGGAATTGCACCCCAGCAGGACATTTTCTCCAGGTCACCCAGGGATAAATGATGTCTCCTGTTATTAACATATTTCTGCCTTCCCCATGCCTCCAATCTCTTGCTACAGGATCTCAGGCATTAACCACCCTGTACAGTCATTAGTCTACATTTGCCTTTTCTCAGCCAGCAATTTCAATCCATGCAGACTATGTTAATAACTTGAGTGAAACTAGAGAATCTAAGTTTTCTAATAACTCACTCCCCAATCAGCATCTCTCCCACACTCCTCTGTACCTTCCAGTAATCCCATCAGAACATGACATACCCCTGGTGCCACTGGCACCTCAAAAAGGTAACTTCATCCCCTTCTTTTTCTTAGACATTGGATGTACCTAGACTGCATACACTCAGTCTGGCTTTCAACACCCCCTTTAAATGGGGCTGTCTCCCCAGTCCCCATGGAAACCGTCTGTTTCTGCCCTCCCTCCCTCACAATTCAGGAGCTTTCATCCCTAGAGGATGTGTTACACTGAGCACAAAGCTCTTCTGCAACTCTCATCTTTCCCTGTTCTGCAGTTTAAAGGCTCTCCTATAGGCATGATTGGGTCTAAGTCTCAGCAATTTGAGATTTAGGCAAATACCAGCCCTTCTGCACAGCCTCCTTCTCTTTTCAATGAATTAGGCCCCTCTCCCCTATTCATTCTCTCAGTCACCTATGGAGACATTTGCTTCTTCACCTTTGATCTTCAATCAAAGGCTCTGACTGTTGAGGTCTTACTTAACAGCCTTAGTTCTAGCTCCAGTTTTGCCCCAGCACAGGAGCGCTCTACAGCTGTGTGGCCTCCCTGGTTGATCAAAAAGATGGCTATTTGCTCCCAACACCACTGGCCCAACCCAGGATACCAGCCACCACTCACCCTTAAGGGACTACTAATGCTCTTGCTCTACAGAGACCTGCACAGTGTCTAGCAGGCGATGACAACAAATAAATTCAGCGTGAGGATCATATCTTGAATTTACAGGCTGGACTGGAAGGTCACCACCAGCTGAAAAGGTTATGCAGGGCCTTGGAACCACGCAGTCTACACTAAAGTCCTTGGCATCGGCTCCCACATGTCCTTAGAAAAAGTACAGACCCAGTAATGTGAATTCAAGGGGATACACACTCAGCAGTGACAGAAACTGAGGCACTAGAGAGCAAACCAAGCTAGAGACACTTTGTGAACAGGCTGAAAAACAGCCCAGGGCCATCCTACCAGAGACAGCGGCAAACATCCAAGGAAGACTGTAACAGCCAGTACAAGCACAAACCATCACTTGATGCTCTCCCAGTGACCAGATGTTCGCAAGCAGGCACTTACACTTAAATGCTCTCACTAAACTTGCCTTATGGTTTACATAATTTACATACATAAACTGTTATCTGACCACAAAAAGGCCTTCTTTTTTCTCCCACAGCACCTGTGTTTCCTTTGACAAGAGACTACGTGAAACTCCTTCTGGAGTCCAAGCAGACCAGCTAAGCAGCCCCCCCCTTGCCCACATGCTTGCTGTCTACTTCACAATGACTTCTGGGTTTGTGAAAAACACAACTTCTGTCACGCTCCTTTCTTCCCCAGTGCCCCATGGGTTCCTGAATCCAGCAGATTTAATTTCAAACAGTTTGCCTGTGGCAGACCAAGTCTGCTATCCCTGAATACTTTCAGCAGGGATTACAACTAAATCAAATTATATTTAAATACCAAACTACAGAAACAATAATGACAAGTAAGCTTGGTTTGGCTAGAAGAGACCCAGCACACTGTGAGGCAGCCAAGTAGAAAGACAATAAAAGGCAACTTTCTCACAAAAGGACAGCACAGAAACAGAACAGCCATGAGCAGAGAGGCCAGGTGAATGCAGATCTCATGGGAAAAAAGCCTGGTTTCACTACACGGTCCACTGGAAACCTCTGTGCCAAGTCAGCAGTGCTTGGCAGAGCAAGACAAGCCACCACGTGCCTGGGGAATGGGTGAGGAACACAGTTGCTAGTCACATGTCTTCACAAAGGGTAGGAACACAGCATGCAGATCTCACATGGACACAAGGACTGGCCCAAGCAGTCAAAAGTGCTCAAAAGACAGGCATGCTTCAGTGTGGAGAGCCCTGAGAAGGCCAGGACTGTCAGCAAAAACACATGAGAGCTGGGAACAGCAGGGGCTTAGATCAAGTAAGTACTCTTCCAGCAGATCAGTGTCAGATGCTGGGCTGGCAGGAAATTATATGAGACTATATGTGAAGGAAACCAGTTTTAATGGGCAGGTTTGAGTTTATTAAACAGGATACGCAAGTGAGGAGCTCAGTGATGCCAACAGAAGATGGCGATGGGAGTGGAGACAAGGCAATGCCAGCATTAGCCCAAGCAACAGAAAAGTGTCAGAGGCCACTTCTCCAGGTCCCATAGACTGTGATGGCCTGTGACTCCCTGCAACCCTTACCTCAGGGTGGGCTTGGGTGTGCTGTGCACACTCTCATTGTCCTCAATGTCCGGGCCACTGTCACTGTTGTTGCACTCTTCCAGGCTGTCATAGAGCAAGCCCAGGTCTTCCTCCACCTCCTGGGTCTGGTCTACTGGGTCAGAGTCCAGGACCTGTGGGACCAAGCCCAGGGGGGAATGAAGAGATATATGGAGACACCGGCATCCCAGGCCAGGCACGTCCAAGCTCCATCCCAGCCATGAGGCACACCATGGCACTGCTCCCACCTCAGAGAGCCAAATCCAGGCTGTGGGAGAAGCAAGTGACACTGTCACTGGGCCAATGGAGGGTGCCATGAGCATGACATCCAAAGGAGTCTCAGACACCCATCATACTCCCTGGGAGTTAAGAGACCTGGGAAGACCACCACTGGTTGTGCTGCACACTCGGTGTAGGCTCCCAGCCAAGGCCAGCTACCCCCAGGCTGATGTTAGCCTGCTCTCAGACGTGAAGAGGATTGCCCCTGTAATGCCAGCTCCTGGGGCAGAGCCAGAGTATGACAACACCCTTCTTCCCCTGACCCCTCTCCCCAACAAGAAGATGTTTTTGATTTAAGCATGAGGCTCAGAGCTGCATTCTTCAAACAGAAGGCTTTGGAAAAGCCAAGGCTTTGTGTCATGTCTCACACCACCTTTGGTAACACCCCAGAGCACCTGCAGCTCATGCCTTGTGCTCCCAGTGAGTGGGAAGCAGCACTCTGACACCTATACATCTGCAGGAGACACTGCCAGGTGGGGCAGCCTTCCCGCTTCTTACCTCCTCCGTCACTTTAAACCTCTTCAACAAAGCCACAAATTTCTGCTTGAAGTTTGGTTGCTAAAACAAAACAAGGGAAGAAAAAAAGATCAGCAAAACTATCAAACCATATTCCAAGATGACTAACGTATAGGCCACTGTTGCTCTCTTTAGTATGCCGTTGACTCCTCTTTGGGTTCACAGCTGAAGGTCAGCTATGATCTCCCTTGCTCTTTAAGTTTGCTGTAGGATTTGGACTAAACCTGGACTCCGCAAGAAGCCACTGTATCTGGGCATGAGGGAGGGTGCAAAAACTCAGACTCTCTGCTACAGGCTGGAATAGTACTTTCTCTCCATTTAAATCCCCTTTCTCCTCAGGTCATCTTGTTGAGGAATACTGCCTTCAAGCAAGAAAAGACAGGGAACAAACTCAGGAAAAGGGTGCTCAGGGGCCTGCAGGGCTGAAGCAGCTGGGTATGAGGAGATGCTTAGGGCTGGCAGGGCAGCTCCTCCCTTCTACTGACAGGAAAAGGAGCTGCTAATGGTTCACCCTTCCTCATGCCAATCTTGCCCTTCCTCAGGGAAGGAAAGAGAAGAGACCGTGTCACAGCAGCAAGTCAAAACTGGTGCACACAGGTCATCATTGACACAAAGCCAGGTGAAACACAATACAGACTGTAATCTGGGGTACAGCTCTGAGCAGCATACTAACTCATTCATGGCAAGAGGTTTGCCCCTTCTTCTCAGAGCCAAAGGCTCTCTCCCCTGGCTCTGCACCAGTGCCAGCATCCTCCCCAAACCACCCTCCACTCCCTGCAGGGAGGGGAGGAAGTGAATCCCTTCCATCCCTTTGATCATGTTGTAAATGCTGATGTTACTCTGGTCATTGATGTGGTTCGGATCATTTTCCTCCTAGCCTTCTTGGTTTTCCTCAAGTCATCCTCTTCGTCAAACAGATCCTACAGGTAAAAGGTCACAGCACATCAGAGCAACTCAGAGTGCAGGGAGCAGCATCTCCTAGAAGTTCTCCTGCCCTGTGCTTGCCCCCCATTTAAAAAAGCTCTGGTCCACTCTGCTCCCAGAATCTGGCTTTCACTTCTCCCTCTTTAGCACTGTCCCCCTTCCTCAGCATCTCTGCCCCCAAGCACCCCCCACAGGGACATGTACCAGCAAGATTCAGAGAGACAGCAGCTTTCTGCAAATCCTTGTTACAACCTAAAACTCCTCTCTGCACTCACCAGCCTCCCTGTAACCCATGTTTTGTTCTCCTGCTCTTCCCTTTCCAGTATTAAATCAAAGATCACAGCACCTGAGCTCACAAAAAGTCTTCCAGGGATCAGCCTCAGCCACACGCACAGCTCACAGGGATATGGTGCGCTGATGTGTTAACCCAGTGTGATGGGACAGGTAATGTGGAGGGCCCTGAACATGAGTTTGTCCCTCTGCTTGATCAGCACGCTACCACAAGTCTTTGTTTGGCCTCCAGTGTAGGCACCACAAGAGGACAGTGAACAGCAGTGGCAGAGCTCATCAACAGGACTAGGATGGGTCTGCCACCTCTGACCATTTTCAGACCCAGACTGTACTTCTTCCTAAAATCTCTGTCCTCTCTCAGAGAGAGGGCAGCCTCTGACCTGTTGTCACAGGGAGATGGACGAGAATCATGGTGCAAAATGGTGGGGGCTCAGTGGGCGTTTTATGCTGCAGACCAGGCAGCTCCAAGGACAAATGAGTGAGACCTATGGCTCTCCAAAATCCCTTGCCCCACCATGGACTTGACTGCAGCCCACAGTTCTTTCTGCTATCAGGTATCGTGGCTCCCTGCCCTCTGAAACTATGACAAATGTTTACAACGGAGATGAGAGGGCTCAGGGTGATCCCTCAACCCCTGACTCTACTCCCAGAAATGGGACCAGCACATAAGCTACCATGCCAGGCCTCCCTTACCTGACCCTGCACAGCATCATCACTGGCTTCCTGCTCTGAGGAGAAGCTGTCATCCTCTTCTTCAGAGTAGTTATCAATATCTGGGGAGCGATCTGAAAGCAGAGAGTGAACATGCCACAGCTAAGCAGGACGCCTATCACAGCTCCAGTAAAACGATTGGTATTGCTGGCAGGTGCTTGGGGATGCACTCATTTACCCATATCCTGCCCCAAACGCTTGCCTTCAGGTCTGTGATGAGTGCTAACACACCTGAAGCTTTGATTTTAGGACCTGAAGGGATGCTCCCGTCCTCATGGTCAATGGGTTGACTGGACAAAGAGTAGATACTGATTTCAGCCACTCGGATGCTCGCGTCCTTCATGTTGCTGTGGAGGCCCAGAAGCTGCCCGCCATCTGTTGGGTGCTGCATCACCTAGGCAGACAGACAAGCCCCCTGCCAGGGTGACACAAGGGCAGCTGGCAGCCCACCCCCTCTGTCACAGCTAGCCAACAAGCCAGAGCACTCACAGCACCGAGCACCTGTCAGGCAGCCCAGCTCCCTTCCCAGCGATGGCACAGGGAGGCCATGCGAAGCTTCCCACTGTTCCCAGCACCCAGTACCTCAGCCATGTTAATGATGCCCACTGCAAGGGTCTTGTAGCCTAGGATCGTGCGGTTCTTGTATCTCTTCCTCCGCTGCAGCATGATCTGTAGTTTGTTGCCATCTCTCTTGAGGAAGTGTGGGTACTGGGGAAGGGAAGCACAGGGAAGATGGCAGCATGAGAGCAGGTCTCAGTGGGACGCACAGGTAGAAAACTCTTCCTCAGTGCTGATCTGACCTGCTGAGCTTTGAGATGCCCCTCAAAGGTCACCTGCCCTCCACATCATTCTCCAAATCCCCATGCCCAGCAAAACAATCCCTGGAGCAATGGAGCAGCTGGCCAGCAGCAGGAATCCGTGCTGTTATGATGTGAGCATGGACAACCACAGGAGGTCCCTCCTCAGAGGCTGCCCCCTTTACACTGAGCCCCCAAAGCCGTGCTTGCCAAGAAATGCGAAGTGAGGGGAGCATCAGGAAGCCCAGGGGACCAGGCAACACAAAGTACCTGCAGTGAGAAGGTCAGCTCCAGCTCGGTCTCCATCAGGCCGCCAGGCGGGAGAGCATATTCATTTGATCTCAGGACTCGCTTTGAACCCTACAACAAGATTGGTAGATGCACACAGCTAAGCTGGAGAATCTTAGCCACAGACTCGACTACATATCACACACACACACACACACACACACACACACAAGTCAATGGTGTTCACAGTCCACAAGGAAAGAGCCAATGCTTTGACTCTGTTCTGTTCTGCTCTACCTCACACATACCAATCGGTGCTTCGCAAAAGCCTGCAGTTTCTCCTGAGCTGCCAAAGGCCTTTCTCCTTGCCCACCTGCCACAAAGCACTTGCTCTTCCCAAGCCTGCTCTGTGTAACCTGGCTCTGTGCACCTGGAGCCCACCAGCCACTGTGGAGGGAGGGGGACACTGCTAGAGCCAGAGGGAGCTATGCACACAGCACCAGCAGGGGAAGGAAAGTGTCCAACACCTTGCCCCTCCAGGAGAGCACATCTCTGCCCCCCAGGTCACAGAACCAGGGCAGACCCCTGCCCAAGCACAGCTGGCAATATGGCTCTGCTGAGACCAAGGCAGGATGTCCCAAGGGAACAAGGGTCCTGTCCCATTCCCCCACACACTTTGCCCATCTTGTGTCAGAAAACTCCTCCTAGTCCTTTCCTCCAGCAACAGTCCTTATCTCTCCACATCTACAAATGGGGTTTTGCCCCAGAAGGGCAGTAAGAGAGGCACTCTAACCACAGGCCCACTACAACTCCTTCCTTTACTTCTGTCCTATCTTTACTATCTCTATGTCTTGGCTGCTGACAGAGACACTGAATGACTTGGACGATGAAAAATGCTGTCTGCACACACCATGCTTGCTTGGTCGCAGGGTGGCACAACTCACAGACCCCCCCAAAAGGCCCATGCCTACCGGCTGCAGGGCTATGGGACCAGTTCCAAGTTTAAAATAGCCCATGGTGGTTCCTCACTCTCTCCTGCCTCCCTGTGAATGGGCCAGCAAGCTTAGACACTGAATTAGGGAAGCAACAGGATAGGCCAGTACAGCTGTTCTTGCAAATCAGTTATCACTGCTTAATAAGCACTCCTTAACTTAAACTGTGGGCTAGTGAGCAGATGGGTCAAAGCTAACCAAATACGCACAGCAGTCCAGAGGAACTGACTCTCATCTCATGTATGTTGCCCCTTCCCAGGACCTCACACCTTGCCCAGCTTGATCCTGACAGATGCTGTGGCCAGCAGGATCCTAAGTTAGCCATGGCCAGAGACCCTTCAGCAACTTCAACAAATCCTAGATTTGGCTATGGTTAGATGAGGTTAGAGCCTTGGTGACGTTAGAACCCCCAGCTCCTCCTCTCCACTGCAGATGGGACAGCAGCCCCCAAAGTCATGACACGAGCATGCAGGTGGCACTCTGCAATCAAAGAGAATGGCCACGGACATAGGTGTTTTTCAGCACCCAGCGAGCACCAAGGAAGCTTCAGCAGGGTCCAGCAAGCCTGGGTGGTGCTGACATAAGGCCCTTCTTGCATCTCTGTTGCTGGCGTTACCCGTGCTACCACGGAAAAAGAACAGCCTATAGAGCAGAGGCAAGAAAGGCATACACACTTTGCAGTGATGCAGAATTACAGTTCTCACTGATACCTCAGCAAAGACAAGCTCTAGCAAAACACTCCTTGCTTTTCAAGAGGTCCGGTCCAAGCTGTCTGCAACATTGTTCCCAGCAACTGTGCCAGGAGTGAGATTTTCCTGTGAAAGGTCTTCCAAGAGAGGAGGCGGAGCTCATCTCTTTCACCATCTGTGAGCTTTCCTGTCCAAGAATGCACTGACTCTTCCTGAACTCTTCTTTAATATGACATGATAGGTGGTCACTATGACAGTGACCATTTACCTTAGCACATTTACCATTTGCTGTTTGTTGCAGAAAGACTGTCCACCAAAAATTTGTTCTTTCATCAAAACATACATACTGGTGCAATTATTCTTCCTGAAGATGCTATTTCTGGGGACAGAGTTACGGCAAAGGAAAGGTGAGGACAGCCTGGGTGGTGACTCACTGGTCTGGTGAGTAAAGGTTTCATAAACATTGCCATCCTCTGTGCTACTGTCATTTACCACTATGGAAGTTACACACCCAGCTCCAAGCCTTGGCTCTGGCCGTCAGAGAAATGCCGGTGCACATCCATGTGGTATTTCAATAACTGGGACAAAGGCTAGTTCATTATCACAATGCAAGCAGCAGTGGAGCTCAAAGACCCCTAAACAGCAGTGCTTTTTAGGTATGGGCCAGTTCTTTATGGGGCAATGACCTGGCAGGCTGCACCCTGGCTGAGCTCAAGTCCTAGGAGATACCTGGCCTGTGGGTTCACATGAAGGGAGAGAGATCATAATGTCTAAGCTCAGTCAGAGGACCAACTCACAGGACACCATGGAGCATAGCACCTGGGTCACGGGGTAGAAAAAGGGCTAAACATTGTACTGCAAATGCATGAGGTACAGTCCTTTCAGCAAGGTAAAGCCATTACCTAAAGCTCAGCTTAGGTTTCTTGAAATGGATGGCACTCACATATCCGGTAGGAAACACTGATCACCTTCAGGAGCAAACCATGACCCAGCAGAAACTAGCATTGCTCCAATTAAACAGATTAGAAACTAGCACCTGGGGGCTACTACCTGCCCAGGGAGTTAAGAATAATTTGGGATTTCTAGTAAGGTCACACAAACCTCATGAGGTTCAATGAAGGTAAAAGCAAAGTCCTTCTCTACAACACTCCATGACTGTGATGCCTGAGAAGAATCCCAGGCAGCAGGGTAGGCTCTGGAGAAAGGGGCAGGGGGGATCCTGGGGGACATCAAGGTACCCTACAGTGGCAGCATGCCCTGCAGCAGCAATGACATCAATCTCAGCCTCAGCAAGTGTGCAGGCAGAAAAAAGGGATTCCTCCCCTCTGTTTAGCACTGTTGATGCCACAGCTGGATTCCAGAGCCAATTTGGGCTCCTCAGTACAAGACAGACATGGACAGACTGGAGCAAGTCCAGCAGAAGACATCAGGATGGTCAGGGGCTGGAGCACAGCACATTCAAGGAGAGGCCGACTGAGCTGGATTTGTTCAGCTGTAAAAAGAGAGGGTGAAGAGGTACTTTACTGCTGCCTACAGACACTTAGCAGGAGGGTGCAGAGAAGACAGAAGAGAACTCCTCTCAGAGGTGCAGAGAGACAGAGTAGGAGGTAATGGGGATGAGCTGGCACATGGGACATTACCGTTGGATGTTGGGATATTTTTTTTCTCTGCGAGTGCAGCCAAACCTTGGGACAGAACACAGAAAGTCTGAGGCTTCTCCATCCCTTGAGAAATTCAAATCTCAACTGGCCATGGCCTTGAGCACCTGATGTAGCTCAGCTGTTCTGCAATTCAGTAATGTCAGGCAAGAACAATTTCTCAGAAGAACAGCTGAGTATCACCATCAGTACTAGAGGAAAATGTAATATCAGACTGTTAGAGTGAAGAACACAGATGACGAAGACCGTCAAGGAAGTGAAAATCAATAGGGAGAGGTTATGGTCACAGATCTTCACTACCTAATAGATTGAAAACATACAGGAGCTTTCACTACTATACACAGGCACATGATGCCCGGGTCTGGCTTGCAAGGTACAATACCCAGTTTCAGGTATAAATCTGTCCTGATGGGTCTTGTTTAAAGCATAGAGTTGCGGCTAGAACAGCTTACCAAACCTGGAAAAGGAGAGAGGACTAACAGAGTATGGGAGACCAGGCCAAGGCAGAGAGCAAGGCACTATTCAGAATTCAAGCTAAAGGTGCATTTTGGGAGAGAATAGCCCATTAAATATCTTCAGCAAATTCAGTTCTTCGGAGGGTAGCTGTGAATGCTGAGGCAGGAGTGGAAAATCCTTCAAGTGGTTATAAAAAGATTAGGAACAAAGCATGAGTGAAGTGTAGACAGAAGACTTTGCACGTACCTTCCATGCATAGCAAGAAGGAGCAAAAATCCAAGTTCCTGCAGGGAGTAGGGCTGGGACAGCAGGTAGGCCTGTCAGAGGCAAACAAGCTTCTCAGCCTGGCCTATTTTGTAGCACACATTCTGGTCCACTATGTAGGGGCTGACAGCATCAGCCCTCTACAGCAGCACTAAGGGTTGAACCTGAGTCACCAGCCACATCCTGCAAGCAGCTGCAGGAGGATCTGCATCCCTCCCGTAGCACCTGTCCCAGGAGCTGAAGGTTCTGGGAGTGGTGGGGCTTGTTTGCTTCTTTGGTTATTTCCTCTATTCATGGCTCTAGACTTGGTGCTTCTGAATTATGGTAAGTCTCTCTGATGAGAGGGAGCACCATGTTTCCCTTCACACCGTAACCAGTTATGATGCCAAGACAGGTATCTGCACCTTTATGGAGCTGAGCCAGGCACATCGGAATCTCTTAATGCCATGCTGAGCAATACACAGAAGGAAACACTCTATGCCATCTCCAGTATGTTAAAACAAATAACGAAAGGATAAAAGTTAAAAAACCACTGAAGTGATATGAGAGTAAGTCCCCTTTTTCACAGTAGTTTAGACTTTATCTCACTGGAAGCCACTGATCATTAAATATGCAAATCACCTCTGGGAAATGGGTATGTTCTGTGGACATAGAAAGGTCCCTTAGCCCTTTGACAACAGTCTTTTCAGATGAAGGAACAGATAACAGCACATGCCACACTTGGAAGCTGTCTTTTAAGACCAGAACATGATCACTGTGAGAAGATTAGATATTCTAGACAGGCTCATACTATCCTTTGGGTCACGTACATTCATTGACCAGTGTGTCTCCAGCACTAGGGCTGTTGTCTTGGTGCCATCTCCACTGAGGCAGTGTCAGAGCTTTGTTTCCATGCAATCTACCTTTCAGGGCAGCAGCTTCCTGACAGGCAACTTTCTTAACCCAACAGAGCTACTACTGAAATGAGAGAAAATATAGCTCCCATTTCCACTAGTCCCCAGTTGCCCCATTGGGAAATTGCAGGTCCTCCACAAATTACATGCATCAGCTGTTTCCATCCAAAAGATGGAGATGGCAACGCTTGTTGGGCAGCCTTCAAACAGCTTCTTGCTAGCGTGAGTCATTTGTTACCTAGGAGAGGAGCAGGAGGGATGGATCCAACTGAGGCCATTCTGTAGGCAGACTGCACTGAAGCAGCCTACAGCTTCCATCTGCCTTCCAGGAAAGCTCAGCAGTCCCTGACCCTGCCAAGACAGCTGGTCAGGCAGGTGGAAGCAGCCTGGAGGCACACAGATCCACCCCAGTGAGTCTTGAACCACAGGGTAATGTGGGCAGAAGCATTCTCCTCCAGTTTCCTTCAGCTTTGCAGAAAGCCTGCACCAGCATGCAGCCATGGGTATGTGGTCACACAGAGAGGAGCTGATCATGTTTAAATTAAGACCCTGAATGCAGCCTCCATTGCCTGGCTAGGAAAGGAGACCTGCAGTGAAGAGTCCCTGTGGCCTCAGTCACTGCTGAGGCCTATTACCAACAGGGTGCAAGATTGGCCTGTAGCAGGGACAGGGGTGATCTGTTTGAAAGAGCTGGAGTGCCGCTGTGCAGCCTCTTTCACAGTCTCACATTGTGGTTCATGAGAAAGAAGGCAGCTGGGGACATACATGCTCAGCACATGGCAGCCTCAGCAGAAGGTGGGGTCTGCACAGGAGCCCAAGGTTCCCCAGTCCGGAGAAGCACAATCAGCTTGGGTTGACAGTGCAGGAGATAAAAGGAGTGAGGGGTCAGTCTAGCCCTCCCTGCCTCATGGGACCCAGAGCCCCCAGCTGGCTCGCAGCCCCCAGTCCTGTGTTGCTGGCACCTGTGGCCCAGCCTTGATTGCTCCCGCATTTCCAGGGGCCAGGCAGCTCTCTCCTGCCCAGGTTGTTCCCTTGCTAAAGCCTGCACCGAAAGGGTGCAGGTCTCTGGGGTCTCGAGGCTGAAAGCCCAGTGCTTTCAGCTCTCCTGAATGGCACCAAACACACTGATGGAAATGACAGCAAAATTGGACATTGGTCAATAGTGTATGGACCACAGCATCCTCCTGCTGTCCTCACTCCAGGCTCTGGGTTTCACACATTTCGCTTTCAGCTCCTTCTGTGCAAGTGAATGAGATCGGCCATGAAGGCAAACCCCAGTTCCCAGAGCTTCACTAATACTGCAGCTTCCAGCACTAATCCAGGATTTAGATCCTAATGTGTGTGGCACAAAGAGCTCTGTGGGAGCGCAAAGCTGCTGAGCTCCCACCCCACAGTGCTTTCAATGGGATCAGCAGCTTTTCTGCCAGCTGACAAGAACGAAGGAAGGACACCAGCATCTCAGCTGCATTACGGGAGCTGTGGCAAGGACAGCCTACTCAAGAGGCATCTTGCTTCCATGCTGTCCTTTGGCAGGTGGAAAGGATGTGCCCACATCCACAGGGACCCAACTGTTCACCAACAGCTGCAGAGAGGGAGAGGGGAGGATCACACACACCAGCATGGCAGCAAATTCCCTCTTCCCTTAGTGACAAAGATCCTCTCCCCTCCCTTCTGCCTGATTTAGAGTAGAGGCACCAGACCTAGCAGGAATGCACAGAGAAAGGGAGGGGACAGCAGAGGCAGCAGTGAGATCACACAGGGTGCAAATGTCAGCAGAAGTCATGCACAGAGCTGATGATCCCTTGCACCCTTCCCCTCCCACCCCATCCTTCACTCCCTAGGGAGGGGATCTGGATGGAGGGCACTGTCAGAAACCACGCAGCACAGAGCCTGTCTAAAGGGTTGGGAACAGTGGGGTAGGGGATGCCAAGCTGTGAACAGCAGCTAGAAGGAGGGCTTTGGCTGAGGCAGGCGGGGAAGCAAGACATACTTCGTCCCAGCACAGAGGCCTGACCAAATTCATCCCTGATACAAATCAACACCAGGCAGTTTACTGCTGTCTCTGGGGCATCGTTTCCACCTGCCCGAGAGTCAAAATCTCCTCAAGGGTGCTAACTGAGACAGAAGCAAGGGGTTGGCACAAGGCAAGGGACATGCAGACCAGCACTTCACAGAGGGCACAAGGATGGGCTTGCTACCATCAGGCAGCAGCAAGAAGAGGAGCCTACCTGAATCTTCACAGCGATAAGCACAGAGCTCAGCTCTTTGTCCAGCTCTTTCAGCACTGTGAGTTTCTTCAGGCGCAGACTGCAGAGCCTGTAAGACAGAGAGAATGGGACACATTCAGGCACCACCATCCCTGGGGCCCTGCCACATGGCACCCAGTGCTCAGAAGGCAGCCTGGATGCTTGGCCCAGCCACAGGCACAAGCTTGGCTGAGGAACACTGGCATTCATGCACCACCAAAACAGCCCATTGGGGAAAAAAGGAAAGAAGGAAAATTAACAGAGCTAAAGCAGGCTTAAGGGATTAGCATGCGACAGGAAGTCCAACAGCAGGCCATGTGGTAAAGAGATCCCTTCCCAAGTAGGGCTGTTGCCAGCTCTGCTTAAATCTACCTTGGCCACAGTGCTGTTTATTTATAAACCAAAGCACTTAAATCCACTCTTATCCTGGACTTAGTTAAGGCAAATGTTCCCAGGCAGACATCACAACTCAGCTCTTCTCTTTCACAGTACCACACAGAGCTGACTTGGGAAGCTGGGAGCCCCGCAGGAAGCCTCATACAGCAGAGCCACCCTGACAACCTCAAATCCTGGGGACTCAGCATGGTAAGTGGCACTTGCAGAAAAAAAACATGATGGAGCCTGATGCTGAGTGAGAAGAGCTACTTTTGCTGCTCAAATGATTAGCCTGTGAGACAGCCAGCCACCCTGACCTCCTGTCTAGAAGCCTACAGCAAGACTCCCATGGAGACTACTTGCAAGGGACTATCTGTCAGGGAGCACAGGCTAGACACGTTTGTACAAGCAACACTGACACTCTCATGTTTTGCAAGCTAGCCTCTGTGCTCCTTGCTTAATGTCAGCATTGCTGCAGCCAGTAGTACTCAGAACTTCTGTGGATACCAGTGTGCTGTACCCGAGAATTAGGCCACCCTCCCTGGAGAACAGATGGGCTACCACCAAATACCTTTCTGTCTGCTTTCTGAAGACCAAATCTATTCCCTCCTGCTTTTCTTTTTTTTAATATAAAAAACCCTGCTCTTACTATGCTAACATACAGCAACAGCATAGAACAACCCATAGGTGGAATGATACTGGAAAGGGAAGGACAGACAGCAATATTGCTGGAGAGGTTTAGGGTTTAGGAAGCACTCACTTCCTACCACGTCCCTGCCCTCCCTGCTAAAATTATTTTAGCTTATGCAGAAGGTTTGCTGGACTGTGACTGCAACCCTGCTGCTCTGTCCTTCGTGTTTGGATAGCAGGGCATGGAAGGGACCAGAAGTCAGGAAGCTGGGGGTGCAGGCAAGCTCTGCCCACCTCTTTGCCAGATGGCCTGTATCCTTCAGCCAAAATCCAGGGCTACAGCCCCCTAAGCCCCTGTACCCTGGACCCAGCATTGCAATCAGTGATCCCACCTATGTCCACCCCTCCCCTCTGACCTCCCTGCTTGTAGGAAGGGAGAAATCTTATCATCTAGGGCAGGCTTCTTGCTCTGCAGAAATACCTAGGCAAAGTTGGGAGTGAGCTGCGGGGAGTATAGCCAAAGACAAGGAGGTTACCTCTAGGGCAGGGAGGGCAGGATTGAAAGATTGAGGTACAGCAACCACACCAATGTACTAAGGAAAGGCTTGCAAAAGAGTCTAAGCTTAGCTAACACCATCACTAACCAGTGTGAACTTTAACTGTCCCTAGTCCCTAGATAAGTCACAGAGACGAATGAGTCTTGAATGTGTAAGGCAAGGACAGAATGTCTACTCAAATTTTCCATACAGCACTGATCTAGTCGTGACATCTGCCTGAATGGAAAAGTTATTTCCAAAAGATTAAAACTTTATAAGGATATCCAGTCCTAATTTGAGGATATTGAAAGATTGCAATTCTACCTGGCAGTTGTTCTTACTGTAAAACACACTCCTTATCTAAACTAATTCACCCATTAGCTCTTCATGCTCCTCTCTGAGGCACTCAGGAGTCTCATCAGTATCTAGTATTTTTCCTCAGGGAAGAGTATATGCACACAGATCAGCTCTGCCCACTTGGGCAGCTATTTTATCTTCAGTAAGGCATTTTAAAGCTTCTTTATTCTCTTTCTACCCCTTTCCAGTTTTCAAGATCTCTTTTGCACAATGGAAGACCCTGTACTCTGCCCCTGATCCTTCCCATACCACACGCAGGAAGGTGGTTATCCCCTTGCACCCTCTGCTCTTCCCTTCCCACAGCACCCAAAAGTCTTACTAGCCCAGGTATAGTTTGTACCCTGCAACTCCAACTCTTTCTCAAAACAGTGCTTTCTAAAATACCACTACCCTTCCCACAGAGATTAGCACACATGTTCTGGAGTCTAAATGTACTTACTTGCACCACACAAGCACACAGTTTTCAAAAGGGTGCTCCCTAGCAGCTTGGCTGTCCCTGATGACCCTCTTTTGATCTCTTACTTAACCAATAACTGCATCACCCAGACTTGTGTCACTGCTAGGTGTTTAGTGCCAGTACTGAAGAGCAGTGAGTCCCACACTAATCCCTGCAGATCTCTCTAGGACAGGATTGATCCACAGCAATCAGAACGGTATGCCTCTCTGAATCCTTCAGCCAAATCCCATGGCAACTGCCACATGGCCTGGCCCAGAACTGATCACTGTGTGATCCCCTCAAGTCACTGAACTTTTTGGTAGGTAAGTTATAAATCTGGATCCACTTGCTCATGTAATTAAACAGAATAAGTAGCAACTGCTTTTGAGCTGAGGAACTACTGCAAGGACTTCCTCTATCTTGAGCTGTGGTGAACATGGCTGTAACACTGATAGCAACAGTGACTGCCAGCAACAAGGAAAATGAGCTCCAATAGAACAGTCTGACACTACACTCCTATTCTCCACTACTGGTTGTTTACTGGAGAGAGGTACTCACCATTTCCTGGTATTATCTTCAGAAATGCTTCCCTCTTTCCATAACTAACTGAGATGGTCACTCAGCCAAAAATCCCCTTTCCTGATCATGGCTTTTTAAACATTCAAACAAAATCAAGCAGCTCCTACTTTTCACTCATACCACTCTACCTCCTTATTACCTCCTACTAACCTGCTACCAAGCAGGAACACACACCCCATCACTGCTGCTGGCTGAGGAGGTAACAAACAGGAGTACATGTACACATACACACATTCTTACACCCGTCACTGCCGCCACCCCAGCTGAGATGATGGTAACAGAAAGGAGCACACGCACATACACACAGACACGTGCATCTTGACAGCACCACCCCCAGCCAAGGAGCATGTGTGTGTGTGTGTATCAACACATGTGCACACAGACACACAGTTGCACTCAGTTAAGCAAGCACTGACTTTCGAAGTTGGGATTCTGAATTGCAAGCAATTACATCAAAATATGATTGAAGCATGGGGGGATTGTGAAGAGAGAGAAAGAAGCAAACCCAGGAACTCACCAAGTTATCTGTCTGATAGCATTAAAACCTCAAAGGTGACATTTTCTGGAGTACATGATTTTCTAGAGTATGTTCTAGGCATTTTTTTTTTTTTTTTTTTTTTTTTTTTTTTTCCTGCTCCAGTTTGCAGCTTCCCAACTGTTTTCTTCCTCACTACTTAAAGGATGAATTTGGTGGTTTTGCTCTGAAGTTTGATGAAACACTTGTAACACTGTCACCAACTTGGCCTGTGAGTTCATCTTGAAAAGCAAAGCTCCTGTAACACATGCATTTTGTAAAATTCAGTGGCAGTAGTAAAGCACTGGCTCCAGCTCTCATTTGCAAACTCATTCAACCTCCTGTCCCAACAGGTCCCTGCTGCTCACAGGTGACACACACAGTGGCTTGTTTTACTGTTGTATTTCAAGGCCAATGAATGCCACGCACCTCTAAAGGCCCCGATGCCAGGGGAATACAAACCAGAGGTACGATTCCTAATGCTAGTAGAGAAGGAAGGGAAAAAAGGATGAAAATACATCTGTGCACAGGACAGAGGGAGTAGGTTAGAGTCTGTGCTCTGCCTATAAGTCTGAAAGCAACTAGTAAGGAGAGGAAAACAATTTTTACCGACTTACGGCCTCAGCAAAAAGATTTGCAGGTATACTGTACACAGTGGGGCAGCTGCAGCTTTAGAAGCACCTGGCAAAACTGGAGCTGCACAACTATCCAAAACTTATCCACAAACTCTCACAGGTGCCTGGCAGAGAGGCAGCTTGAGCTCTGTGTAAACAAGGAACTTCAGACATCTCTTTTTGCACACTGAAGAGACAGGGGTGCTGAGGAGCACTTCTACTGGGATCATACACAGAAGATGAAGGCTAGAGCATAAAGCAAGGCATCAACAAGGGCTCTCTGGTACGTCTGGCCACTAATGGCATATAAAACCTTAACAGCAAGTCTCACACTCCTTTTGAGCAGACATGGTACATTTTTTTCTGCTGGCACCCTGGGCTGTTCAGTGCTTGACTTATTGACCACTGGTGAGTGGCAGCTCATTCTCTGAGCAGGATTATTTCCCTGAACTTTTGCACTAATTTCTTCAAGCGGCAGCAGCCAGGCTCCCTCAGTTTTGCCTGTAGCTCGCATGCCACTTACAAATGTTAGAGCACATCCAGCTTTCCCAGCACTGGCCCTCCACACACCCTTGTCAATAACTAGCACTTTTATTGGATGCACAGTCGTGGGGATAGCAGCATTCAATAGCAGCAGTTTAGCAGCTCCTCGATATTTTTCCTGACTTTGACAGGTTGGCGTTTCAAGATGATATCCACTTCTGAGACTGGGCTTCTGAAGAGATGCCAGATGTTCAGTGGGGCTCACAGTGTAGGGGACACTCCTGCACCCCTGCCCAATTGCTGTGCAGCACCTATTTCCTGCAAAGCTTCCCACTAGAGGGCAGAAGGCAGCCAGCCAGGACAGACACCCCGGTCGGTGGGGATACCCTGCAGCTCTCTCTGCACACTGGCCATTCTCAAAGAGCAGTTTGTAAAAGCAGCTGTACCCTCTCTGATCAGAGCGGTGTCCAACCCTACAGCTCACCTCTGCTAGAGGCCAAAGCAGGTGCCAAGGGAAGAGCACACAAACGGGGTGTGAACAGTGAGATACTGCCCAGAACACCCTCAGTCACAGCTTTCTGAAGCCAGGATACTCTCCGAGCCGTAAGTGGTATGTATGCACGAGACATGACTGATGCACACAGTGGGGAGGAGAGACCTACTCCACTTTCAGAAAACAAGTCCCTGTTGCCAGCAAACAGGAGAGATGAACTGGGACAGCAGCAGATTCTTCATCAGGTTCTGCAGCTCAGGCATCAGGACAGGTAGGTGGGCCAGTTACATGCTTTAAGATGAATTGCGTTGAAAGTTGACATTAGCCTCCTTTGAGAGCCTCCCCAAGTGAAAGTGTGACAGAGCACTCAAGGCTTCCTAGAACGCTTACCTCTGCCCTCCAGCAACTGCAACTCCTGCAGCCTGGGAAGGACAAGTAAAGCAAGCTGCACTGAAGTGGTTTAACACAGTAGGATGCAGAGGCCAAGGGCCATGACAGCAACCTCCTGGGGTCCCCAAGGACAGAGCTAGGGCCAGGGCCACCAAATGCCTACTGTGTATCCAGTCCCCCAGCTGAGCTACACAAGGTGGTGTGCAGTACAACAGCCCTGGTGCTGACCAGCAATCCTCCTCCCCTTGCCATGAGAGGCATTATGGCTCCCCAGCATCCTGGCTGACAGCAGCTTGCTACTAACAGCACACTTCTGCTAAATCCAGAGCAGACTTCCGCTACTGCAAATTGCAGTAGGCTTGACAGATCCCAATTCCCAAAGGAAATCCCAAAACATGAGGAAAAGGAAGACAAAACTCCCCAGGTTGCTACGTCCCTTCATTTCCTGTAAAGTATTGCACATCTTATGTAAGCTTTCCTACGCCTTAGGAAATCCAGCTTGTTTTCCCATGTGACTATTCCAGGTCCCCTCCATCATCCTACTTCCTTCCAAGTGCCTTTAGACAGACCAAACCCAAGACCAAAGCTCGAACATTCTGGAGGACAGGCTGACAGTCTTCCTTTTGTCTCTGAGGGTTATAACAGCAAAGGAAAACGAAGCCCGTGCTGGGAAGAGGTTCCTTCTCCCCACAGCAGCAAGCTGGCCACACTACGTGGGAGGAGGACAAAGGCCTGCTGGAAACAGCAAAGAATGTCAGTGTCAGCAGGGTATACATAACCAAGATAAAGATGACATCCTCAGTCAGGGCAAATGGGAAGCAAAGAGAAGAAAACAGTGTGAGTAGAAATGTTCACCTTTGTCTTCATGTCTGGCTGCTTGCAGCTGTTCAGAGTCCTCCTCACAGCCTTTTGTCCTGGTTGGCACACGCCCCCTGGGATGGCCATTCAAGACAGACTGCAGCCTCTTTTCAAAGAGGCCAGTGCAGGCCCTGCCAGTGTAGCACATGAAGTGGGGACTCAGCACCACTGTACTGAATTAGAGCACCTCATTTTTTGATTTTTCCTGTTCTCACAGGAGAGAAAGGCCATCCCAACAGCCATCATTGTTCTCATCTGACTAGGCAGTCCATTCTTAACTGCATTAAATATCACCATCTCACTGTGTATGTACATTTATCAGACATGCCCTGTTCTTATCAGCCCTTGGATGACTGCCTTTAATCTCTGGGCAGATGATCTCAGAACAGCTCTGGTTTGGTCAGAGACTTGCCCTTGAGCTTGCTGCACCCAGCTGCTCTATTAAACACACTCAGAAGTAGCTTTCCCACTGCAAGGACCATACACGAGTCTGCCCAGGAGCTCTGGCTGTCACCCAGAAGCCTTCTGGGAACAGCTTGCTCTCCCATCACAAGCTCTTAGCACTCCTCTGTGGCCAGATATATATTTCAGAGTATTGTAATACCACTGAGATGGCATGGCCACTCAACAGATGCATAGGAAAGAGCAGGTCACCCCCAAAGAGATACAATTAGGACAAGGCATGGCAGACTTATCAGGCTGGTCCAATGCACCTACAAGATAAGGAGGTTCAGAGAAGGGACAAGAACATTGAAAGACTGTGTGCATGTCTCAGCTGGTAGCAGTAGCTACTAGTGATCACCAGCAACAGCTTCCAGAGCTGCTTGCTACCTGTGTGACAGCAGCCAGGTGTGAGGGAGGATCGAGCACAGCCAGGTAATGGATTCACTGATTTTGTCTGAAAGACTTAAGATGCACTCAGCATTACAGAAGAGACTTGTTAGACTTACCTAGGAGCATATAAAAATCTTTCTAAATACCTAACATGATGTGCAAAATCGTTCTCTTCCCCAGGGCTTTCAAAACTGGTATCTGATAGCTGTAGCCAAAACAGGTTTTGGACCAAACACTATGTTTCTTTCACAGGGTTTTAACAGGTTATGCTTTTGAAACATCCTTGTTAAAAGAGACCAGCGAAGGTGCATTACTGAGTGTATACCAGCCCTAAACACAACGAGTCATGTGAGGAGAGGCAGATAAACCAGCAGCAGTGCTGTGCTCAGGCTGCATAGTACTTTTCTTTCCAAAAAGCTACATATATATACTACAGGTTGCTTTTGTGCTGCCAAAATGTCAATATGCAGGCAGTGCACATGGAACACTGCATTTCTAAAGAAAGACTGTCTGTTCAGGACAAGAGCTAAACATTGAGATGGCTCTGTTTGTTTGCTGACAATGGCATAGTGAGGAAGAGTGGGCTGTTCAAAGCAGGAGGGCAATGAAACAGAGGCATGAGAATGCATGGCTTCTTCAGTGCAGAGGTGACAGCATCCCAAAGCAGGACAGAACAGGCCCAGCTGCAACGGAAAAACAGCTCTCGTACAAATGCTTGATCAAGATCAGGGAGTATTCCCTGTTCTCAAGCATCCCCTCTAAGCACAGACATTTTCAATCCAGTGAAGCTGCTTGGGATCCCCACTTGTCAGGCTTGCAGCCGACTGCTCCAGAGCATGTGTGCTTTCCTCCTCGAGGCTGCTGAGCCATCCCTCTGAGGTTTGCACGTGCCTCATCACATGGGCAGTATCTCTCCAAGCAAATCACTTCTAAACAAGACAAATGTTGCTTTCACACACCAATGCAAATGCAATACTGGAGGCAAGTGGAAGATAAGCCTGTATGATGAAATGCTCCCTTCCTATTCCCAGGCATATTTCTCTAAGCACAACTGTCCTTTGCAGGCTCCATAGATACAGGCAGCTCCACACTTTTTGGACTCAGCAATACAGGCAGCCTTGAAAAGAAGTGGACCACTGTGGTCTACTAGCTGTTTGTGTTGTGGACTTGTGTCTAGGACACAAACTCTAACTGCTATGCTCATATCCAAGGCTGCTCAGTGTGGGACACTGTACACAGCAGATGAAGAGACAGCTTAAGTCAGTATATAACCTGAATGCCACCTCCTGACCTGAGGACTGCTTCCTCCTGAGAAATGCCACCTCCTGACACATCCCTGCTGTGGACTGAGGGCTCCCACATGCTTTGCCAGCCTGCAGGGCAAATTACATACAAGACGTACGTCCTTCCTACCCTCATTTCAGGGGCCATTTCTGCCAATGTGGCTAGTCACATCATGGGAGGAAAGAGCAGCTGCTAACGCAGCCACAGGCCTACCCAGCACCACAAACTCCCAAGCAGAATGAGCACTGCCTGTGTATGCAGCCAGCGCAGAACCCGGGCAACAGGAAACAGCCTGTCAACATTGGCAGGGCTATTCCTGCCCCTCCTTCTTAGCAAGTCTCCTATTTCCAGACAGAATTCAATACAGAGCTCTGCCCAGCAGAGCATATGAACTAGCAGGGACTGAACCTACCAGTATGGAGAGTTAAGGCAGGTACCACTGTTCTCTGAGGCAAGCTACAGCCTTTTGCACATCCAGCTTTCCTCTGTGCTATTAACACTTTCTTTCTGAGCCAAGCCACTCTAGGCAAGAGCTGTTCCATCTCTGATGGCACTGGCACAGTCCTGGATCCAGCACAGCTACCAGCCAGGCTGCTACTGTTTTATCACAGCTTCATGACTGCCTGTAAAGCTGCACTAAATGCCTCCCCTCACACAGTACAGCTCTGCTCCACAAGCTTCCAGCCTGCCCAAGTAGGCAATATAACTGCACTAAGGCAAAATGCAAGGAACAGGTGCCAATGACAAGGCAGAGAACGCCCAGCTCTCTGCTCTGATGGGGCTGCAGCTTCAAAATTTTAACTGACACATTTTGTTACTCGTGAGGCTTCCCTGCACACTCCCAGTGATGCAGTTTTTAAACTTCTCTCCTTCTACCCTTCCATAAATACTAAATGACGTTGCCCAACAGGTTCAAAAGCTAAGAGGAAAGACTATAATACTCTTGGCAACTGCATGTTTCCCAACAAAATTCTTTTCCTACTAAATTTAATCTGATTCAAAGTCAGATACAAACCTGGCACCTCATAATGTAATTTTACAGTCTGGTCATGTTGCTCTGTGCTAGAAAAAGTCAGCAAGAGAAAAATACCCTACCAAAGCATCATAGCCTAGTATTATCATCCACAGGATCTGCACAGGCTGTAACACTGCTATTTTAACAAAGTTGCTATGCTGTCTTCCCAGATGTAGTCAGTCTCTGCTCACAGTGTCTTCCCTACTAGTTTTGCTTAAAATCTTTTCCTTTCAACCAGTTTGCAGTTTGGTACCCACCCATCACCTCAGACCCCTGGGTCTCTGTGGACTACTTACCAGGTGAAAGCAAAAGTGATCCAGGGTGACTAAAAGTGAGTTTAAATTTTCTGCATGGAGTTTCCCAACAGGTTTCTAAGCTGTCTGATACACAGGTCTCTTAACCCACTGATCTAGACCAGTGAGGCCACAGTGCTGACCACACATAACACAAGGACTTTTGTCCAAAAAGTGGGGGAGCTATGAAAGGACAGTTGTTAAAATCACAGGAGAACAATCATTCTGCATTCAGTGTCAAAAGCAAGCTCAGAGGGTGAAATAGAATCCTGGAGATCTGCCTAGAAAGACCCTGTCAGCCACTCTAATGTGTCACTGTCACAGACATACCAGACATCTCACATACCCCATGGCAAGGAACTGCAGCTTACCTGGTGCTACAGACCGCCTTTCCTTTTAGCATAGAGACGCCTGCAAGCACTCTAGTGTGTGCTGCTTCTTCTTGTCAGTCAACATCAGAAATAGCCCCTCCTGGAAGAGATGTTCATCTTGTACACCACTGCAGCCCAAAGCTGCTGGGATGTTTCTCCCCAGTCGTGCATGTGTTTCTAAGGCTTGCTATGGCTTGTGCTAGATCCCTAGCTGAGGGAGGGGTATCATGGTATTTACCTGAAAACCCCAGCAACAGAATAGTGCTTTGCACTCAGGTCGACCCCTGTAACATCAGGTTTTCTGCGAAAAGGCATCAAGAAGCATAGACCTGCTGCCCTGCAAAAGTAGAGGAGCTGCATCCAGGGAGTGGTCTAAGCCTCAGCAGGCCAGAGCAAAGGCAGTTTTCCCTTGAGGACGTCTCCAGGCAAAGCAGCTGCCACCTGCAGTCATTCATGCTCACTGGCACTGTAAGATGTCCCAGCAGGCCGCCAGGCTGCCCAGCAGGCACTGACCCTGCTCTCAAAGGCACTGCAGCTTCGGCTCAGCAGCATCAGACAGTTACTCACAGGCTGACAGGGCCCTGGGGGCTCTAGCAAGCAGCACACAGACTAAGCAGATGACACTCCATGCACCTGGAGTTGCTCACTTCCAGACACTGCCCCAGTGGAACAGGACATTCTTCCAAGGATCACTGTGTCCATCCAGCATCTCAGCAAGCTGCAAGCAGAGCCAGGAGGTATCATGACAGACATTTCATCTAGCAAAAGGGTCCATGAATAATAACTTGCTGTGTCTCCTCACCATATCACACTAGTACATGCAGCCATCCAAAGACACCCTGACTAAGACAATCTGAATTTGTAACATACATGAAAAATTCAACACCCTACCAAGCACTTATTCTCTTTAAAGCACATTTTTGTAGTGCTCACTGGAGCACCAGAGTGCCTATCAGAGAACCTGAGAAATGGAGGGACAGGTGGTTTCTCATATAATCCTTCCCACCAACCTGTGGGAATCTGTCGCTGAAGTGGAAGATTTCCTGCACGATAGGTGCATACAAAGCCACCTGGTGCAACAGAAATGGTCCTTATGCCCATCATCTCAGTATATGTCAGCCAGGTCAAACCTGTATGTTCAAATGCAGCACCCTTGCTTTCTTTCCAAGTACTCTGAATTTTATACAGGAGGTCGTTAAACATTTCTAAAATGAGTCATCCACAGCTCTTCTACACAGCCTGTTAGAAAAATGCATGTCAGTGCACATACCTTGGGACTGGCCCACAGGCAGCTCTGCACCAGCTAAATGAAGCAGAAGAGACAAAAATGTGGCTTTTTTTGGTTCACTGATCAAACCGTAAAAGAAGCCTATAAAAGAAATAAAGCTAGTTCAAGCCCAGAATAATACTGAAAAGTTTTGAAAAGCCATGAGGGGATACCTCTAAATCTGACCCTATCTAACACGTAAGAAGTGGTTAAGAAGGGCAGGAAATAAGAGCACAAGTGACTGTGAAATTCTAGCGAGTTACAACTTTTAAGAGAAGGACAAAAGTGAAGGGACAGCAACATCAGGAGAGCAAACAACTAAAAGCCCAGAATCTGGACATACCAATAGGATACCACTCAAAGGAAAAACCTAGTTTAGAAATATCTGGCAATTCCTTAACAGAAATGATGTGAAGGCATCAGTCAATCCATCTTAATGCCCAAAGGGAGGGGCAGCACAACAGCCTGGCTAGATCGCACTATCTTCAGTTCCCAGGCCCAAGAAGCAAGCATCTAAAAAATGAAACCAAGTCAAGTTACCAAGAGATGAACAACAATGTGCAGAAAGAAAACCAAAAACACAAGCCCAGAGAAACCAAGGCCTCCAAAGCATTCATCAGCTTCTTAGTAGCATTACATTCACTGGTGCTCAGCTTGCAGCTATAAATAGGCTGCCAGTTCAAAGATGAGGTGAATCCCTTCCTCTAGATAATCACATATGGAAAAAAGGCAAAGGAAGCTGTTCCCCTGGGCAGGCTGAAGAGCACTGCTACCCACTTACAAAAGCATGAGGCCTTTTATTAGCATGATTCCTTGGGTGTTATCACCCTACTCTTCCCTCATGTAAGATATAAAAGACTGATCAGAGATTCGACATCAGAGCGTCACTATTGCTCCAAATCATAGAATCATAGAACGGTTTGGGTTGGAAGGGACCTTCAAGATCACCTAGTTCCAACCCCCTGCCATGGTCAGGGACACCTTCCATAGACCAGGTTGCTCAAAGCCCCGTCCAACCTGGCCTTGAACACTGCCAGGGAGGGGGCAGCCACAGCTTCTCTGGGCAACCTGTGCCAGGGCCTCACCACCCTCACAGGAAAGAATTTCTTCCTCATATCTAACCTAAATCTGCCCTCTCTCAGTTTAAAACTGTTACCCCTTGTCCTATCCCTACACTCCCTGATAAAGAGTCCCTCCCCAGCTTTCCTGTAGCCCCTTTAAGTACTGGAAGGCTGCTATAAGGTCTCCCTGAAGCCTTCTCTTCTCTGAGCTGAACAACCCCAACTCCCTCAGCCTGTCCTTGGAAGGGAGGTGCTCCAGCCCCCTGATCATCTTCGTGGCATCCTCTGGACCCGCTTGAGCACATCCATGTCTTTACATTGAGGACCTCAGAGCTGGACACAGCACTGCAGGTGGGGTCTCACAACAAGAGTGGAGTAGAGGGGAAGAATCCTCTTCCTCAACCTGCTGGTGGAGGGGATGGAGATAAAGAGGTGAGGGGAGACACAGGTCCACAATACCTGGAGACCTCAGCAACTATCCAGTATCCTGGAAGCTGCACAGACCATCCAACATGCTCAGAGCACCTAGCCACACAAACACAAGGCACATCTCCAGCAGTGGTAGGGACAGGGATGCCCAGCTGTGCTGGGTTTGTGTGTGTGGTGGGGTTTTTGATAGCAGGGGAGGGGGCTACAGCAGTGGCCCCCTGTGAGAAGCTTCTCAAAGCTCCCCTGGTTCCAACTTGGACCCACCTTGGCCAAGGTTAAGCCAATTAGTGACAGTGGCTGCACCTTTGTGATAATGTATTTAAGCAGAGAAACCTGAGAGGAGGAGTGGGAGTTGTGAGGAGCACACCTATGCAAACACTGAGGTCAGCAGAAGAGAGGAGGAAGGAAGGGAGGGAGATGCACTGGTTCAGAGACCCCTGCAGCCCATGGAGAGAGGGCAAGCTGTGCCCCTGCTGCCCATGGAGGTCACTGGTGGAGCAGATGCCAACCCGCAGCCCACGGAGGACCCCATGCTGGAGCAGATAACTGTGCCTGAAGAAGGCCAGGACTCTGTGGGAAGCCCCTGTTATTGTAGTTTGGTGCTGGGAGGATTGCAACATGTGGGACAGACCCATGCTGGAGCATCTCAGGAAGAGTTGCAGCCCATGTGTCACATCCTGTGCAGTTGAGGGAAACAAGTGACTTAGACTGGTAAATTCCCAATGGAGTGGACAACAGTGAGACAAGTCTCAAAGTCCATATGCAGACATTTATTATTTCCCACAATGTACTAATTGGATATATGATAACTGACTAAGTATATAATGAATTATAACAAATGATATAGTATGCCTTGTGTTACCTAATGGAAATAAGGAAAAAGGGAAAAAATAATAGAGATAGGGGTAGAAATCACCAGTCCAGGTCCCTGTGTCAGTCCTGCTAATGAGAGTTCAAGAATGCATTCATCTTCTTCGCTTCACTACTTCCTTTTTACTCCTCACCCCCTCCTCAATATATAGACACTTTCCTTGGGTAGGTCTCCCAGGTTGACCTGCCTATCTGTGTATGGGGAGGAGTAAGGTGCTTCATGGGATGATGTAAGTAGCACAATCTTGTTAATCTTCATTAGCATATGCAGGGGTGTCAGCTTTAATATGCATTTCATGGATAATGAAACAAAGGTCATTCACCGGACAGATGGCCCTTGAAACTTTACAAGATGCACCAGAGCAGAACCGTCTTGTCTCCACAGGGTTCCCTCCCCCAGCCGCATCCTATACTATCCAGGCAGTCTTATCAGCTCCAGCCTCCACATTATCCACCCCGTGACTATAGCTTCATTACTTGCGAGTGTTTGAGACATTCCTCTGCTTGGAGGGCCTCCACTCTCCCCCAATCCCTTATCTTTACCAAGTCTTGTTTCTCATCCTTGTTTCTCTCAGGCTGTTTTTGTTGGTCCTTGTTTTGGGGAGTCACAAGTCATCTCTTACACAGTGGGAAGGACTCATGTTGGAGAAAGTTTGTGGAAGACTGTCTTCTGTGAGAGGGACACCATGCTGTAGCAGGAGAAGAATGTGAGGAGTCCTCCCCCTAAGGAAGGAGTGGTGGGGCTGACCACACCCCCCATTCCCTGCCCCCTGTGCTGTAGGAGAGGAAGACGTAGAGAAATTGGAACCACAGCTGAGCCCAGGAAGAAGAAAGGGGTGGAGGGAAGGTGTTTTCAAGATGTGGTAATAGTTCCCACAGTCCTATTCTCTCTGTTAAGTGTTGTTGTTGTTAGTGTTTGAATTAAATTGATGTTCTTTTTCTTCCCCTAATGAATCTGTCTTTTGCCTGTGACCATAATGGGTGAGTCATCCCTCCCTGTTCTTAGCTCAATTCCTGAGCCTTTTGCTTTTTTTCCTTCCAATTCCTGAGTGGAAATGGGGGAATGAGCAGCTCCATGGTGTTCAGTTGCCCTCTGGGCTCAAACCAGGACACTAGCCCAAGAGCAGCAGTCCTGCCTGTTGCTGGGTAGGAAATGCTCAGAGCTGCTCTCTGGACCAAGCTGACACAGGAGAAGCAGTTCCACCACTGTCACTGCAGATATAGTATGCCTCCTCCCAACACCCGCACTAGAGCAACAGCCCAGCATCACCAGGATTCCCGTATTCAGCCCCGTGTGTCCTACAGTACATAAAAAATCTAGGCCCCCTCAGCTCCCTACCAACAAGCACTCATAGCCAACACAGCATTTCCCAGAGCCATGTCACGATACAGGGAAATCCCACCCCATCTTAAGTGAACCTTTTGTCCACTGCGACCCTGGCAACACTGTCTGGAAGAACCATTTTGTAGTATCACTGGGGCTGGCTCCAGTATCAAGTACACTGTCACACTGAGGGAACAGGAGTATAGTTTGGTCCCGTCCACAGAAGCAAATACCAGTCACTGAGGCCCTCTGATGTCACCTACATGTAAAGATGCTTGTTTAAAGGGAATAACGAGTTGTGATGAGCAATTCCACACAGGACAACGTGGGTCTTTACCAACCTGAAGTGCAGTCAACTCTACTTTGTACAAGGAGGAAAGACAGCCCAGGAACTCATGTAGCGACAGGGAGAATCAGAATAGGTTTGTAACCTGAAAGAAGGAAGAAGGTCTGGAGGTCTCCCTTTCAAGGCACCTGCCATTGATGGAGGAGGCTTTTGCTTTAGAAAGGCTAAAGAGCATTGCTACTCAACCACAGAGGAAATCACTGCAGTGCTTTTGAGTAGAAAGTCAGAGGTAATTATTGAGGTCCACAACCAACTACTGCTGTGATTTCTAGTACTTATCTGTCAACATCCATGTGAGGCTAAACAGTGTGATTTCAAACTGCCATGGTAGCACCCATTGCACACTATCTACAGCTGGCTTCCATCTGATGAAGGGTATATGCCAAGCCAGCACTAGTTTCGTTTTTTTAACGTCTACTAAAATTGCATTGGCAAATTTAAATACGGCTTTACAAGAATAATCCCTGCTTAAAATTAGAATGTAATTAGAAAAACATGTACAGGTTAGTTAAAATTGAACCTCACTGAAGTTACTCCTGCCCTTATCCAGAATATATACAACCCTGCCACCCTTCACGTTGCAACAGGCAAAACATGTGCAGCACTGAGCCAAGGTATGTCTTAGCCGTGGGACAAAATTTATCTTCTTAAAAGCAACTAACTCTCCAGCACTGTCATAAGGCACAAGCTGAGCTGATCATACCCTCGTCAAAAGTGAATGCTCTGCATGTAGAAATCAGCCTTGTTCAGTGCAGGGTTTTTGTGAGCTTTTCTGCAACTTGTTTTGTTTCATCTGCACACAATTGTATCTAATTATCCCACATATCCCAAGCGATCCAGCTTGGATGACTTCAGAGTTCCATGTCAAAGGGGCTTCTAGGCAGCATCCATCCATGATCTGTGTCATCAAAGGAGATAAAAGGTGACAGCAAGGACAGGATGGGAACAAACAGCACAATCAAAGGAAGGAAGAAGGTTCACAACAGAAGAGGCAAGAGCAGACCACCATAGGCAGAACCTGCCACTTCTGGAGAAGCCAAGAACAAATGGAAGTCAGCAAGTCCTGCAAACACAGCACCAGCCCTTGAAAAATCACATTCTCAGGACCTGCAGTTCACAGGGCACAGTCCTCTGGACCAGGATTTTACAACTTCACCTTGCTATTAAAGCACACAGTCCTGCCCAGACCAGATTAATTGGTCACAGATGCACAACTAACACTTTTCAGGTGGGTGCACTTTCTGGGCACCACACAACAGAAGCTATTCATCTGGGCTGAGAACCTCCATCCTTCAGTAATCTTATGTCTCCCTTCAGATTTCATTACACTTGAGCCTCAGTACAGCAAGAATGTTTGCAAAAAGCTCTTGTATTTAATCTCCTCTGTAACAGCCTTCTTCCAAAGCACATGTGCAGATAAAAGCCAAGCCAGCACTTCTTAGAGCAGACAGAAAAGTTAAGATATTCTATTCAAATCTTTTAGAAAAGAGAAATACACCTAAAAAGTACATTGAAACTTTAACAATCATCCTACTATACAGCTAATAAAAACTATTTTCTGTGAACTTAAAAAAAAGTTTTTGCAGTAAAAATGCTTCATATCTTTAAAGAACTCAAAGTGAGTACAGGGAACTCAGCAGACTGACATCTGGAACCAGAGTTAGCTGAGAGCCAGCCTGTCTTGACAGGCCTTTCCTGTCCTGGGTGCACGGCGAGAATATCTCTGCAAACAGAAATTGGCAAGCTGTGGAGTTGAGAAACCCAACTGGAAGCCAGAAAAAGCAAAAAGCTGGGTTTCCTCTCTGAACCTCCAAGTAAAAGGGGAAAGCATATATGATAAGATCTGCTAGCTTCAGACTCTTGGAGGGCACTGAACAGAATCCAGTGGTTTCTGACTACTCAGGAATAATAATCCTCCATCCAGTTAACTGGGCTTTCTATATAGAAACATGTTCTGACGATCGTTCTTATAATCCAGTACATCTAAAGTAGTTCTAGTGAGCTAATTTTAAGGGACTGACTTTGAAGATTTTAACTTAACTTCCACTTCCATACAAAAGCAGATTAATTATTTGTGAATTTTCAATCTAGTAAACATGAAGTGAGTCACTCCCTCACTTTAAAAACAATTAAGCTAGAAATGATTATGCTGAATAACACTATAATTTTTGTAGGGCTGCAGAATGAAAGACCTCAGGGAGTTCACATGTGCTTGGATACACTTTACCTTGGTGATAAACTGATCCTAAACCTATGCTGCTGTCAACATTTATACTATAGATAAGCAGTAAAGGACTTTCCAGAATGGATTACTGACTTAAATCTGCTTCTGTGAGAAGGTACATTTTTTCATATATCTGAGATGCTCCAGAACGTAAGAAAGCATAAGCAATGCTGCAGCAGAGCCCTGGGGAGCCTGCTAGCAGTAGCAGCAGCCTTACTATTAGCATTTGGTACTCCAGCTCCAATCCATTTTGAGGAAGGCGAGCTTATGTTGTCTGACAGCGTTGCATGCTTCTCTTCTTGCTACCAAAAGGGACAAGGGACCCAACTATCATCCAAGCCTCTGAGGACTCCTATTAGCAGCATATAGATCTCAGAACTCTTGTCAAAGAGGCTTGGAGTCTATTGCATTTGTGCTGGCAGAAGTCACAGATGAATGCACATTGCCAAAAGTGATTAACACAAAGATGCATTGACCTTGTTGTGTTTAAACAAGATTCTCTTCGTTGGCCCAATATTTTTAGGATAAATCCTAGTGAGTTTTCTGAAGGAAACCTGTCCCCTGGCAAATGTCTTTATGATATGAACTGGTGAGGATCTTGAATTTATGCCTCCAGCTGAGTCTGGCATTTTAAGACCTCTACATTTGATGCTTTTGATCTAGATCTGGACTTCAGTCCCAAAGCATTGGCAGAGCAGGAGACTGAGGTTGTTTTCTTGGCACATTACTTCCATATTCAAAGACTAGTTACTGGGCTAAGAATTGGCAGCATGAGAAACTCTTGCTCACATCACCCAAAATCAGTTCTATACACAGAGAATGGCATAAAGCCATCAACGCTCATGAAAAGCTGACCTGCCTCACTAACATAAACCAAACTTGCTTTTCCCATTTTGGAAGCAGATCAGCACCTTCTGGAAGAAGCAACATTGAATAAATTTCTTTCACATTTGAGGAGCTAAAAAATTCAGCACCCACTTGGCTACCAGCTATGCACATTTGCAAAGATTAAGAGAAAGGTTAGACCTATCTAAATGCTGATTGCCCTCAGCAATGCAAGGACAGGTCTAGCTACTACAACTGAAGAAGCTGCTGTTGTTCACAAGGTTTCTCCTCCAGCCAGCCTTATGCACACACTTCTCTGTTATAAGTACAGTCATTCTTAAAAGGAAAGCATTTTTGTTCTACTGTACCACGGTCCTGGGTACAGTACAAGCTTATAGCAGGACACACTGATGCCCTCCAAGACTTGTCAGTCCATACCCTGCAAGTCCAAAAGTCTGTTAAAAAGCCCATCTCCAAGGTAGCAAAACCTCAGACACACTATGCCACACTCACCAATGTCTTCTGCAGGCTGCAAGTCACTGCGCCAGCCAGTGTCACAGGATAAGCCCCTCCTCGTCCATGTCCACACTTCATTTTCTGCTGTGGCAAGCTCAAGCAAGTCCATCCTGTAAGCTGCTGCTTTGTGTAGCAACGCACGAATACAGCCCATGCAAATGCAAGCGTGCCCACAGCCAAGCGTCTCTCTTTGCCTACCTTTACCAGAATGTGAGCAATGTATGTCCAAAGACCCTTTGCAGGCACTGCTCTGTCTCCAGCACATGACACAGCCATGAAAATGAGATGGGTATAGAGAGGAAGGCCAACTTGCTGTGAACCACTCCCATTGTGGGCTGGCTTGTATTGTGCCATTGCTGAGGAAAGGCAGATCAAGGTGTGGTGGCAAAAGTTCCTCCCACCAGAGCACTCATCTGACAGCAGCAATTGCAGATCTTTGAAGACCTCTCAAGTAAGAGGAAAGAGACCCATCTGGAGCGGGCTCAAAACACTCCTGCTGGGAGAATGGGTACAAACAAGAGCTACTCAAGCCAGCCAGGTTGCCAGAAGAAGTTCAATAGTTATGCTCAGCTTGTGTTGAGCCTGGTCTGAAGTGGGCCCCGTGTTTCTTTAACTGAGCAAATTTCCCTTCCACTGATGTACTGGAAGACAAGTGACACACACATAACTGCCCTGGCTCTTCCCCTCAAGATAAAAAGCAACTAAGCAAAACACAGCTGTTTGTACTCATCTCTTCCTTTTTGCTACTATCGCAGATCACTAGAGCTTGGCTGATTCACCTCATCCTCCCATCCCACTGCACAACTTAGCAAAGCTTCTGGTCATTCAAATCCCCCAGCTCTGCTCTTGTTCTGGATGAGAAGGCAGGGTGCAGAAAAGGAAGTGAGATGCCCAAGAGCACAGAGAAGTTGGACCCAAAGGTCCCACTCTGGACTTGCACTTCAGGGCACCAGATGCCACTCTAGCAGGAACTGGCATTTTTATAGAAGCCTTTATGATTTACATTCACAGCACAGATCTCTTCGATAAAAACCAATGGAGGCAGATTGTGCTGGGCTCTTATCGCCTTCACCAAATCCCCTTTTCTCCCTCCAGACATTCCTGACAGGCAGATTTCCCCGACCTACTTTTCCAGAAGAAAAGTTTCAGCTACTTCCTCTGAATTGCAATGAGTTTCCACATGCCAGCAAGCAGCTCCTGGAGAGCAGGGGAGTGAGCAGTCAGTACTTGCCAGAGAGAACTGCCACAGCATGAGAGAACAAGAAGCCGCTGAGCCCTGTCACCAATGCAAGCCCACCCAAACATCCATGTATATTGCAGTATAGATGTATTGATATTATATATATATATTGATGCAAGCTGGGCTCTGTTTGTGAACAGATATCTATGTTTCCCAGGGGAAACACATCTCTTTGTGCACATCTCCATACATGGATGTTGGAGGAGGAGAGGCCCAGCAGCACTCACTCTCCCATCTCCATGAGCCCTTCAGCAGATATCACAATACTGTTGTCCTTCTCCAAACACTCAGAGTCTCTCTATGAATTGGCTGGATCCTTGCACAGGCAAAACACAGGCGAGAGGACTGCCAAGAGGCAACAGCAACCACCTTGGAGGAAAGATCACCGAGGTAAACTGGGGTTTCACCATTCCACCCTTTCAGTTTTCAGGTTATCATTTCTCAGAGCAGAGATGAACATTTGCAGTGCAAGAGAGTCATCATACAGCCCTGGCAGCCAAAGTAGCTGTGCAACAAACTCAGTGCCAGCTCAGCTCTGGGTGCCTGAGCAGGCACTGCACATTTCATGGATTAGAGCTGAACTGCAGAGTGCTGATGAGTGAGCTGTTTTCCCAGTGTCTGGAACAATACATGTTTTCTTTTCCCAGTTACTGCCTCCTCACTTTCCACTGCACTACAAACTACCACTGCCAGATGGGAGAGTAGAAGGTCTGGCTGGCAGAGCGTATACATGCCTAAACAGCTAAGGCACTGTGGACATGAGCATAGGTATAGAATAAAATGCTTGCTACTGCACTACTGTATATAACATGATGGTAAAAAAACCCCAACAACATAGAGCTCATCAAAACTTGCAGCTAGTTCAGACCATTGCCACAGTAAACTCAACCACTTGTTTCAGCTGCCAGAGCACCTCACACAACGGCTTCTATCAGAGTCTGATTGGAATGTACTCCTTAAACCATGCTTGATTATTTCCCAAGACTCAGCATCAATGTTCCTCTTTCTAAGGAAAGGGAAGAAGTCTAATATCATCTGACACTTCATAAAAATAAACTGGATGAAGGAATATGCCTATATTAAATACTTGTGCTGATCTTTGTAAAGTTCCAAGGGCTCCAAACCAATATTTTGCTAAGAAGAGACATGTCAGATTCTTAACACTCCCGAATCAAAAAGAAAAAATAAGATTGAGCCCAAACAGTTCAACTTGCATTCCTGAAATGCAAATCTAAGCTACATGCAAAGTCTTCAGCACAGCATCACAAACTCTCCCTAAAAATTTAGGCAGCTAAAGTTCTGCAGAGAGTAAGGATGTGTGTGTGTGAAAAATGGCCCCTTAGCAGATGCTCCTTGGGCCGAAGTTCTTCAGTGCTATAGCAATCTTCTTCAAAAAGGAATATTTCTATTTTGGATTATACTGAACAGGTATCTGAGTGCAGATCCTTCCAGATCTCCTCTGGTGAACTTTTGACATATCTGACTATGTATTCCTGCTACCTATTTAAACAGTTATCTATCAACGTGAGGACTTTCCCCTCTGTTCCATGGCAGCCTTGCTTTTTAAGAAGCTCCTCTGAGAAATCTTCATGAAAGCCTTTTGGAAATCCAAGCAGTGTATCAACTGGATCTCACAGTTCTTATGACTCAAGAATTCCAAAACATCTGAGAGACATGTCTTCTTTTTACAAAAGAGCACATGCCCCAACATTGTATGCATCCATGTGCTTCACTACCCGTGTTCTTTAGCTTTGACTAATGTGCTTGATGCTTACTAGTCTACTTTCTCAAATCTCCTTTAAAGCCCTTAGAAAAATGTGGTTTCCCACCAGTCATTCCCAGCCTCCTAGAAGACACACTGGCTGAAGCAAGAGGCTACATATTGTACTCAGTAGTCCAGCTATTACAGACTGGCATCTGTCCAGACTGCTCCTGTGAATCTAGTCCTGGGGTACTTGTTTGGGTTTTTTCCCCATTTTTTCCATAAGTTCTTCTGCCACCACTCCAAGCTGTAAAAAAGCTTTTCCAATGCACCCAATACAGAGAAAGGTTCCAGCCAAGGAAGCACCCAAGCTGTTCATCTTCAAAGCCAGGAGTCTGTGCTTGCCCTTCTTACACTCTTTCTGTAAAAATCCCGTCAGCCACAGTCAGGACTCAGCACTAAGGCAGTTCTAGACCGAAACAGTACAGCCATATTCATGTTCTTAGGTCCACCCTAACCCAAGCAGTGATCATGCATATATCAAGATAATGTCACATAGCAGGATACTTGGATTTTTTTTCTCCATTTTATTGAAGATTCTGCAGTCTCAAACTAGATTAAAATAAAGTCCATTGACTCAATCTGTCAAGGCTAAGAAACAGTAGAACAAAAGCAAGGCTACATGAGCACCTTTAATCCAGTCTTCTTTAATGTTCTTGCTTCATACTTCTCTAACAGTGGCTATATATGTCCATTCTTCTTGTACAAAAATAACCTAACCCCTTTTGCAAGAGGAACTTAATCTTCTAAATCAAGAAATACAAAACTATTTAAATAAAAGAATTCTTCATTCTTGGAGCAGAGTTTCTTAGTAAACTACTGGCATCGCAACTTCAATTGTATGGCTCTGCCTATGCAGTGTCCAACACTTCTGTGTGAGACTAAGCTGTTAGTACCACCTTGTCCACCAGAATGAAGATAGCAAAGCCACCATGCCTTGCAACCAAGGGATTGAGAAGGGATGACAAACCAATCTTGATTTGTCACAGTGATTCTCAAGGTTATTCATCCTCAAATGGAAAACTCTTCCCTGAAAAGAACTTCAGTCTCTGTACTAGCCCATCACATCAGAAGGGACAGGCAAAGAAACAGTCATTGATGCTACATTTTAACTGAAGTGACTTTGTCTTAAGCCTCCCATTTCTCTAGCCTTAAGAGCAAACAGAGCTTGGCAGCCTCTGAAAAGTGTCAGACACACTACTGAACCTATACAGCTCCCAGAAACGTGGGAGGAAGTAACACTAACACAGAGGCTCTTCAGCAGAGAGCTTCCCCAGAACACACACAGCTACACCAGACATCCTCCCCTTCCTTCCTCCAAGAAGGCCTCCAGAGTTCCCACAGGCACATTCAGTTGCAAAGAGACTGCCACAGCACACCACTCTCCCTTTGCAGAACAGCTGGATGAGCACAGGGCCATGGCAGGAGAAAGCCATGGTGCCGATACCGTGGCACTCAGTGCCCTCTGTCATGTACAAGCTGCTACGCTGGCCTCCACAGTTGTCACTTACAGGCACCACATTCAAATTCCAGCAGTTTGAGATGGGGTGGGAGGAGCACGGGGGCTGCTCCCTGCAATCAGATTGACACAGCAGAGCCCTTAAGCACTTGCTCCCCTAGCAACCAAAACAGCAGACAAAACGTCTTTTTGCCAGTTTTCTACCTACCAGCTGCCTCAACACTATCTGAGCTAGTAGCTGCATCCCCGGCACACACAGGAGGCACCATGCACAATCCTGGGAACAGAGCACCTTTTTTCTGCAGCTATGCCGAGTGAGAGAGAGTGCTCTTCTGAAAATGATATTTTGACTTATGTTGTTGGACAAATTTAACAGCCACTCTGCCAAATCATGACTGCTTGGCCTGGTAGACAGGTCCTTAATGAGGTATCTGAGCAAGAATAGCCTGCAGATTGACCCTAGGAGGCGATCTTAGTGAAGAGGCAGACTCAACAGATCAGACAATGACTCAGGATGACCAGAAGATGTCCCTGTTAGAACCTGTCCCAAAAGACTTCTCAGCTCTTGGATACATGGCTTCCCTAAAATTACGGGTCAGTCGCAAACTGCTCAACCACAAGTGTATCCTCCCCAGTACAAGTCATAGAAAACAGCCAGACCCTAGGGAAGGTTATCCCCAGACCTCTTGAATGATCAACATCTCTCTCATGCTTGGTTAAAGCAGACAGAATCTCCTCAAACTGATGACTGCAATATTTATGGTCAATAAAATTATGTATTACTGTGAGATACTGCCCAACCACATCTTTGTTGTAAGAGCATTTGCAGCTCTTACCATGGACCACTGTTGCTTCTCCTCACCAGAGTAATCTATTGTGGACCTCCATGTACACATACAACCAGTGAATGTGTGCTCTTGCAAAAAGGGCAGATAGGCAGAGTAGAGGCAGCCACCTGAGCTCAGCAGAAAAGGATGAACTTCCAAGACCTGTTTCCAAATGCCCTCTCAAAGTACTGCAGCCAGCCTGAAATCTCAGCATTCTCAGATACTTAACAAGCTGCTGGACAGAGATCCAAAGCATCAGAAAACTCCTATCTGAGATCTAGCTGCAACTCATCCAAGAGGCCAGACACAACCAAACAGATCAGCATGCTCATGCCCAAGAAGCTTGATGCAGCTGCAGTCTAGAAATTAATATTTTACTCTGGAATAAAAAATCTTCAGTGACTGTGAAATGCAGCCACTGTTTCCCTGGTAACAGAAGTGGCAGGACACTTCTCCCCAGCGCTACTTTCCAGAGTCCTCCCTGGAGAGCCACAACCAGGGCAATGCACTAAGGGCACCCTTGGATCTACAATCACTCCTCAGAGGGCACCCACAGCACCCACCTTCAGTCTATCACCCTGCTGTTGGCAACCAGCTGCTTTCACAGTAGGTCAACAGCATATAACCACCAGCCTTGCACAACACTCAACAGTTACAAGTCCAGGTACCACCTGAAGCTCAACAATGCTGTCAAGGTCTCAGCATACTCCTGAGCCTGTAGACTTTCAGGAGCTACATCCAAAGGGTGACCAGTGAGAAAGAAAAGCAGTAAGTAAGATTGCAAAAGCTAAAAACACCACAGTACCCAAATCAGAAGCCACTGTTCTTAAAATTACATACAGGGATACTTGCTCAAACTGGAACATTACATCCATAGCAGAAGCATCCTTTGGTAAATTATCTAGTCTAGGTACTCTTTGTCAAAGGGATCCCATCAGAGCAATTATTTTTAAGACTCAGATCTGTAACTTAAGCTTTTCATTAGGCTGCATGGATATCTTGGGGAGGGTTCAGCCACTCACTGGACCCCATGACCAATACAGAAATAGCTCAGAGATATCCTACTGCTGACACTTCTGACCTATGATTTCCTGTGCTCTGTTACACACACACACTCCTCTGGCAAGTAAGAGGCCAACACTGCTGCCATCACATTAGCACAAAGCCTCTGCTTCCTCCCTCTCATGGTTGGGGACCTCGCTGAGAAGAGCCACTGGTAAGGCTCAGCAGCATGGGAGACCCTCTCCCTGAGCCAGGCCATGGCCACACAGCCCTGGCCTGGCCATGGCCACAAAGCCCTGGTGTTCAACCTCAAAAGATCATCTGTCACAGATCAAGGAGCAAACATGGTGGCAGCCAACTGAGACATCAGGAACAGGTTTCTTGCAGACAGTTTTGACTAGCCACAGCTGGCAATGGAATTTTTTTTATTCCTTACCAGGTGAACAAAGCAGCCCAAACTATTCCCCTTTTTTGTGGCTGAGAAAAATATGGACATGCTGCAGGCCCCGAAGCCCACTGCTCCTGAAGGGGCAGTTCCTCCAGCCCTTCTCTATGCATGGCCAGAAACCCCAAATTTGCACTGTAGCACAGAAGAAGGGAGTCTTGGTCATGGGTGTCTGACTACAGACCCATGGCCAGGGAATTAGGAGGAAGGCTGGCATACACACTAAGGCTTGGGTATTGCATTCTAATATGAAAAGTAACAAATTTTAAGCATCTAGCTCAAAATTTAAATGAAATCCAAACCAAAGACAGAGCAAGTACAAAGTTTCTTTTGCAGCAAGGCACCAGACTAGGCTATTCTTTTCTCTGCAAGCAGCAGGATTCCTCACTGGAGCATGGGGTGATGTTCGCAAGCACACAGCAGTGGCAGCCTTCCACAGTTATTTACCCTTTCCTGCACCTGCCACTTCAAGGACAATATTCACAGAGATCTAGTAGGTTACAACCCTTCCTCCAAACACCATTGAAACCCTCAGGTCCTACCAAGTTTCTTGACTTTGGTTTGTTTGGAGGTTTAATTTTACTGGGGATAGTGGCTGATTTTGTCTTAAAGTGTTCAAGAGAGACTATTAAGCTTGCACTGGGTGTCCACAAAGAACAGGTTTGTGGTTCCAGGGAATCCCTTGACTGTGGCTCCCTATCATGTTCAGCTGAGAGAAAACAAGCAGAGAAGGAAACCAATGCACAGAGAGCACAAATTCATGGAGCTGGGGGCTTTCCAGAGGAGAGAACACAGCACTGGTTATTTACTGCTGAAAAGGCTTTAATAAGAAGGCACAGACATAACAGGATGCAGCATTGCAGGATCTTCCAGGAGCACCATGTTTCAAACGTGGGTTGGGAGATACAATTTCATTGTCCCTACTCCGGATTCTGGATTACCTGGTAGGATAGGAACAGCCTGCTCTCAAAGCAAAGCAGACTGCATCAAAACCTGACCTCCAACTATACTCATAGTTGTATCCAAAAGCCACTCACCTGAGGAATGAGAGAACACCAATTACTATATTCCAGACCCTCCTCAGTCCAAGAGTAAGCAAACAAACCAACAAATAGATGACTATTCCAGGAGAGGACAATGTCTATGGAAGAAAATGACTCTATGGCAGCCACCAGCTGCTCCCAGCACTTGTGAACCAACCTTCCCATCCCAGCAGACACACTGCCCCGACACTTCCCACTCAGGATATGCCACCAAGTTGGTGGGCACACAAGTGCTGGCCCCCAAGGGCTTGCCTCAGGTGCCCCTTGGACTCTGCTCCAGCTCCATCACAGGCTGCCATGCTCCAGGAAGGAGGTGGCCAGCAACATTCCCATGTCTCCGACAGGCTTGTTTCCAGTTGCAGGAGGGACAGCACACAGCTCTGTTAGGGTAGCGCTGCCAGTAGGATTTCAGGATGTGTCAGGCAGAAAGGGAGAACAGACTGCTGACACAAGTCGCCCACATGCAAGTTATTGGTTCATACAAGCCAATTTCAGAAAGAGTTGAGAAAGTTATTACCATTATTTCTACCTTTGCCTGCTCAATCTTGTTGTCCTAGTTACCAAAGCCCTGGTGACTAAGGCAACCAGCCTTGGCAAGTAAGAGGCAGAACACAATGAGATGTAACACAAATATTTAAAATGGCTCTGAAATAGCAAAAGTAAAAACAAGTAACAGCAATTCTGTGCCCCCAGCATCACTCCCTGCCCCTTGGTCTACTACATTACTCATCATCCCCACAGGAGTTTGGGAATGGACACTCAGATATGTTTGTGACATACCCAAGGTAGCCTGCAAACCCAACTCAAATGTGCAAGAGGTCCCCCTGAGCACCCCTTCTTCATACAGCAAGTTAACAGTACAGACACTAGCATGCACAGTCTTGTGCCCAGACTGAAGATCAGAACTTGTGCTACCATTCAATAAACAGCTCCTCTCTGTCCATGTATGGCCTCTGCAGCATCCAGGCTCCACGTTTATAGTGTGTTAGAACATTTCACACAGACATTACAAGGCATCTCCATCTGGGAACTGAGTAACATGACACTCCTGTGGTTTCTGAGATCACTAACAGCTCTAGCTCTACAAAAATTCAAGTCCTGATCACATTATTTGCTTCTGTGTTATTTTTATCACACACATACAATACCCAGAACATCTCCAGACTCAAGGCTTTGTAAAGCTAAGTCAAAAGTTACTTTAAGTGAGCTGTGTGGCTTGGATGGTATAAAGGGAACAACAACTGGAGTGAACATGTACCACAAAATGATCAGACATGCATGTCTGTTTGGCAGCCATCTAGTCTCAGAAATATATCTATATGATAAGAAAGCACCATTTACCAGCACACTTAAAACATGCAAGGGGTTGAGGTGATCTGGAACAAGTAAGGTAGCTGAGGGTAGGGATGCTGAGATCAACCTGCCACTATTATGTTGAGGTTACTGAATCCTCAGAAGTTGCATAAAGACTTTGCTATGTTTGTGACCACATTTGGCTCTATCACCTTCATCTGCTAGGTATACGGGATAAAATAACCCTGTGCATCCCAGCAGGCGTTAGTTACACCCAGCTGATTAGCCAAGGCCACTCCATGAGTTCTGCATCTTCCAGCCCCTGACATCCATCACTGAGACGTCTGATGGGAACCAAAGGGTCGGGTCCAAACACTTCAAGGCTTCCAATCTTCCTAAGCCACCAAAAGGAGCTGCTACTTCTGCTGTCCACAGTCCCATACCTTCAATTCTAAACTGTTATGATTATGACCCAAGTGCCAAAACCAAAACATAAGCAACTCTTTCTGTGTTGGAACTCAAAGCAGCCTTTCACTAAGGTTCACTTAGGGTTTTTTCCACAGTCGCTGTTAAACTTCTCAGAAATTAAAGAAAGCTACATGCTTTATACTTGAATCAAGATTCATAAAAAGATATCAGTTATGCAGAACCTGTTGAACCAAAAAATAAAAACTGGAACAGTTTCTAATGAACACTGCATCTTTAGCTTGCCCTGAACATTAAATATACAGTAGTGCTGGGCACCTCACAAGAAACATGAAAACAAGACTATTATGCTGGGATGGGTGGTCAGATCCTGAAAGGAAGACGAGAAAATTTCAGTCCAGATATGCATATAATACCCTCAACACCTAATAAGGATGTGTTTAAAATCTGATTTAAAAGAAACAAAAAGATACTCTTCTCTCTCTCCAACCCTTAATTTCCCCATATTACAGCTATGCCTACCCTTTAATTAATCAGCTTCTTATCTGTTAGAAAACATCCACATAAAATGGGAAGTTTCATTTTCTCCCTGGTGATTCACATTGTCACGCTCAAAGTGATATCCACCCAGGGCCTTGTGAGCATCCTCATGAGAAGGCGTTGGAGCTTCAGAAGAAAATTTTTAAGTATGTGGAGCCAAGAGGGCTGCACACGGGACTCACAGGAGTGAAGGGAACAGTTCTGCACAGGCTGCATCTTCCAGGAAGAAGTGTCAGGTCCTAAACCTTGAGAGCTTTTTTATTCTGCCTTCAAGGGCTTAGCTCAAGGCCCTATTTGAACTACATTCCTCAAACTCCAGAAAAATTAGCTCCCTTGCAGCGAGCATTGTTTTAAGATCCATATGTCTGCTTAAGTTACCAATATTTTTTCACCTAAAATGAAAACAGCACAAGCTTTCAAATTACTTCCTAAGAGCTTGATTTAAATTGTGGCTTAGCTCACTCTGACCTAAATGCATTAGGCCCGGGAGACAACAGAACCCTTTGACTATGGCAGGAAGAATCAAGCAAAGGCAGCAGGGAGGTTGCAGGGAGGCAGCAGCTCTCACTCACCAGCCCAGCTGGAAGGAGGGAGGGAAGGCAGGCACAGCACTTCAGATCTATAATGCTATATGGGAAGATGGTGTTCTCTGCCCCTACTTCAGAGGCTGCTTTGCTTGTCCAGCAGGCATACTGCCCCAAGGCCCAACCCCCACTCCCCCTCTCACAAGGGGGATGAATAGCAAAGCTAATTGGGAAGCCAGGAACTGGACTATGCAGGTTGCCACAGCAACTCCGCAAACCCATGTCACTGGAGACCACCATACTCAGAAAATTCAGAGAGCAAAGCCCTTCCAGCACCTGGATGACAGCCAGTTATCCTGCTTTCTGGCAACAGGATTGCAAGACTAATATCAACCCCGCTCAGTCTTATGAATGGAAGATCTCCAAGGGACACCAGAGCAGCTGATACATCCGGCGAAAGCTTGCTGTCCAGCAAAGCCAGGCTGGGAAGGTACTGTAAGGTAGATCCTTGAACCGCCACCACAATTGATTCCCCAAGTTTTTCCATTTGAGGGAGCAACACATGGAGGATCTTTGAAGACTACACACATTGGTTTCAGAGCAGCATGCATGTTGTGTGCAACACAGACAGCTTGTTCTCTGATAAAAAGTAGCCTGAGCTGCTTCAGCACAACAGGCAAACTAGACCTACTGGAGTGAGTAGAACCACCCAGAACCACTTTATAAGGGCTGACAATCATTCAGAGCACAGCAGTCTTCCAGCATTTTCCAAAATCCCAGAAATAAAACTGGGCATTTTCCCTTCCTTCTTGTTTACATCATCTCTCGAAGCTTGAACTTAAGTACCTGATATTAAACACCTGGCTTAAGCCTCAGTCAGACAACACTGCAATCCCTCTGGCTCACAGTATTAGTAGGCTTAACGCAATTGCTCCTGTCAGTCCCTCTGACTGCTGGTACCTGCCAAGTAGAAAGTACAAATTATTCCAGCAATTCTAGAGATAACCTGAAACATGAGACTCATCTACCATTTGCATTTCTGTCAGCACTGCTTTTGCTTCCCTCTGCAATATCCCAATCTGAAAGCAAGTCCAGTCTCACTCTTGGTGATGCTGCGGGATGCAAAAATTCTGCAACTGAACACTTGCAAAACATAATAAACCCCAGATGTGCACACATTTCATTGCCAGAGGAAACATAGGATATATATCTTAATTCTTCTTGCAATAAAAAAAGATTTAATCCAGCAGTGTGAACAGCTATGAAATATAAAGAAAAAATGCAGATGATACAGGTGACAACCAGGCTCTAGGACAGAGATGAGGCACATGACTATGAAAAGCCATCAGTTACAGCCACCTCTGCATCCAGGTTTGGTAGCTACATGAAGTACACAGTACCTGCCCCTGTCTCTCCATGAACAAGCTCTGTGTGCACACCCTGTGTATGAACCAGCACTCCACCTCTCCAGAGCAATGCTTCTTACTCCTGAAAAAGCAGGCTGGGACAGTCTCCCACAAGCTAGCTTTGTTTGAGCACCCTCCACAAAGCATAGCTGCTCCCAGGCACTAAAGCACTGGGTTTAGACTCAGGGTCGATTTCCCCCCTGGAAAAAGAAAGGCTTAAAGGAAAGACTCCTCAGAACAAAGAACTGTGGGGGTTATTTGTTAGCTGTTTCTGGCAGTTTTTTCTTGATTTTGCTCTGCTTTTGATACAGCTGGTATCTGAACACTATTGATAATCTGTCCAGCACACACCTCTGACTGAGAGCTACACTCCTGATTGAACTGTTTCTAGTGTAAGATTTCAAAGCCCTATTAATATGCCTGCCACTCACTTGCTGAATGATGTTTGCTTGCAACCCCACGGCAATTTCGGCATAAAACACCACCGTATCCAAGAAATTCTGTAACATCTTCAAACATAATGACAATACCTATGCTTCAGTCCAACTCTGCTATGCTTTGGTGGTTTTGGAAGAGCCTTTCTTCCAGTTAGAGAGATATTTCTATGTCTTCAGAGAATTTTATGCAAGGAGTCACCCAGAGAAGGTGCCTGGGAAGAGAACATTTGATGACATACCCATTAGAACTAGCACTCAGTGAGAAATACCTTACTCTACCCAGTTATACTCCAAATCACCATTAATTGAAGCCACCCCAAAACAACATGTAAAGAGGATTACTTATCCACATTAATCAAAGTAATAAAAAGACATTTGTGAAGAAATAAAAAGGAACGTCTTTTCCTTATACAGCTACACACACATACACACACATAAAACAGCACACCTTCTCCCACAATGCCCCCAAGGGTCCAGACAGTTCATTTCCAGGCTCATATTCAGGCCCTTGTAAGAGATGTTCACAGAAATAAAGTATCACTCCAGTTCTTTGGAAACACCAACATCCTTTTCAGAGGGTACAGGCAGAGAAGCTGGTGAACCAGCCAGCAGCCACCACCACCAGAAGCCAATGCCTTGTTCTCTACTCCCTGCAATTCACCACCACCACCATGTGTCTGAGCACATGATGAACTGACTCAATTTGCTAATCCAGCAAAGAATGAATCTAAAAAATAATGAGTTGTTTCCTTCCAGGCCAGCACTGAGCTGGCTTGCCACACAGTCAGGCGTGCGCTGGAACTAGTGCCAGAGAATAGGTGACAGTCCCAAGCTGCAAGGCCAGGACTGCCAATTCATGCCATCCAAGGTGTCATGCCTAGTGTAGGTACAGTGGGTTTGGAATTCGACCTGAGAAAGGAATAAAGCTCTCCCACCTTCTTTTGAAACAACTCAATGCATGAGTCACCCATAAAAGTCACCACTTCTAATGCCAACTAAACGTATCACCCAGCAACCCAGCAGAAAGGCATACAACTCAGTGAGGCTTCCAGTTAAGGTGAGACAATCGCAGTTAGCCACTTTGGGGTGCCTCTCACCTTTCTCTCCCTCAGCATACCATAGTGCTAATACAGCTTCATCAAGACAGTACTGTTGGCTTTATTTGTGTCCTTCTATTTCACCTATTTTGTCCTCTGCCGAGTCCTGCAATCTGCTACACAGATTTCTATTGACAACACTGACTGTGCTATGATGAGAGCTCACACAATAACTTTGGGTCATGTGTCCCAGCTACTTGCATTGCAGAAGATGAAAGATGACAAACACCACATATACTTAGGGAATTAAAAACAAAACAAAACAAACAAACAAACAAACAAAAAAACAACAACAACAACAAAAAGGCAGCTGATATTTGATATTTACTAGAAAACCAAGTCAGGATCTAACATGCCACATCCTAAGGCTCAGCCTGTAAGACTTCCCATTGCAGGTTTTTTCCATATTTTTTAAGATCAGAGGGGACATTAGTCTTAAAGGTCTGTCTGGCCTGATCTCCTGTGGAGCATACACAAACACCATATTTTCTCAGGCAAACAAAGTGGCAACACACCAAAACCCCACAGAAAAATGGTCATCAGTGAGTAACAAAATAATGTGAAGCCATCTCTGAAACTTATTGCCCTTTTTGTGAGGTGTATCAAGAGAATAAAAGGCTACACAGCTGAAAAAGTGTCTCCCCATCAGATATTAGATGCAGCTCCTTTCAACAGACAGACAAAGCAGCAGCCTGATTCCAGGAGTAACTCCACCAGCAACACAGTGTCCAATATTCATTCACAGGAGCTGAATTTAACATTTGTAAAGTTGAAACTCAACAACCTTAAAGTCATTGTTGCACTAAACAGCACCAAAATCTTTACACTTAGAAGCAAAGTTACAGCTTGTTGAGGAGCTCCAATTCCCATCCTGAACAGCTCTGCCTGGATCCAGAGATGGCTCCTCAAGTTGTTCCCTAGAAATCGTCTCCTTTCCAAAAAACAAATTACTATTCAGTAGGAGAAAGCTTCCCTTCCCCAGCATACACTTGTGGCCTGCAAGCCTATGACTTATAGCCAGGGAGCTACAAGATGTCCTTTAGAAATGGGGACAATTACCTTCACCCATCCTCACAGCAAGGCACGCTCTCAAGCAGCCAGAGTGCAGCATACCATGACCTGTCTGTTCTGCTGCATCTCAAGCAGGTAGCAGAGCTTAACCACACACAAACATCTGCACAAGCTGCCCACAGCCAGTTCTCGTGTCAAGTACTCAGCTGGTTGGTCATCTGGTGGGCTTTACCATTCCTTACCTTCTCTTCCGCGGCATGGGCCCCACCACTGTGTTACCTGGAGCCACAGACTTAGTACTGCGTTACCTGCTGCAAGGTTTGGAAGCACCCATTTCCAGTTACAGTGTGAGGCTTTTAGGTTGTCCTGTATGGAGTCAGGAGTTGGACTGGATAATCCTCATGGATCCCTTCCAGTGAAGGAGATGCTATGATATTTGAACTGCAAATGCCTCTTCTATCTTAACACACTCCCCTAACACCTGAAGCATGTGAACCAACAATCCTACAAAGGGCTTCAGAGCAGCTGTAGGATTTGCTTCACACCATGGTGAGCCAAATTTTAAGGCAACTTCCAGGAGGGCTACAGACAGCTTAGCTTTTCTCCATATGCCCAGGGAGGAGCAACTGAGAGAAAATGGTAGAGCCCTGCTTGAGAAAGTCTTTACTTTTTTCTTCATTAAGAAATAAAATTTATAATTACCAGTCCCCTGGTCTGTCTAAAAGCAGAGCAACCAATGGGAGATCAATATCTCTAACAGATATGTCACATAGTGTTTGCCCCTCTCCATCTCTTCTGGAAAAAAGAAGAGAGGGCAGGGTTTCAGGTGCACTGGAAGAGAGGTTTCTCCTCACGAAGGAGTAAAGGCAAGAGGTGTTCATCCCTAGCAGCACCACTGCTAGGGCTGGCATTTTTCCTCTCACCCATAAAGTGACAAACTTCCTTAGAAAAGACTGGATAGCAGGCAGATTGTCTCCTCTTTACCAAAAAACATGTTAACTAATCCCACCCAGGTCCATACAAGAGAAAATGAAAGTCAGCTACCATGGATGAAGAAACAAAAAACATAGTATCCTTCCAGAAGCCATGTTTCAGAGTGAGTTTTCATGAAACTCTCTTTTGCCCTCCAGCAAAGCTGCTGTTAGCTCTAGGGAGTCCCACCAGGTAATGTACTTCTATGAAGGAGCAGCTTCTCAGTGTCCCTGCCACATTACTCCATTCTCCTTTGGGTTGGTGAGAAAATTATCTCAGAAGAGAGAAAACATCTCCTATTAGCTTATCCTCTGCTAGGGATGTCATCAGCTGAAAGTTAGTGCTGAATTTGCACTAAATTCCTACTAACCAGGCACCCCAAACATCAGTTTCAGGCAGGCTTTTCCTTCTGCACTCCCAGGGCACAACAGTGTATTTCACACACTGCAGTCATATCTCTTGTGCTTGCTGTAATTCTCATGTGTTACTAAACTACTCACACTACAGGTGATTTAGCAAGGAAGAGACTGGAAGTCTGCCAACAGCCATTGAGAAACAGCTTGAAATGCATCCCAAAGGACAGGGGAAAAAAATCAACTCAACCACACACCTCATAGCTCAGCTTTCTCAGATCTGCAATAAAGTAACTGCCTGAAGAACAACTAACACTCAACACATTTGTTATAGTCTGGAGCTGTGGTCTCAGGAGCTGTCTGCAGTCAGGAGCAGGATTTTATATCCACTTTTGTAACTGGATGTAGCCCAGTAATTCACAGTATAGAGACAAATCTGATTTTAAAACATATGCTTTAGGAGCATCTCACCCATTTCATCTAGAAGCTGCAGCCACCAAGAAACACGTAGCTCGTCCTGATGGAAAATTCCTTATTTTATTAGACCCCTTCCTTCAGAGCAGAATCTGCAGATACCTTCAAAAGCAGATCTTTACTCTTAAGGAAATGAAAGCTGCCTTGATATTCAGAGGATGATAGTCCTCAAAAGCATAACATTAGCAGGCAAAGTAAAAAGAAACCAAAGCCTGCCTTAAGAATCACAAAGCTTTACAGGAAAGCTCCTACTATCAATGCAACAGAAAGCACATGCCAAATTCTGCAAGGGTAGGGAAGAAAGAAGGGCAAGACCCTGTGGGTCCTGGGCAACTCTAAACATTTTTGTTTTCAGGTGAGTCCACTTGGAAGAGCAAGATTTTTCCCTAGTCCTGAATGTCTCAAGGCCTTCCATTAGAGAAAAACAAAACAAAACAAACCCAAAAACATATTTAGGGGTACTTGTTGTGGACCTGCATGCATACTGTAAGAGAGCTTATGAGGTTCACTCCTCAAAACACAGCAGATATAAGTCAGAGGAAAGGCAGCATTCAGTTTAGGCGAATTTGCTCTGTTTGTCCTTCATTGCAGCAATTTAATGTTAGTGAAAGCATGTGGTGAAACTCAGCACAAGCAATGAATTCTTCCGTTTCAGGCTGTAAATCTTTAAGACAGCATGTCAAAACCAAAGTTGGGAGATCTAAGATTGGCAATAGGTGCATATTCGCAGCTTTAAGTGCAACATAGTTCAATATAAAAAGCTCTTTTGAATCACTCATTCACAACCTCCTACAAATTCCCAAGCCGGAAAATCTCTCTGCTACTCTGTTTCACTGGGCTGGTCGTTTTACTACCAGACCACTAGCAGTTGTCACCCCACATCATCTGTCATTAGCAGACCTACTCAACAAAAAGTTTAAGGAGCTGCTTCTCCTCCCAAACATTGCAGGCTGTCCATGCACAAGAAGGTCACTAAGGCATAAAACAGACTCCTTCCCTCAAAACCCCTTTTATCTAATTCTAAACATTAAGGCTTAATCCTTCAAAATATTTGTATCATAACTGAAATATGGGAAATCTCAAGGTAGTGCAAACCCTGAAAATATAAAGGTAAGAAAATTAGCAAGTGGAAAGCATGGCTGGCTTTCACCCAACCTCACCTGTCCTTTATATAATCTGCATGTTGTAGGAAACAGAGAAGAGCTTGAGAGCTGTGAGAACCACAGAGATCCTATGGAAACACCACAGGCTTGTGTTCCTACTGTGCTTCAGTACTACAGTTGCAAAATGGCTTGGGTTCACTAGGACAGAACACAAACTCTCCTTAATTTTTGCCCCCTCTCCCTACTTCTTCACCAGAGACATAGAATCACAGAATGGTTTGGGTTGGAAGGGACCTTCAAGATCACCTAGTTCCAACCCCCCTGCCATGGGCAGGGACACCTTCCATAGACCAGGTTGCTCAAAGCCCCGTCCAGCCTGGCCTTGAACACTGCCAGGGATGGGGCAGCCACAGCTTCTCTGGGCAACCTGTGCCAGGGCCTCACCACCCTCACAGGAAAGAATTTCTTCCTCATATCTAATCTAAATCTGCCTTCTCTCAGTTTAAAACTGTTACCCCTTGTCCTATCCCTACACTCCCTGATAAAGAGTCCCTTCCTATCTCTCCTGTAGGCCCCCTTTCTGGAAGGCCGCTATAAGGTCTCCCTGAAGTCTTCTCTTCTCTGAGCTGAACAACCCCAACTCCCTCAGCCTGTCCTCAGAAGGGAGGTGCTTCAGCCCCTGATCATCTTCATGGCCTCCTCTGGACCCACTTGAGCATGTCTGTGTCCTTCTTATGTTTGGGGCCCCAGAGCTAGACTCAGCACTGCAGGTGGGGTCTCACAAGAGCAGAACAGAGAATCACCTCCCTCGACCTGCTGGCCACAATTCTCTTGATGCAGCCCAGGACACGCTTGGCTTTCTGGGCTGTGAGTGCACATTGCTGGCTCACAGTCAGTTTTCCATCCAATATTCCCAAGTCCTTCTCTGCAGGGCTGCTCTCAATCAACTCAACACCCAATCTGTATTTGTGATTGGGATTGCCTTGTCCCATGTGCAGGGCCTTGCACTTGGCCTTGTTGAACTTCATGAGGTTTGCACAGGCCCACCTCTCCAGCCTGTCCAGGTCCCTCTGGATGTATCCCTTCCCTCCAGCATGTCAATCACACCACACAGCTTGGTGTCATCAACAAACTTGCTGAGGGTGCACTCAGTCCCACTGTCCATGTCACCAACAAAGGTGTTAAATAGCACCAGCCCCAACAATGACCCCTGAGCCACTCGTCATCTCTCCCCACTTGTACATTGAGCTATTGACCACAACTGTTTGAGCGTGACTATCCAGCCAATTCCTTATCCACCGAGTGGTCCATCTGTCAGATACGATTTACCTTTAGTGAAGCCATGCTGGCTGTCACCAACCTCTTTATTTCCCATGTCACCTAGCAGAGTTTCCAGAAGGATCCGCTCCATGATCTTGCCAGGCACAGAGGTAAGACTGACTAGCCTGTAGTTCCCCAGGTCCTCTTTATTTACCTTTTTTTAAATGGCTGTGTTTCCCCTTTTCCAGTCAACAGGAACCTTGCCAATTTGCCACAACTTCTCAAATATGATGGGTAGTGGCTTAGACACTTCATCTGCCAGTTCCCTCAGGACCTGCAGATGCATCTCATCAGGTCCCATGGACTTGTGCACCTTCAGGTTCCTCAGATAGTCTTGAACGTGATCTTCTCCAGCAGTAGGCAGTTCTCCCTTCTCCCAGTCACTGCCTTTTCCTTCTGCGTCTTGGGCAGTGTGGCTGGAGTCCTTGCCAGTGAAGACTGAGGCAAAAAAAGTTGTTGAATACCTCTGCTTTCTCCATATCCCAGGTGACCAAGCCTCCCTTTTCCTTCTGGAGAGGGCCTACATTTTCCCTAGTCTTCTTTTTACCACTGATGTACCTGAAAAGCTTTTCTTGTTGCCCTTGACATCCCTGGCCAGATTTCATTCTATCAGGGCTTTGGCCTTCCTAACCTGATCTCTGGCTACCTGGACAGTTTCTCTGTACTCCTCCCAGGCTACTTGTCCTTGCTTCCACACTCTGTAGGCTTCCTTTTTATGTTTGAGCTTGTCCAAGAGCTACTTGTTCATCCATGCAGGCCTCCTGGTGGCCTTAACCTGACTTGCATCACTCCTGACATGGCCAGTACCAGCTAGTGACTTACTTGCTTTAATCAGAATTATTGCTTTTCCAAAAGGCTGAGAACCTCTGTCCCAGGAGAAGGGGGATGACGCACAACAGGCAGAGCACAATGATGTCCTGGACAAGCTTGCTGGTGGAGCCAAGCATTCTGCAGAGACACGTTTCAAATGTAGCATTTCAAATACTCTCCATCACCACCTCTCATCACCACATATTATTCAGAAGCAGCAACTGTTACTTGCAACTCCATGAGCATCCTACAGGTATGGAAGCTAGCACAAAAAGCTGGCACTCCGAAAAGAGTCCACAGGTACGGACAGAAGCAGGAAGGACTAACAGCCATGTCACCACAGCTCAAATTCAAATGTCTTTTGCAGTGCATGCATTTCCAAAGTGTCCTTGACACTTGGTGGTAACTTGTCACTGAGGTCCATTTTTTGTCTTTCAGATAGAGGGGGGGAGCACACATGTTTCAGTTACATGCCCAAAGAGCAATAGATGCTCTACAGAACATACACCACTTGTTTTGTGAGAAGAAAATATTTGCAATTGCAAAATAAGGGAAGAAGTTGTTCAAAAGTCTCATTTCAGGCAGTCTGAGATTATCTCTCTCAACTCCAGAAAGAAGAAAGTTATTTCTCCTTCAGTGGCTTCATTTCCCATAGTTAGTCAAGAACCAAGAACTCAAAAGGTACTTCTAGAAATCCTTGCACTGTCACCAACCTATCTTCTTTCCTTCTTTCTTCTTCTTTTTTTTTTAAATAAGATTCCTTTTTTTTAGTATTCGTTGTTCTTCCTGCTGCTGCTGCTTTTGAGAAAGTCCCTCATCTTGCTCTCTGCCCTACTGCTTAGACAGAGAAACCATATCAGATATCAATTCACCTGCATTGTTGACAGCTCAGGGATCCTTCTTGAGGGATGTCAGCAGCAAATGTTTGTTCTGGATAACAGGAAATGAATTCTGAAGCCTCACATACTTTACTTATATCAAATATAACTAGTGCTGGCAAAACCACACATAACTCTACACTTTTCATAACCTCTTTCAGGGTGCTGTGCTGTCAGGTATCCCAAGGAAGATGCTCTTTAGAACTGTCTCTACCTGGACAGCTGAGGCTGTAACCACACTGGAAAGAGATCTAGACTGAACACTTCTAACCTCAAAAGAAAGTTTGTTTGGCTTGAAATCACATCTACTCTGGAGAGACCATGGAGCTTCTCTCACACAAAGCTACCCTGGATTTTAAACCTTGATCTACTTAGTTTTGCCTTCTTCCCAAAGAGAGTTCCGACATCCTCCATATCTCACAGCCAGCTCTCCTTGAAAAACCATTTACTCTCAGAGTATTAGAAAAAAAAATAGGTTGTAATTAAGCAGAGTTATTAATTTTTTTGTCACTTGGGACACAAAAGCTATTCATATTCATGTCGACAGGAGTGTTTGCTACTACAATCAGGACTGGACACAACACAAGTGCCTCATCAGTTTTTAGAAAAGAGTATAAGATCTTCTGGGTGCAAATAACTAACCGCTCTGCCTTCTGCTCACAGCCTGGGATGTTGACCACTTCTGCTGTCCTATCACCAACCATTTTTGCTTTTCTGCATCTCACCCAAAGAACACCATTCCCCTGGCACAGGCACAAGCTACAACAGCCTATGGCCCAGTGTCTTATATATTACACAGCTCTGCTAGCTACTCAGAGGAAAAATAACCATGGCTGCAGTGGCAGAAGTGGTCTTTGGACATGCTTTTCAAGATGCCTCTTCTCAAGAGGGAGGAACTATCAGGATCTGCTAAAAGCTTCAAAGTTTCCCCAAAAGACACTTATCTATGAAGGAAGTATCCAGGTCACTTAAAAAGAGAGGCTGGAGAACCCAGTGGCAGCCAGGCAGTCATTCCTTACCTGGACAGATAGACAAGACTCAAATTTTGGGGCCAACTGTTCTCATGCTCCTTGGACAAAGTCCAAGTGGTCAGTGTGAAGCCTCATCACAGTTTCTTCAGGTAATGGTCAAGGCACAGAGAGGTTCAGTGATTTCCTTCACAGACACCACATCCCTGCCTGCAAAGGTACGAAACCAAGACTTCTCTGTTCTAATTGGGATCCAACAGCATCAGGATTAAATGATGGCAGTAACTGGATTGCTTACTGTAGTCACAAACAATAATAAGATTAAGAGATTTCCTTTTCCTCCTCTCGGCTAGGCTCTGAGTAGGCAGAAGTTATAAGGCAGGGGAGTGGCTGTTAAACCTTTCCTCCTCCAGTTGCTTAAGAGGGGTGTTTAGAGTTGTAGTTTTGCCTCTTACTCATAGCTGACACTTCTCACCTCACTGGTTTAAAGGCATATTTAACCATGTCTGTAGGGAGCAAGTACACCTTGCTGCACAAACAATGAATGAAACAGGATCCTTGAAAATATTCTCCCATCACTCTGCATCCTTAACATTAAATACCCACACAGATGCATCACTGGAAAGATCACTGCTCAAATTGTGCTTAAACTACTGCTACTAGTCATTAAACAGCTTAGCCTGAAAATGCACCATTCTCTCCCACCCCCTTTCCTGCATTTATATTAGCTCTTTCCAGGCTGCCTTCTCTCCTTTTTCCCCACCCTACCCCACCCCCCTCCCCCCTGACTCTCAGTATCACTCCTCTGGAAAAAGAGCAAACCTTGGGGATGGTTGAGAGTTACCTGTACAATGCACATGGGCACACGAGCCTGCAAACAGGGGGTTGGAAAAGAGCCAAGTTCTCCATCACAGGTAATAGGACCTTCAACCTCCCTCTAACCCCAGATTTCTATGAGTCATGGTTCTTTGAAACAGTTGCCCTTGATAAGCCAGGACAAAATTTGGCAGATAGATCATTTGAGAGAGTTGGACAGACAGTGTGTATTTTCTAGGAGCTGCCTGTGTGAAGCTACAACTCATTTGCTGTGTTATTCACAATACCCAAACATTTGGGGAGGGGAAAAAAGAAAAGAGAAAAATTAATTGAGGCCAAACCATACCAAACAACTGCTGCCCCACCATGTGCACAGGAGCATTGCAGTGATATAACCACATCCTCTAGGCTCTCCTACTAGTGAGACTTCATTGCTTTTACAGAAGGAAGCAATTTAGACTTAAGATCTGGTTCCAGGCAGAGAGGCAAGATTTAATCCGTCTCTGCCACTTTTTAACTGTTGGATGAATCACTTCACCTCTACTTCCCCCTCACCCTTGTCTATCCAAAGCATGGAGTAAAACCCCTACAGAATAGGGAGCATTTCATTATAGCACATCGTGCAGCATCTACCACAACAGGACATGAGACTCTGCCATAGCCTCCTGGCGCCTCCTGTCACACAAGTTGATTTCCAGATAATAAGCACATTGTCAGGAAGCATCTCCTGAGGAAGCATTAGGATCTGCCTAGACAGCCTGTCCCAGCATGCACAGCATGCTACTCAGTCACACAGCCATTAGCCTCTCTCATGCTCCACTGCAAGCTATGTAGATATTAATTGCCCATCTTTCCTCAGCACAAAGAGCCCTTAAAACCTCAGCAGAAAATCCCAGAAATCCCAACTGATTTCCACATACTGCTCTCAAAACCTTCCTCCAGACTACACCAGTTCCCATGGTCCTCTGAGCCTGTTCAGGGGATTCCCAGCTGGCAGCATCCAGATTAGACAGCAAGGAAAACTCTGCTAGTGATCTGGCTCTTGGATGGTTTTCTCTCCAATTGAGCAGCCTTAGGCTTCCTAGCTCAACACTCAGTCCTTGGAAGCCAGGGAAGAATCGCCCAGCTGTTTCCTCTAGCATCAGCTTTGTCTTTCCAGCTCAGGGAAACACACCAGCATGTACAGATAGTCTTGTAAGGCTCTATTTTTCCTAAGAAGGACAAATTCCTTCCTTGTTGCAGGACACTGGCTTTGGGAGCGACCCTGCCACACCTCAAGATGACTTTTGCTTTACAATACAACTCCACAGTCACCCTAGCACACACCAAGGGAATAGCAACACTGCAGCATGGAAACAAGCGGGTGGGAACAAAGTAGGGAGAACAGGAACATGAGTCATAGCTATGACTTCAGGCAGGGAAAGGGTTATTTGAACTAGAAGAGCAAGCAACTTCAGATCCTGGATCTGAATCTAAGCCTCACTTCAGTGTCCAAACCGCAAGGTCATCTTTCTGCTCTATTTTCAAACAAGTTTAACAAAAAGCATGTGACCAAATCCACTGCTGCTGTGTAACAGCCTCCCTAGAAACGTTAGAAAGAGCTTACTAAACAATCCACAGGTTAGTGGTAAGGCTACATGCTGCAGCAAACTTTTTTTTTTTAAAAAAAAAGTTGAAGGCAACAGAAGGGGTACATTACTTGGGAAACATCCCATCTTTAACTGATCATTGCTTTACTTAAGATCACTGTGTTTGAACTTCCAGCTGTTCACTTGGGCTCTGCCTAAAAGCAAGCTCAGGGTAGACAAAAAATATGTAATTCTGCAGCAACACATTGATCTTCTCTCATTTTACCCATGCTGAAATTAGGCATTAGCATTAGTATGGCTGATGTCACAGAACTTTTTTCACAAACGTAACAGATTTTGAACTTTTCTTTCCACAGACAGCCGAATTGCTGCACCAGCTGTCCCCAAATCCAAGGCTGCTTTATCAAAAATGCTGCACTGCCAGTTTATCAAAGCAGTGCTCAATAGCACGGCAAGGTGCAAATGCACCACGCCTCCATGGAGCTACAGCACTAGCAGTCTGCCATGATACCTGTTGCTAAACAGCTCACTCACTGTGTCTCCAGGCTAAAATAAAATGTGTTAATGAATTAACCACCACAAAGTAGTGAGTGATTACAAAAACACTACTTGCAGCCTTGTCTACAGGAGGAAAAGAACAAGCATTTAAGACACAGTGACAAGTACCTTTCAACCAAGTTTGAAAGTGCTAATGGGATGCAGGACAGGTTACATCCTAACACTCATCAGCTGGCAGTTTGCTGGGGTACACCTCCAAGTCCACTGGAGATGGGCCAATAGAGCCAAACTGGGAAAAGCAGTGAAATGAGGTCAAGGTTAGTTCACTGATCCACACCAACTTCCTCTAGTTCTCTGCTGCAGGCATTTGTTCAAGTGCCAGTATACACCTGTCTGGCAAACCCTGCTACAGTGACGTAAAACACAGAGCGTGCTGCATCGTCCAGACTGTCCTGGTAGAGACCTCCATGCAGGCTGACAAAAAGGGGACATGTGCCATACAGCAGCTTCTGTAATACACAGTCTAGCAACTTTCTTACTGATGATGAACGCAGAGTTATGGTTGTGTTACAGCTTGCTACTTCTGAAGTAGCAAACCCACCAAATATCCCGTTTCCTTTGCTGTTACCTTGAGCTGGCAAGCACCTTAGATCTGACTACATGCAGGCTCAGGGACATGCTACCATAGTAAAATACATCTAGGAAGAGAGCACAGAGGAGGGACTGAAGTGATACAACAGCCATGATACAGGCCTATGGAAGAGATAGTGTCAAACCAGCACAGACATCCATTTTTGAGGCTTTTTCATAACTGTAAGGAAAAAACCTTACATTTAAAAAAAAAAAAAAAAAAAAAAAAAAAAAAAAAAAAAAGTTTAATTCTAGAGTTGCACAGTTAAGATTCTTCACTCAAAAGAATGATTCTCACCAAAACTGGTAAATTTCTGCGTAGGCTTTTCATCCACTTGCAACACAAGCTGTTAATAACCAGAGCCTGTACAATGCAGTTCTCTGCTCAGATCCTTGTGGGTGGAGCAGGTCCCTGAAATAAGGGTGACTTGTCCATACTTCCACAAATCGGCACTGCAACAGATAAACTTATCCTCAAATAAGTATCAATATTTCATCAATACAAAGGTGAGATGAACAAAGTATAAATGCAGAGTAATGGGAATGTCATCCTTTTGTCTGACTGGAGATTAAGGAACACAATAAGCAGTGAAAAAGCTTGAAAAGTCAAGGGAATTGACAAACATCAAGAAAAAAAAAAAAAGAGTAAATTATTCATATACACAGTATGCTGTGAAATCCAAAGGGACATCCTAAGTCTGCTTCTGACAAAGGAGCACATAGGGAAGGGAGGGGAAGGGAGGGGAGGGGAAGGGAGGGGAAGGGGAAAGGGAAAGGGAAAGGGAAAGGGAAAGGGAAAGGGAAAGGGAAAGGGAAAGGGAAGGAATAGTGGAAGGTATGAGAGGACTGAAACAAATGTGAACCTTTGGGATTGTATTTCAGGGATGCACACACAAGAAAATTCAGAATGTGTAGTAAAAGAAAAAATAATATATTCATTAACAGTGAAAAAATCTAAAAGCCATTAAAAAACAACCCAAGCACATCAAGAACATAGTCCAGCCATACAAGAACAAGGTGTGGCTATTGCAGCTTCACAAGGAATAGCCTCTAAACTCTGAGGAAAAAAAAGCAAACTAGTTGAAAAGAGAAAAGTTAAGATTAAGAACTGAAGATTACTCAATTACAGGTGTGCAGGGCAAGACAGAAGCAAGGAAAAAATGTGAGAACAGTGACAAGATTATCAGCATGTGTGCACAGGATTTGAAGGAAATGAACGATGAGAAAAAAGTGGATGTATAAGTAAGGTAGAAAATGAATGGACTATGAGAAGATAGATGAAGGAACACAGGGAAAAATGCTAAACAAATACGAGGGAGATATTCTGAAAATATACAAATAATATAAAACTTTAAAAAACCCTGATCTAAATAATACAGACTCAGAGACACTACTTGAACTGTTTCTGAAAATCACACAGCAGTATCAATGAGAGGCTCTGGATGAATGTATCTTCTCCCCTGGTAGAGAAAATTATTAAAGAACAGAAACAGAGTAGCAGAACCCTTTAGAAAGGAGTTACTCTTATTCTAATCCTGCTACCATTGTAACAGCACAACAGCTAATTGTTAGTGTTTTTCAGTTTTGGAAAATGGAAGCAAAGACATGAGTTCTGCCATCATTCCAAACTGCCTATACTGATGAGAATTTAGTTATCATATGCATGGAGATAAAATACACAGCTGGGCATGGAACCGGGACATTTTTTATCCAGGAGATGGTCCCATGTGCACTGGCTTTGGCTCTCATGCTACTTAAGATATGCTCAGACTGCAGAATAAGAGCATGATAAGAAGGATTTACAGTGGAAGTGTAAAAACCACCATGAGTAGGAAAATAAAGAGGATCTAGAAAAACTAGAATAGCAGCCAAAATACAACAGGAGTTTTTATTTACTAAACAGAACCCCTCACTGGGTTAGACAACAGGAGACAGGAGAAACAGAAAGAGCATGAGATGACAGTGGGCAGTAAATTATAAAGGAGATGGCATTGCAACAGGCCTGCAGAAAAATCCAGTGTAATTTTGGGCTGTGTGCACAGAGGCTGAATCACACTGCAGAGCAGGGAGTGGTCTCTGTAACCACAAGTTGCAGTGTGTTAAGGTACCTGAAATACTGCATCTCTCCTTCGGGTCCATTGCAATGAGTATACTGAAGTATCCTAACAAAGCCTCATTTATCTAAAAGACTTCTAACTACAAGAGTAATATCACTTAAGCTGTCTGCTTCCCCGGAGGCAGAGACAGGTTCCTGCTGCCACATCCCACACAGAGGAGTAAGGCACTCTCACTTCTTGTTTCCCAAAACAGTATCCACCAGCTTTGATGTAGTTAAAAAAGCACAAACCAAAACAAAGCAGAAGTACAGCTTCCCCATCAGCTGGAATGCTGAAAGCTTGGACCAGATGAAAACGCAAGGTATTTGGAAAATAGCTTTGCCCAGATGCTCATCTGGCATGTTATAAAAACACAGTATGTTTCTCACCTCTGGCTCTTTTATGGAACTAATTTCTCTGGTGTTGACTGGAGACATGGGTTTCAATCTAGAATCATTCCACGTTACAAACATTTACACAAAAGCATCAGCACAAATTTCATTGAAGAACGGATCTGCTACAGGAACCCCGTAATGTACTGGTGCTCAGCAATTTTGACAGGATAAAGGTCAGGGGATCTCCATCCCAGAGGGGTGCACTATACACATACTACATGGCTGTTAGTAATCAATCACAAGTAACCAAATACTCAAGAGGAAGCAGAATGAGCACTTAGAGCATATTAGCACAGTAAGAACAATGCAACATTTTTGATAAGCCATCAGACAGCTGAGCTAACAAAGCCTAGCGAATGAATGAAACACTGGAGAGCAAGGTTAGGAAGCAGCATGTCAGGTACTTCAAATAAAATTAAGCCTTCAGGAAAGTCACTGTTAATATTCTGAAAGGAGCACACACCCCATCAATCATACTAGCAGGGGACACTCGTCCCAAGTTCCACTAATGAGCAGGAAGAAGGAATAACAGACACCAACTCAATTATTGTACGCTCAGAAGGGAAACATAACACTGCCAGAGGAGAAATCCCAAATGTGCTCCTCTGCGACAGACAAGCCACAGAGAGCAACAGATAGCGGACAACACATCAGATGTAATATGTTGCAGGCTTGTAGCCAAGCCCACAATATTAAGAATAATAAGCAATCTGATGGCTGTTTAGAACATTTTGTTTTCTATACAGGACTAAAAGGAAATCATCATTCAAACATGGCAAATATCACCAGTTACGAGAGACTGTTTCTTTACAAGAAACTGTGGCCTCTCCCAAGCACTCCCTGTCTGGAGCTACTCCAGTTTGTCACAGCATCATAGTTTTGAGGGAAGGATCTAGAATCATTTAACATTCCCAGAGGTGCAACTCCAGGTTACTCAAACAGAACAGATTTTACTGAGGTTGGAAGTTTACCATGAAAATGCCTGATTTACCCAGGAAACCACCACTCAAGAACATCTAAGGCACATAAATACACGTTATTCCAGCTGGAATAAGTGTTTCTTAAAGGAACACCCAGTTCAGAGGCTCTTCATCACCAAATCAGCTTCAGAAAAATAAACTCTTGGGGGTTGTAGAAAAGACAAGCAATACTCCTTGCAGAGAAAAAACAGACCCCTGAGTCCTCAGCTGACAGAGCAGCCTGCTTCACGGGGCTGTGAGATGCTGCCAACCCAGATGAATGCAGCTGTGCCAGAGGAGAGCACATTCCTCCATACTGTATGGACACGTACTGCTCACTGCAAGGCTTTCCTGACCGCAGACAAAGCAAAGCATGCAACCAGTTGCACAAATGAAGTCTTACCCTACGCTCCATGAGGTGTCAGGTAATAGATATTGTCTGCCCAAATAGGACAACAAGGTTGCAGAGACAAGAGCATTCACCTCACGGCACTTCAGGGGATCACCATAGCTGGCACTGATGGAATATTTCTGGTTGTACTTGCAATAACTGCTCTCGATGCAAGAATATGTTCATTAGGCTCTAACTTTCCAAAACACACATTTGAAAGTTTTAATGATAGAGTATTCAGAGCATCTTATGAAACATAATGTCCTGAAGGTGCACATATACAGTCTCTCAAAGTGAGCCCAAACCACATGCATTTCCCTAAGTCAGTGCTATCAGAAGCAGGAGACACTGTGTTCGAGCACACTGTGTAGGTGGCAGTAAGACTTGGAATGTTTATAAGCTCATGCATTGTACCAAGATATGAGGTTCTCTGGATGAGATGCATTATATTTGATTTCTTGCAGCTCCATTCACAGCATTTGTACAGGTAGAATCTGCTTTTGTAATCTGAGCTCAACAATACTGACGTATTAGCCAAAATACAACAACTCCGACCTCTAGAAATGTGATGACTTATCACTGAAACAACATCCACGTAACACTGAACACAACAGCTGTGTCATGGAAAAAGAGTTAGAGTGAACACAATCACACAATCTTATCTTGTTTTCTAATTAAGAACTTGCATTTATGGGCTCTCAGACATTAAAGGGGAAAAAAGGAAGAGCAGTCCTATTAACAGAGGTTAAAAAATACCACTGTTTGGAAAGAACAAGACCCCAAGCATGTCTGTAAAGTCCTTTCACACGTTTTTTTCAAAATGTACCACCCAATCAGCGTACAAGACAACAAAAACACAGTAGAGACATTACCTTGATGCAGACAGACATTTTACTGTGGCAAAGGTCTAGTTCACTTCTTGCAGTCTCCATACAGTGAAAACCTGCTACAACCCTTAAGGGTATTTATATATACAACCTTTATTTGCATGGTATCACAATAAAGACACTTTCTCCAACCTCAGAACACCACTATGAAGACTTTTATCAAGGTAACTATGAGTGGAAGTTAAGGCTGATTGACTGACTCTTTTAGCAAAAGTATGCTTCACACCCTGCAGCATGAATCAATCAGGATTGCTTTCCTTCTAAGGCATCGCAATGGGAAGCCAATAATCCCTATCCCAGTGGGTAGCCTAACTGAAGATGCAAAGAGCATTTTGCTTGGTTTCCCATTGTTTACTTCCTTCTGCCTCTCTGCATAATAGTCCACCACCCAGAAAAATCAGCTCTGCCTCCCCTGAGAGCCACCTGAGCCAAAGGCAGCTGGGTCTAGGCTATGCTTACTCAGTTCATAGGAAGGGTATTAAGAGTTCACAGATCTCTCTCGACTTAGCCCTGAAAATAAGAAAACCCCAGCAGGAGGAATGATACCTCCATTCTGAGAGCAAGGCAACTTCCAAAACTAAATGTGGACTTGGCTCAAGTGGCTCATTCATTTTCTGCAGGAAAGACTTCCATTATGGGCAACAGTTCATCTTAGAATACCAAGATCCTCCTACAAAGCATCAGAAGTCTTACAGTCACACTACTGAACTGTTCAGTACATTGGGGCTTACACTTCATGGTGTTTATTTTTACTGGCCCAGACTGACTCTGTGAAATCCTGAAGGCCTTGACACAACCTCTCAACTGTCCTGCACTAACAGCCAAATACAGAACCGTCCACAAAGGTTGATCTAGCCAAGTCCTGCTCCTGCAGCAGCCAGAGTTGCATTTGCAGAAAATGAAACACCTAAGAAAGAGCACAGGGACAGCAGAGACTTAGACACAGAGTCTAGAAAAAGAAAGCACATTCTATTGCATTAAAATCAGTGCAAAGTTGTTCTTTCCCTAGATACATATAGAGCTGGAAGAATTGAGACTACACATGCATAAGAGACAGAGAGGCCCAAAGGAGAAGGATTATTGCCCTTCAATGGATATTATTTTGCCACTACTACCACCCCCAAAGCACAGTAACACCAGAGACCACCTATGCTGGGCACTAGAACAGGACAGCAGAGTTTCCACCTCAAAGAACATAATGTTAAGACTAAAACATCATACCAGTCAATCAGTAGAGGAAGAACTTGGGCAAGCAATTAATAAGCACAGCACACAGATATACAACCCAGCTCAGATCTGGGGCTTGACCTCCCTTTATTTTCAGTGAACACACATACCTGCCTAATAGGGGCCCACCTGTGACTGCTCGCTCAGGAAAGTTTGGCCTAGGTGAAGACTAGAAAACACAGAGGCAGCAGTCCCACACTGGTCACTGTGGCCTGACAGGACTTCTCCAGACACCTGCAGACTCTACAGGCATAGCAGCACACCATATTAGAGCCGTGGCCTCTGAAGGAAGAATCAGATTCCATCAGCCTCTTCCCATCCTAACAAATGTTGCATCTGAAGACATTCCAGAGATGAAATTTCAGATTAATATTACAGAAGATTTCTCCAAGCTGGTGTGTCAGATGGCTGCCCCCCATGACTATCAACACACAAAGAAGCTTGTGCATTAGAACAGCCATCTACACAATGCTAATGGAAACTGTCCTTGTGAAAAGGCACAGGATTCATCGGGCCAAAGAGCAGTTCTTCAAACAACTTTCAAACTGATGGCCAACCATGTCTGCTCACCCACTATCACCCTGCCACCCATGTAACCCACTTCTGAACTTGGTCTCACTATTCCCAGTCATTCTGTCTTCGGTTTGCCCAAAGCCATCCCTCCTTTCTCTAGCTCTTGCAGCATTTCCATCTGTGAAGACTACTACGTACATACACATGCTTCACCATCACTAAGTTCTGGGCTCTGTACCTGTTAATTTCTATTCTTTCTGCAGGAAGTCAATCCAGTAATTCTGTTCTGCTTTCCAAATTCCATCTTGTGAGCAATTTACCCACAAACAAACAATACCTCAAATCACTTTAAAGCTATAGAATGATCACTGCTTCCTGCTCCACACAACAGCCTCAGCACATGCCATCAAAAGGTGCGCTGCCTTTTTACATGTTGCAAACTCCTTCCCATTTGCTGCCTGCTCAGCCCAGGATCTCCCTGGGCACTGCAATCACACAGTGGCTTTGTGGAGCTTTGTGGATCTTTCTCCACTAGCTCAGAGCATTTCAGAGCATTTCTACTCCTACCCATCTGGCCACTCAATCATCAAAATTCTCCCTACAAACACATAAACCTTCTGAAACCCTTTCACAAAGGCTTGTTGTCTCCTGCTCTACAGGATCGATTATTTTTCTCTTCCTGAATTTTACACCTCTAGTTTTTGTGCAGTACATGAATACATCACTTGCAGACAACATACCACAGCCCAGATATACACGGATCCAGAGTGACTTCCTGAATCTGTCCCTTAACTCTCATGCAAAGACCTCTTGATCAATGTCCGGTAAGATGAGTGGGGCAAAAGAAATGTAGCTTATTCACACATCCAGGACCTCCTGGCTCCAAGACAGGTCTTTGCATTCTTCCCATAAGCACATCTAGCCTGGACATACCCTTAACCATACGGTCAGCAATGACATTTACACCATTCAGTTTGTCTTCCATCTCTGCCAGAGATACAACTGTGAGTTCAGGCAGCAGCACAATGAAACCTTTTTTGCTGTTACCTACGTTCTGGAGTGCAGGTGACACAAGTAACCCCACGGGTCCATGGATACCTGGTGGCCACTACCTGGCTTCAGGGGACCAGCTGTAAGGCCATCATTCACTTCAGGGGCAAAGAAGCAGCCTTCAGAAGCAGCACGGCCGCGAAGATATACTCCACTCCATGGCCATCAAGACAGACACCAGCCAGAGGCCGCAACATGGAGTCAATGCAGCCACGGTCCGGTAATGGCACAGCCAGCCCCGTCGGTCCCCGGTGCTGCCGCTGCTCAGCCCAGCCGCCGCCGAGGGGGCGCGG
>NW_020799097.1:113054363-113060296 GCF_003259725.1 Athene cunicularia
ATCGTGGTCGGGCGGGGGTGCAGGGCCGCCGCATCCGCCAGTCCCCGGGGCGGCTGAGGGGGGGTCCCCGAGGACCAGTTCAGAGCCCCGGGGGCGGCGGGTGAGGGGCTGTCGGGGAGAGGTGTGGCAGAGCCCCCGGGGCGATTACGAGGGTTTGGGTGCTGTGGGGAGGGGGGTCAAGGGGTGATTAGAAGCGGGAGAGGCAGCACAGCCAGCGGTTTGACGTGAGGGAGCAAACGATTGTCGGGAGTGCTGGAGAGGGGCCGGAACAGGGAAAATAAAGACCCATGGGCCTGGTGGGTTGAGGCTAAGAGCAAGACAAGCCTTGCAAGAGGAAGCTGAGAGCTGGAACGGACTCTTTCCTCAAAATCCCTCAAGGACCCCTGGAATATGTAGGGGCAGAGCTCAGGACAAGCCTCAGGGCAAGCAGCTGAACAAATTCATTGCTGTGGTGCTGTTCTAGCAGAAAACAGGAAGGATGATGCCTTGCTGGACCTCACCTTTAGCAGGGCCCTAGCAGAGGATCTGGCTGAAGTAGCACTGCCCCTGGAAAAGGGGGAAAGGAACAGTGTGACATCATCACAGTACGGTGATGTTGGCTGAGGGATCCTGAAAGGAGGCAGAGATGAACCAGGACCTGCAGCGCTCCTCATTTGAAAGTACCTGAAAGAAATGGCTGAGTCAATAATGCCCAAAACACAAAATAGAGAGAAGCCCCCAGCTTCTGCAGGGACCACGCCAGGACCTGTGCTGTTCAATATATTCAGCAGTGACACTTTTCCAGTGATGCGGTGTTATTCCAGGCAGACTGTAAAATACAGCTCATGCCAGTGGAGGGATTAGGATTTGAGAAGCGGGAGCAGCACAAACGTGCAAAGCAGTATAAAACACGTACAGGCTGTACTGTGGATCTTGAACACAGCACAGGTGTTTTCAGAATGTTACCAGTAAGAATTTCAGGGTCACTTTCCTGAATACTGATGTCTAATATATAGCCTTTCCCTTGTACCTCTTCTTTTTATTTGCATTTGTCACTTCTACTTTTCATCTGCTGATGAGCTTCAGTACCATGCAGGTATTCACATCAGCTTTCACTTTGACTAGATGAATAATCTGAACCATCATCCAACTTTTCCACCTTGCTCTCTGCCCTCTTTCTTAGTCCATTTCTGCATCCGATGAGCAGCATGGATCCTGCTGCTTCAATGCGTTTTCCTTCCTTTAAGCAAGTCATTAATGCATGAAAGGACCCTTCCTTTCATCCTTGATGGTCTTGGTTCTCTAAGAGCATTTGCTAAGGGATCTTAATGGAAGCTTTTGTGGAAGTCCAACTGGACAAAGGATGAGCTGCATTTTCATAGCATTCTGCAGATGAATGTAAAAATCTGGTTTTGCAGCATGAGAGAGTCATGAGATTGATCATGCTGGCCTGGCCTTATCTCAGCATTTCTACCCATTGTGGTCTGATCTCAGCTGGATATCATCATTGCCTTTCCCCAAAAGCAACTGACAGCTCCGGAGGACCCTGCTAGACCTGAGAGCTTGATTTGTCTCTAGAAAACCCATCACAGTGCCCCCCCCAGCTATTTGCTTTCATCCATTTGACTTCTAGTTTCAGTCACCATTTCCAACTATTTGTGTGGTACTTTAATAACATTGAGTGCTCCAGGCTTTCAGGGATGCCCTCTCACTTCCAGGAGGCCAGAGGCTCAACTCAAGGCAGCCTGCTGAAGTGACAGCCTTTGAATGTAGCCTTCCAGGCAGCCCCCAAGGCCTGGCAGTCCTGCAACCCTCCTGGGCCACCTCTGGTCCTGGAGGGCTGCTTCTCCTCTGACTTCCTGAAGGACACCCATCACTTCCAGGCACCTCTACTCTGTGGCTGTGCCACGTTCTGCTATCCATTTGTGATGATTTTTCAGATGTGTGAAGCTCTCAGCATGGTCCCCAAGTCACAAATGGCCTTTTCCCATTGCAGCCACCACTCGCAGCTTCCTTCTTTTCTCGCATTTCCCTTGGGTGGATGTTCAGTGTGACTGAGGTGGATTTCTCTGGCTCGCTCTGTGCAGCCTGTTCCCTTCAACTACCTCTGTCCTTAGTGCAGCTCACTTGTTTGTTTTGGCCTTCTGGCTTTTCTACAGATGAATTTATGCATTTGTTCTCAGGCCATTTCAATGTGCTTTGTTTATCTGGGGACTTGGCTACACAGCCTGCTCTTCATTTTTTCCTAACTCCACATTACATTAACTTGTGTCTACAGCATGAGCTACTCAAAACTGTGCTTTTCTACACATGGTGTCTTTTCCCTGTCTTTGGGGTTAAAATTTTCCTGTGTTTTTCCTTGTAAGTACCAAAACCTGGTTATCTTTCAACTTAAACAGAGCACGGTAGAGTCATCATCTCATTCAGTGGCTTTCCCACCTTCTCTTAAACTGAGACCTTTCTGTGTGCCAACCACCAGCTAAAATTTGTTTCATTGTGGATATGATCTTCGAGCACATTGGGGAAAGCACCCAAGGAACCCTTGCTCCTTACTGTCCAGGCAAGCAGATTGAAATGTGCCTCCACAACCCCCCCTTTTTTTTGCTATGTGTTTCTGCTATCCAAATGAACCATGCCCAACAGCTTCTCCCCAGCACTTCAGCACTGTTTAAAGACCTCGCAGCGGCCAGCATCTTTGTCTGTGGCAGACAAGGCACCACAGTGTGTTGGTACCCTATCCCTTTGGGCCATCAGTTTTCTCAACTATGCAGTTCCATGGCAGAAGAGCCGTGTTTCACCTTAGCCTTTGTACCCTGGATAAGGTTGAGGTGCAGCAAGACACGGCAGCTGCTCAGCAGAAGCATTTATCTTCAGTACAGATGTTGCTCTCAAACCGCCCTGGTTTTAGCTGTAAGAGCACCTTTTGTGGTGCAAAGCCATTCTTTCTCCTTTGTGACCACAGCCTGCAGGCCCCTGCTGTCGGCAGCCCCAGCATGGTGGGAAAGGCCCCAGGCCCCGCGCAGGTGTATTTAGCTGCGCCCTGGGCAACGCGGGTCTGAGAGGAGCTCACCCCACGGTGCTGGGGCTGGGGATTAATGTGGGGGATGTTCGGGGTGGTCTCTGGCCCCGCGGCCTGAGTGTGACAGGTGGATGCTGCCGGTCACACATTAGCAGGAGTGGGGTGGCTTTGTCCTGAGCAGGCTGCGTAGGTCTGCACTGGCCCCCAGTGGCTGTGGCACAAACAGCCGTTCCGTGGGCTGTCCCCGCATCCAGCCCGGCCTCCGGGCCGCGGGGACACGGCCACATCACCCGTGCTGGGACTGCTGGTCCCTGCTCTGCCACTCGGGTACCTCAGCTTCTTAAGGGCTGGGGTGGTCCCTGCTCTGCCAGGATTTATGCGCTCCAGGACTCAATCCTGCCTCCAGGATTTATGTGCTCCAAACTCAATGCCACAAGCCTGAAGTTTCAAAACCCTTTTGAACTCCGGTTGCCAGAACCGCATGTGTTACCGGCTACTGCCTTCCCCTCTGGGTGCGTGGAGGTGGGCCAGTGTGTGTGCTGCGACAGCTTTGCACTGAGCCCCTTATCACGCTGTTTTCCACGATGGCCCTTTCACTCCTCCAAGTTGCTGCCAGCAGAAGTACCAGCACCCCCTCTCTGTCTGATCAGGTGCATGGCATCGTATGTGGCTGTGTTTTAAATTAAGGTTTTTTTTAACAGACACCATTTTCTCAGAGGCCCAGCCTGCACCCCAAAGGACGATGTCACAGTTGCTTAGCTCCATCCCCTCCATTCTGTACTTTGACAAATGGTTACCTATATTGATTCTAGATGTTCATTCCTTTGTTTACTTACTTGACACACACAATTTCTTGCTTCTCCACTCTGATGTAACCTTCCAGCGTCTTGATCACACTAGGCTTTTTTGTGATGTTAAAGTACCCTTCAGCACTCTGCTGTGATCCTTTACTCAGAAGCTGTTCCCAGTTTGTTTTTTTAAATTGCCTTCCTGAAGGATGCCCATCAGTTCCAGCCACTTTTCACCCTCTGCTCTGTGGCCAGGCTCTGGGGGCCATGAGGCTCTTCTGGAGCAGTTAAAGCTCTCAGCACAGTCCCCAGGCCACTGCCAGCCTTTCTCCATCACCACTTGCCATGCTTTTCCCTGCTTCCTGCAGTTCCCCTTTGAGGCTGTTCAACACGACCAATGGATTTCTCTGGCTCTCTCCCAACAGCCTTTGAGTGTGTTGCGGTCACTGCCCTAGAGAGACTCTTCAGTGATAATGGTGGGGTGCAGGTGTCCAAGGCAGCTAAGCTGAAGCTGCTTTTCCTCCCAGGTCTGGAGCCAGCAGCAGCCAGGGAGCAGCTAGCTGCCTGGGACCCCTGGTGTACCCCTCTTTGATTTCCTTTCATTTTGTCTCTGATCACAGCTGATTCCACATGTGAACTCTGGCACCTTGGTTCTAGCATCATGTTTTAGAGAAGCACATAAGTATCTTCTCTTGCTCTGGCTGCTTATTTTTATGTGCCTCGTTAAAGCAGCTCTTTACTGCTTCCCACGCTAATGTTGTCACCGCCTGTCCTAGCCTCTAGTGAAGACTCAGGGGGTTTTATGATTCCAGCCCAGGGATGAATCATATTTTCTTTAGCCCCACTGCTTGGTAGCTGCCTCCAGCACTTCTCTTCTACCTCTGTCATGTGAGTACCCCTGTGGTCACTCCCCTGTGTCTCCATGGACAGGGACCCTATGCTCCTACCTGAAAGAGCCTGCAAGAGACTGCCCGGATTGATACTGAGGGAGAGCTGGCACTTCTGTGCCCCACAGGATATACCTAGGTTTTGTTTCTGTGTGCTTCCCCTCATACCTCACAGTGCTCTCCACTCAGCTTGAGTTGCAAGATCTCCTTTTGTTTTTGGAGGCAGGTTTCTTTGGCTGCTTTTGTTCCCTGTTCTTTCAGACTTTCTGGACATTTCTGGTTTTTTTTCCTGGACTCAGAGAATTATCACACAGCCAAACTCTTTATCTTGTTGCACCTCTCTAACCCAGAGCTCTGCTCCCTTCACACAGGGCCTTCACCTGCCTGCATAAACCAGCCCACACTCACCATGGGACACGTGAGCTGAGCCTGGATGCTGTTTCAGTGTCTCCGTTTACCATGGACACTACAGGTGGGATGCCTATGTTCCTGGTGCCACCCAAGATGCCCCAGGGCATCAGATACAACAGGGGACTTATGACCACCCTGCCAACTGCTGGAGGTGAGGTGGGCTGCACTTCTCCTGGCACACAGTGACTGCACTTGTCCCCTCACTCATGTCTGTGCCTAGCTTTGCTCTCTTAGCCCATCTCCAGAGATCTGAGTGACTCCCCATCTTCTGAAATATTGTATTTACAACAAGCACTTCAGAGTCAGAGTGGAAATGTAATGGAAAACCTTCCCTGTGTACCTAAGACCTAAATCAATTAGAAACAAGCTCAGAGTTAAATGAAGGAAGCTGCCCGGGCTGATAGAAGAGCATTTGCAGGGAGGGATGTCTACCAGGCTAAGAGGAACCTTTCACCTTTGCTGGCCTGGTTGAACTGCACAGAAGCCCTGGGCTGTGCCCAGCCCAGCTCTACCCGTGTCCCGCAGAGCTGGAGCTCCCCAGGACCCCGCAGACCGGCATGGCTGGGTGCGAGGCCACCACGGGGGTGCAGGGGTTCCCCTGCTGACCACCAGTGAGGCAGGATGCTGGTCCCTCCCGGTGGGGAGTCAGCAGGCAGGGCACTTTGCCAGCTTCCCCGGGCATCCCAGCTTTTCCTGGGGTCGCTCCTGGGCTGCGGCAGGGAGCATCCATGGCCCGGGGGGGGTTGTCTGGCTCTGGGTGGGGGGTGCAGGGCAGAGGGGCCGGGGCAGGAGGAGGGGATCGGGGGGGTGCAGGATGTGGCCCCAGGGCGGGAGCTGCTCGGGGGCAGG
>NW_020799097.1:113060346-113072945 GCF_003259725.1 Athene cunicularia
CACATGCACCCCTGCGCCCGTGCCCGCCAGCTGCTCATCTTTCTCTCCCTTCGAGGCACCGGTGTCTGGCAGGTGTAGGCTTCACTGTCTCCCTCACCGTGCCGGGACGCCTCTGGTCCCAGGGACGCACGACCGTGCAGGACACCTGCTCCCTCGGCCAAAAAAGCAGGAGTTCAGGTAGCCTGTGCCCAGGGCCCTGCGCCGTCCGTGTCGGCACCGGGAGCGTCAGCGTGCGGGGGTGACTGTTAACGGCGCAGCCTCCATCCCGCTCCCAAGCGCTTGCTCCGAGCTCGATGCCACCCACACGCTGCTCACCGGGTGACCAGGTCGGTGTCCCACGGCCCCTGCGTGGCGCAGGTGCGGCTGAGCAGGCTCTGTGCGGGCGGCCATCGTGCAGCACTGTGCCACGCAGTCAGCAGGCCGGCTTCGTCCTCCATTTCAGCCAGGGTGCTGGCTCCCCTCCAGAGCAGCTGCTGAGCCATGCCCAGCGAGGCCCCCGGCTCCATCCTCCCTCCATCTCTGGCAGCAGCTGCTCGCAGTTGTGTTAGGCCAGGGGGAGGGAGTCCAGGGCCATCCGAGGCAGGCAGGGTACTTCTGGGGACCGTGCTTTGCTCTGCCCTAGCCTGGGAAAGCTGAGCAGCCAGCTGAAATTGAGGGCCTGTTGCAGAGCTTCTTGTGTCCTGGAGCTGTGGGCTGGTGCCGCCTTTCCTTGCTTTCAGTTTACCATGCTGGGGCAGAGTGGGCATGAGCAAACAGCTGTAGGCAGAGCTCTTCAAGAGTGTGAGGCTGAAGGAAACTGAAGATGGGCTGATTTCTTCCCTCCCACCCCACAGGACAGCCAGACTAAAAATAATCCTTTGCCTCATGCTGTGCATGAAAAAAAAGGAGTCTAAAAAGAGAGCAGTCCTGGATCATAGCAGTTAAGGACCTGCTTGGGTTAAAAGCATGGGTATAGTCTTGTGTGCCTGGTGGGGGGAGAATATAACCAGTGCCACTGGCTGGGAAATCCCATGGAGAAGGCGGCATGTACCCTTCACGGTGGCAGAGACTAACTGGTGTGATGAGCTACTGGAAGAGGCAGTAGCATCACAAGTGCTTGGAGGCTGTCCAGCCTGCCCCATCATATCCCCATGTGCAGCCTAGGAGCTTGGTTTCAGCCAACACGTGCCACCAGGATGGACTGGCCAGGAGTCTCAGGAGCACTTTGGCTAGGAGTCTGTGGGTTTGGAACAAACCAGGCACAGAGGATGGGAGAAGAGTCTATGTACCACCCCTACCCCCCCCTTCTTTTAACCATCCACACTAGCTGGGGAGAGCAGGGGCAGAAGGGGGGCCGAGGGTGGGGATGGGGAATCCTAGCAACTCCCTGATGGCCCTGCCTGTTCCTCCATGCAGGATGGTTCCTCCACCACCTGTCAGCAAGCCCCACGTGTGCCTCTCCACTGTGCTCATCATGACCAGCCTCATCCTAATGGATGCCTACCTGGTGGAGCAGAGCCAGGGCTCCAGGAAGCTGGGCATCTGTGTCATGGTGGCAGTGGGTGATGTGTGCTTCCTGCTGGTGCTCCGCTATGTGGCCATCTGGGTCGGGGCAGAGGTAAAGACAGCTAAACGGGGCTACGCCATGATCCTCTGGTTCCTGTATGTCTTTGTTCTGGAGATCAAAGTCTACTTTGTATACCAGAACTATAAAGCTGACCGAAAAAGCCTGGATCTCATAGCCCGCAAAGCTCTGACCTTGCTGCTCTCCATCTGCATCCCAGCCCTCTACATGTTGTTGGTGGCCACAGAGCACATGGAGTACGTCAGGACATTCAAGAAGAAAGAAGATCTCCGCAACCGCCTCTTCTGGGTCATTGTGGACATGCTGGATGTGCTGGACATCCAAGCCAACCTGTGGGAGCCCCAGAAGAAGGGGCTGCCGCTCTGGGCTGAGGGCATCATGTTCTTCTACTGCTACATCTTGCTCCTGGTCCTCCCTTGTGTGTCCCTCTGTGAGATCAGCATGCAAGGGATTGGCATCATGCCGCACCGGATGATGCTGTACCCCATGCTGAGCATGCTCACTGTCAACATCACCACCATCTTCATCAGAGGCAGCAACATGGTCTTCTTCAGGGACGCCCGGGTCTCCAGCATCTTCATGGGCAAGAACATGCTGGCCATTGGGCTGAAGGTCTGTACGTTTGTGCAGTACCAGCGGCACCGGCACCACGCGCCCCTGGGGCCGGACCTGGCCTTGCAGCACAGCGCCCAGGCCCAGCCCTCCCCAGGGCTGCACATGGCCCGGGACCAGCCTGCCTGCCCCGAGGAACTGGCCCAGGACAACACGTGACAAGCCAGCAGGAGCCACAGCCTGGGCACCGTCAAGCCTGGCTGTACCCGGAAGCCTGAGGTGGGCCGCTGAGCTCTCCGCTTGAACAGTGGGCAGTGACCTGCTCCCTTTGGCCCTGGGTGAAGCTGCTCTGGTCCCCAAGGATCGCGTGGCGTGGGCCTCCCGTAGCAGCCACTGTAAGGCCGCAGTTTGGGACCTGAGCACCCCACCAAGTGAGATGGTCAGCGGAGCAGAGGCAGCCAGGTTTGTCTGCCATGCCTGGCTGGGGCCAGGCAGCCCTACCCTGCGCTGGGGTCCCCTGCCAGCACTCCCCCCACAGCACTGCCCTCCAGCCAGCCAGGGCTCAGGTCGGGAGGCTGCACAGGGACGCTGCTGGTCACCTGCACTGCTGCTGTGGTTGGCCCTCGCTTCTGCTCAGTGCTTGGCAGCAGCTGGCTCCCTGCTGCGTGAGCTGAGGTCCCCATGCTGGGGGAGTGAGGACGGGGCCTCCCCCTGCCTGTCATCCCTCTTGGCCAGCTGCAGGCCCGGGGCACCCAGAGGGGGTGACTGTCCTTTTTTCAGATCTTCCTCTTTGCAATAAAAGACCTGAGCCCTGCAGCCTCTTCCTGTCTGTGTCCCTGCCAGCAGGCAGGTCACCCTCAGCTCCCGTGGGTGCTGGGGTGCCTCGCGTGCCTGGATGTCCAGCTGTGGCCGCAGAGCATGTCTGGGGTGGGGGGGCTCACTCAGTGACCACCCAGGGCTGAGGATTGCATCTCCTGCCATTCCTCCTGGCCAACAGTTGGGGAAAGAGAGGCAACGTGAGAGTCTGGTGGGCTCAGAGGGTGTCACTGAGGGAGTGAGTACATGTGGCAGCTTTGTCAGCCACCACTGCCTGTACAACCAGCTGCAGTTACATCAGCTGGTGCCCACACTGCCCAGTGGCTGCTCAGGGACACCCATAGCAAGTCTCTGGAGGGACAACAGAGCAGGTCTGGCAGACACTCTGCCAGAACAGTGTTAGAAATAGAAGGAAAATAACCCAAGTGACACTTTGAAGCCAGGAGGCCCTGGGCAAGAACAGCTCCTCTGGCAGTAGAAAGCTCTCTGGAGATGTTGGAAGCATCTCCTCCTGTTGGAGCTGGTGTTGCCACACTGCCACCTGACCCAGCACCCAGTGCCAACACAGCACTGGCTGAGATGAGCCACGCCCCAGGCTTCCCTTGCTTCAGGAGCTGCCAGAGAGGCCAGCAAACTCACTCCTCACTGCTAATGTGCTGACCAGGAGCCGGTGACAGCCCAGCAATGATGTCCTCCTTGCAGGCACGCACACAGGCCTCAGCAGGAAGAAGCCATTTGGCTCCGGAGGGGCAGGAGAGGAAAGCAGGAGCGCTTTGGGGATGTGCCAGCTCTGCTCCCTGCTGGGCAGGGTCTACCAGCAGCTGGTGACAGGGACACATTTACTCAGGTATGCTGCTCCCACATGGCCCCTCAGCAAGACCCAGGCAGCAGCAACACAGGGGTGAGCCACCTCCAGCCTGCCCAGGCCTCAGTTGTTTTCCCTTCTTGCGTTCAGCTTTTGATTAAAAATTGAAATCATAAACCACCAGACCAATGCCACAAAGGGGTCAGGATAGCCTTGGGGTCTGGTGCTGACACACCACTCCCAAGGTAACACTCCTCTGAAGGCTCAGGGACGCATCAGACTCTGCATCCACAAGGAAAAGGAGGAAGCAGCAGCCAGGCACAGTGCAAAGCAACGAGCCATATGTAGGTTAGAGGCAGCTGAGGATTTCCATTAGCACATTCCATTTCTACTGCCTTCCCCCAGTTACACTAAAACCTGTCACCAGAGCAGAATCACATCACCCACAGGAACTGCAGTGGAGGCAGATGTTTCAGCAACCCCCTCAGGTGGGCGTGATGGAGTTGCTCATCATTCCCCAGGCCCCACACACGCTGCCCACCTGCACACAGCAGAGCTGAGACACTCTCCCAGCACACATCATCATCTCATCAAACAAATCATCTGGGCTCTCCTCTCATCTCCTTGTCAACATAGCCACTGGAGCCAGGGGCAAAAGGGAGTGGGAAACAAGGGAGCTGGTGGTCAAACATAATGATGGGAAGAGGCATTAACTCCTCTAAGTTCAAACACTTCTGCCTGTAACAGTACTGACATGGGAATAAGGGAAAACTGAGGTATTTAATTTCATACAGAATCGGTTTCCTAGAAGCACAGATAGCCCTGCAGAGACCACCCTGAGAAACCAGGGGAAGGAGCCCTGCTGGAGAGATCACTGGCAGCAGACCCTGAGCACGGCCAGCAACGCGCTCCAGCTGTGAGGCTGTGTCACCAGCCTGCAGCCCATGCACAGGGCTGCCATCGTCTCTCCTTTATTTGCCACTTGTGAGATTACATCCAGATACTGCTTCCAGGCTGGGCCCTAGAAGATGGATGTTGGTCCTCTGGGCTGACCCTAGTTGAGGATGTGAAAGTTGTTCAAAGGCTGAAGCAGCACAAGGAAAGGCTGAGAGAACAGGGTTTATTCACACTTTGGGGAGATCCAACAGCACCCCCTAGACCTGTGACAAGGCTACTGAGAAGAGAGAGCCAGGCACTTCACTGAGAACAAGACTATTATGATGGACTAAAACCAGGCAGGTTTCCTGGAAGAAAGGCGGGGGTAGAGGGGAGAGTTCCATCTTGAGAACCTGAAGCACTGAAACAGAGGCTGAGAGGTGGTGGGATCTGTCCTTGGACATTCCCAACTGAAGCAGCCCTGGGCAACCTGGTCTGAAGTCAGTGCTAGCCCTGCTCTGAGCAGGCATTGTGCCAGAACCCTCCCATCCGAGGTCCTTTCCTTGGCATCTGCTCAGACCCGAAATAGAGCCAGTAATGCAGGGTAACACTCATGCTCTCCTGACTACAGGACGATGAGCAGGTGCAAGGAGACGGCTGTCAACACCACGGACATCTGCATGACAGACCCGTCACCACCCAGGCACACTGTAAAACACAAGTGGAAAGGACGTTTCAGCTATAAAAAACCCACTATTTCCTTCAGTTCAGCCTCTGCTCTGCTGCGTAACAGCATCACTGTGCAGTGAAAAGCAAATAATGGGAAGAGGGATGGCCACCTTCCAGCCCTGGCCAGGGCACAGAGTCCCAGTGCCAGACAACAGCGTGTCTGTCCAGTGGTCATGAGTTCTGTGAGGGCAGACGGCGCTTGTCTTTGATGGCATTCCTCTTCCTCTTCTTGTTCAGAAAGCTCTCCAGCTTTCCACTCCTCTTCAGCTCTGCATACTTCTCAGCTAACTCCAATTTCCGCTTCTCAGCTGTAGTGGAGAGGGGAGCAAGGTTTTAAACTGAAGCCGTAATCATCTCTATGGACCTGTCCTTCCTCACCTCTCCCTCCCTGGCTCCAGGCCTGGCTTGTACCCGAGTATCAGGGCTAGAACAATCCCTCCACAGCTCTGTAGAGTATCATGGACAACTCGCTTCCAGTGCTTGGAGTCCCATCAGCCCTTCTAGGTCTTCCGCAGCATGTTCACATTGAGTACTTACATTTCTTTAGGAAGAAGGGTTTCTTTCCCTGCTTGGCCAATTCCCTCTGTTGTCTCTTCAAAGATAGCTCCCTCTCCCTCAGCTTCTGCTGTTTCTTCTGTGCCTGTTCTTGCTGTGTCTGTACAGAAAGGATGGCCTGTGTCAGCAAGTGTCTAGGCAGATCTCAGGTCACACATCCTCCCTTCTAGTGCACTGCCCCACAGAAAAGGAGATGCTGCACTGAACTCACCATGCGGTTCAGGAGCTGCTGGAGTTTCTCCTTCTGCTCCATGTTCCGGCATTTTTTCAGCTGCTTCTGAATCATCTGAAGAAGAGAGCAAAGAGCTGCATGACTGCCCGCCTGCCACCTCCACTGTGAAAGGCCTTTGTGGAACCTGTCCCTGCCAAGCAAGGTCTGTATGGCCAAGGACAGGCACACAGCATCACCTCCTTCTCCTGCTTCTTGATGCCGTCCAGGAAGCTGTATGTCTTCATAAATATTTCAGGCTTATACTCTCCAGACAGGTCATCAAATCGAGGGTCTCTGTGGACCTGAAGGCAAGAAAGGCAAAGGTAAGAGCTGTGGCCAGGATTTCCCTGTTAATAGCTTCTTCCATGGATCAGACCTTGCTTTTTTTTTTTTTTTTTTTTTACCCACCATTGAAAACATCTGCAGTTTGCAAATACCGAGTCCAATAATCAAGGTGGCAGTCCCTCACAAAGTCATCATGCTTGCATCCAGTCTACCAAGCAACAGCCATTTCCATATGCAAGTCTACCACCCAGGAGCAGCTGATTCAAGGAACAGCAAGGAACAGCAGTAGAAGTGCTGCCTCCAAACACCTGCAACTCCCAACTGGCTGAACATGTGTTGTCAAGGTGATGGATTTAGGAATTTAAACCCATCTAGATTTTCAGAGATTACCTGGGTCAGGTCATACAAAGAGAAATACAAAAAGAGATCTCTAACTGTGAAAATTAACATATTAATATGATAAGTCAAGGTTATATCCAGATTAGAAACCAGATGGACATTTGAATTTCCAATGTGATTAGTACTGAACAATGACCATAGTTTGCAGTGCAGTTGGCACTAGTGGCAGTCCTTACATCTTCTAGAAACACTTGAGGAGTAACTCTAACATTTGAGACCCAAGCTGCACATTACGCAAGGCAGCAGCCGCTCCCACACCCAATCTCTTGTTCTCCCCAGAGAGACGCTGGCACTACCTGCACTTGCTACACAGTGGTCCAAGCCCTGTCCTCCAGAAACAGCCCTTCACCTTCAGCAGCCCCATTACCATGTCTGTGCCCAATCAGCACTGCTAAGGGAAGTCACCTCCTGAACTGGGGAGGGGCAGCACCCACCTTCTTTGCAACAGCGACAACTCGCCGCAAAAAAGGTACAGGCTTCTTGGCAGACATCTCCAATGGCCTGAAAAAGAGAAAAATGTTGTTAAGAGGAGCAGAGGACAGAATGAGGCCCAGGCTAATGTGTCAGGAGGTTAGCCATACCCTTGGAAGAACATTACTGCACAGTGCTGAAATGGCAGACTGCTATTCAATCCTCACTGTGACACCTACAGAGAGCAAAGAGCTGACTTGGTCAAGAACCAGGCAACACTGCTACAACCAAATGATCTATAAATGCATGGTTAAAAGAATCCTATACAAAACTTCATACAGCCCCACTGCATCAAGTGAAAACCCACCACCTGCACCAGTAAAACATGCTTATTCAATTCTTCTCCCTCCCCATGTTTTCATTCATCATGCAACAACCCTCTTTTATTCCTGGCCCATCAACTCACCCACTCTTGACTAATACTTACACTGAAAGCTAAGACCGAAGTTGGGAATTTCTGCACTGACCTGGTAGTTACAAAGACAGGCCAATTCTCCTATGGCCAGGCTCAGTGAGAAAGCATACTGTAACACAAGTGAAGGAAGGGTCAGACCCCAGGAATAAGGGCCGTACAGATTATGGCACATATCCCAAAAGAGACTTCACAGTGAATCAGGACCATGAGGACTGTGGTGACAACCAATTAAGTGAATAAATTCTCCTTGCATCACAGGCCTTTAGAGCTTGATGCTTTAGGTGTATGAGGGGGGCAGTATTACATGGGAGAACGTGGTATTCCTCTCCCCATATTACCCAGGTGCTGTGTCCTGCTATTTGTCAGCACATCAGGTAAGTTACAGAAACATGAGAAGACCTGTGAACCACCTGCTGTGAGTACCCTCAATGTGGACATTATACCCACATTCAGCAACACAGTAACATCAGGGCAGGAACACAGACAACGCCACAGGCACAAGCAAGTTTTCCAAGTCCCACTTAGGGCAGCGTTTGGTGTGTTTTTGTGTCCGCTGACGTGGCTACACCCCTGTACAATGCTCTCAAGTCGGCTTTGCTGAAACCAGCTCAGGTCCAGGGGATTTCCCTTAAGTCCCTTTTTTTAAGAAGCTCACTTCCCTAACAAAAACATAAGAGAAACTGCATGTGAGATTTACAGTGATGTATCCCTTAAAGGATAAGGAGAACTGAACAAAAACAGAATTACGCAAACTGTGTGGCAGAAATACTGTGTGAAGATGTTGTACTATACAAGATTCCTGAGACTCTTGTGTAAAAGGTAAAGCAGAAACGTTCTAAACAGCTGTTTATGACAGAAGAAACATGCATTCAGCAGAGGTTCAGAAATAGGTTAGGGAATGCCAGTGTAACAGAAGAAACCTGTTCAAATCACTTAGCTATGACTCTGAGGAGTGAAAACCAGCCAATTACTGCAAATAGAGGTTAATGGTGTGACAGTTGTTACCAGTGGGGGCCTGTAGAGAAGTCTAAAAAGATCTAATAGTTTTTGTTGTGTTGAATACATTTTATAGTCACCACATCAATAGCACTTACAGAGTATGCAAATAATAGATGTAAAGACCACTGAGGACAGGAAAAAGTCTGTGATGGTAAATACTGTAAAGGGGAAATCAACACAGACAAGCCACAGATGAAACAACAGCAGAAGGATCAGTGAAATTCCAGAACAACTGGTTGTCAGTACAACTCCAGCCAGTGGGAGCCAGGCAGAAGATGCTGATAAACTGAAAGGGGTTTAGAAAACAGCAGGGTAACTATTTCACGGCACAGGGAACACAAGAAAAGCAGTACCATACAGCTCAAGAGAGAAGCATACCATGCTGCAGGTTACATGCCTTAATATAGAGGGTGTAAAGGAACTGAGTGCTGATTGAACTATCAAGTAACAGGTGGCTGCAGAGGATTTGAACAGGATAGGATATTAAGAGATCTGAAACAGCAACAGACCATTCCCAAATTAAACACCATAGTGAAAAGCATTATTGTGTAGCACATTAAAGGAGATCTATACCAGCTTCAAGGTGATAGCAATGCTATGAGGAACTCCCAGTGTAATTTCTGGACACACACGTATTTTTCTGATCACAAAAGAATCTCTTTACCCCTTTTTGCCTTGTTGCTGCTTCACTGTAGCTTTGGCAGGTTTTGCAGTTTTTTTCCCCCCAGTCATCTGCTTGCACACTCTTGTTCTCATGTCACTCTGCACCTGCAGTAGCTCTTCAAAAGACATGAGAGATTGATCTGGAAGAGAGCACAAGACACACGTGAACCAAACAGCTTCTCAAGGCACTTCCCCAAATTCAACCAAAAGGGATGTCTCGGTCTGAGACAGTGACATGAGCACAGCAGTGCCATCCAGATATAACTGTATGGCAGAAAGAAGCCGATGCCTCTCAGCCTTTGATTTCTCTCTCATTGATCACCGCAGTCTTCAGCATTAGAATAATCTCCCTCTCTCCCCAGTGTGTCTTTGCTTCCCTCTCAGTAGCACACACAAGACCAGTTCAAAGTTTTTGCCTGGTACAAAGAGCAATACAAGCTCTGCACTGAGCTATTTTCTGGCCACGCTGCAAATTCTGAGGGGTCACCTCTCAGTCCTGACTCTTCCACTTCAACAGACTATTCTTCTCCCATCACATCTCTCACCACCTTAAGACCAGCCAGAAGGTGCAGGAAAACCACGCAGACTGTTCAGTCTGTTAAGACTTGGAGACAGTCTCTCACCACTGCACATCCACCATAGCTCTGCTCAGTCTGCAACAAAGCGATTCCCACAGCAGAGCCTCCTCAGCACCCCAGAAAATTGTAAACTACTGAAACCCAGGCATTCAACTTCCAACATCTCACTACCGACAGGAATAGCTCATAGCCTGATTCACTGGGGGAAGAACAAAACCCCGCAACACCAAAGAGCAGTTTCATATTCTAGCCTTGCTGTAAGCTCCCCACAGTGTTATTTAGACCCTGTGCATCATAAAATATTCCTTCTCTCCTCTGACAACCGACTAGAAGATCAACACAAACACCACAAGAAACAGGAAAACCAATTCTACCCAAAGTTTTCAATGAATGCACAAGATATTTTTCTGGAATTTTCTGTTGCTATGTTTCTTTTAATATCCCTCGGTGACAGTAATCTTTAACACTTCTTATAACCACAATGTAAAAATATTATCAACAATTCTTTCTGGATTTACGCCTCTGGGTGTTCAGGACTAGCAATCAGAAAACATTTCTTAAGGCAACATTTGGATATGTTCATTTTGTTCTCTGGATGATGGTAGGGGCAAGAAGGAACAGGAGGGTTTGATTGCCTCCCTTCTGATGCAGAAAGTCTTGGCAAACACCATCTGGGTGGCATTTGCCTGCTCAACACCTCTGAGCAGTGACAGGCACAGAGTCTTTCTAAGCCTCTGCAGTATTATGCACTTGGCACAAAACACCCCAACTATGGTCTAGCAAAAACAATCACATCCTGCCTACAGTGGGTTGGCCCTGGCTGGATGCCAGGTGCCCACCAAGCTGCCCTTCCTCAGCCAGACAGGGGAAAGAAAATACAATGAAAGGATAAGGACAGGAAGAGATCACTCACCAATTACCGGCACAGGCAAAACAGACTCAACTTGAGAAAAATTAATTTATTACCGATCAAATCAGAGTAGGATAATGAGAAATAAAACCACATCTTTAAAACACCTTCCCCCACCCCTTCTTCCCAGGCTTAACTTCACTCTCGATTTCTCTACCTCCTCCCCTGAGAAGGGCACAGGAGGATGGGGAATCGGGGCTGCCGTCAGTTCATCACACGTCATCTCTTCCCCTGTCACCCCATGGTGTCCCACCCACAGGAGACAGTCCTTCACAAATTGTGGGCTTCCTTCTCCTTCCTATGAGATACTGTTCTTCACAACCTGCTCCAGTGTGGGTCCCTTCCACAGGCTGCAGTCCTTCAGGAACAGACTGCTCCAGCGTGGGTCACGGGTCCTGCCAGCAAACCTGCTCCTGTGTGGGCTCCTTTCTCCACAGGGTCACAGGTCCTGCCAAGAGCCACAGGGACATATCCACCTGATCCAGCATGGGGTCTTCCCCGGGCTGCAGGTGGAGATGTGCTCCATTGTTAACCTCCATGGGTGCAGAGGCACAGCCTGCCTCACCATGGTCTTCACCATGGGCTGGAGGGGAATCTCTGCTCTGGTGAGGTCAGTCACACTGGCTCAGAGCATGGATTCACCACACCAGTCACTCTCATCTTGGCAATAACCAAGACTTTCTGCTTCAGAATCTACTCACATCGACCAAAAAATGTGATAATCATACCAAGTGCTGCCTCAAGCAATGTTTTCTTTTTGATTGTTCTGAACACCCAAGAACTCTGCTCTGTTAGCGCTCGTTAGACCTCTGCAGAGGATTAAGGAACACCGTATAGCCAGTTTGCTGTCCAAGGGACAACAGAAATGTGAATACAGCACTATTTCATTACACTGCTTCCCCAAAACACCCTTACCAATTATCTTACTGCAGTTTGATATCCTCTCTTGCTTGGGCTCCCACAAACAACCTTGCCCCTTATGTTCTTAGAAACGGCAGCACCATCACCCTTCCTGATCTTCCTCAGGCTCTCCACCTTCCCCTGTGTCACTCTTGTACAGTCACTTATTCCCTGCTTGCCCAGAACACGAAAACACCTCCAGACTGAAGAATTCTGCCCACATTCAGATAAGAGCCAAGTGCCAACACCGTTGGGGTTCACAAGGACTTCAGGAAACCAATAAATTGTAGGGCTTAGACAAAAGCATCTGCCACACGCTGTTCAAATTCCATGCTGATAGCTTTAGACTGCTGCACTACAGGAAAAATCTGTGCCAATTATACAAGTTACTGGGGTACGGAGCAATTAATCGCTATATAGGGCACTATTTTGAGTATCACTGGATACTCAAAGCATCACCAGACAAATGAAGGACTCTGAGCAAGGACAGTCAAAGGGGCAAAGAAAGCATTAAAGGAAAGTAAGAATGATGTGGAAGCTACTGTGACATTTCATGAAGACATACAAGACGCCATCACTTGCACTACAATTCTCCATTTGGCTGCAATTCCAAAACAATACTGGTAAAATATCAAAGGCTTACAAAATGTCAGTGAAAACAAGATAAAGACATCATAGAAAAAGTTGCAACATTTAGCAAAGGATTAGAAAAGAGATTTGGTATAAATCAAACAAAGCAAAGGCATGCAGAACTTCCACTGATAAAGTATTTCAGTACTGGTACGGGATACCAGACCAGACTTGAGTACCCAACACCTAATGGGGAAGTGCTTTCCACACAGTAGTATCATCTTCCCTCCTGCCGTTTTCT
>NW_020799097.1:113072995-113099412 GCF_003259725.1 Athene cunicularia
GGCGGCCCCGGCCCCCAGCGCTGCGGGCAAGGGGCCGCGTCAGCCAGCGGCGGGGCATGGCGGCCCCGTTTGCCAGGGCGGAGTGGCACGCTGCCGCTGGGGCCCCCGGCTGCCCCTCGGGGGGCTGTAGTCAGGTTGCTGCTCTGGCCCCAGCGGGACAGCAGCCACAGGTAGTGGAGTCAGGGTTGTAACAGTCCTGCCCCCTCAAAATGCTGGGGCTCAGGCAGGCTTGCCCCCCATCTCTGCACTACGGCAAAGCAGGGTGCCCACGTTCCCGAATGGAATGTGTGACCTTACAGACAGCACGTGAGGTGTGTTACAGCTCTGTGCTTTGTACTTTTTGGAACAGGGAGCCACAGCAGGCAGGACTAAATTCACTTTGTTTCTGTTGTCCTGGCCAGCCAGGTTTGAGGTGTAGCCAGATAAAGACATGCAAGTTCCCAGACCTGACACTCACCCACGGCCCTGTGCTGGGCAGCTGCTAGGTCAGTGTCCTCAGGGTGCAGGAGGGCGTACCATGACTGACCGATCAGTTCCTCCCTGCGGTAGCCAAGGTGATAGGTGACGCTGGGGAAGACAAGGGGAGTGGGGGCTGAGTGCTTTGCAGGCTCTACACTATGTCAACAAGGAGCAGCATGATGGGGGAGAGCGCAAAATAACAGGGGTACAGAAACGCAAACAAGGGAGGGAAGAGGCTTGGGAAGTGTGTGGGAGTGTCTTGGTGCTTGCGTAAGGTCCAGTCTACATCCCACCCACAGGCTTGGAGAAGGGAAATGATCCTTGCTGCCCAAGATGGACAGCTGGGGCTGTGGTGCAAGCAGGCACCCCTCACCTCTCCGTGACATCAATAAATGTCATGTCTAGGACATGCGTGCTCTGGAATAGGTCGTCCTGACAACCAGCATTGCTGTCTGTGGGCAGATGTGTGACTGGCGTGCAGAGAGCCAGGAAGGCTGTGGTAGAGGGGGAGGCTGACCAGCGCAGGGCTGTGAAGTGCCCACACACTGCCATGGCCCGATTCCCCCCATGCTGCAGCCGGAAGGCCTTGGACGTGCGCATCTCGCTGACAAACGTGACTTCTGCAGGGAAACAAATGGGCCAGAGATGGTCAGGGGCTCCCTCAGTCCACTCTCAGCAGTGCTGGCCCTGGCTCTCTGACTGCAGCCACAAAGGGCCAGAGCAGGACGGCAGCATCTGTGAGATGCCAGCCGAGGGCTCCCTTACCCCTGCCAGGCTGCTCCCGGGCGAGGAGGAGCTTCTTCCGTGCATCCTCGCATGCTGGCCCATCAAGGATGTCAAAGACCGTGTCCCCTTGGGCGAGCAGCTCCACCTGATAAAGACGGGGCTGCTGTGGTGTACCGTGCCTGCCCCGGTGGGCCATGCACTGGCACCACAAGCATGCAGCCTGCTGCAGCCACAGGCCAGCGCCTGCCAGGGCAGCGTTCCCTGCACACGATAAAGGCACCAGGACAGGTATGGGGACAGTGATGGCAAATACCCAGCGGGCAGGCCTTACCACGGAGAGACCCAGGACCTGAACCACGTTCTCTGAGATGTAAACCAGCTTGCCGTTGGCCGAGAGCACAAGCAGAAACCCGGGCAGCAGGGACAGCAGCTCTGCGCTGAGGGCTGGTCCCGCAGAAGGAGGCAAGTCTGCAGGGGGGAGCACAGGGTGAAGTGCTGTCTTGGGGTAGGAGCAGTGTCCCCCGCAGAGCCAAGCTATTGTGGGGGGCTACAGCAGTGCCACAGGTACCTGGAGGGAACAGCTGAGCCCCCCGCAGCCAGAGGCAAACGAGGGCCATGGTGTGGAGGTAGGAGAGCCGCTCCTTCTCATGCACGGAGATGGGCAGCAGGGAGCGCAGCGCCTGCAGCTCCACGTTGATCTGGTCCCTGCGAGCCTTGGAGGCACTCTTGGTTGACCTGCAAAGCCAGTTGTCTGGGGAAAAGTGCCCCCCGCCTGCTGCTATGGGTAAGAATTGCAAGCTCGGGGACATAGAGTGGAGATGCTCTCCTAGAGGCTCAGCGCTCATGGTAGCTGCCTCTCAGAGAGCAAACTTTTGGTGTCTGTTCCAGTGCAGTGGGCACAGGCAGAGGTGCTCACAGCTGCCCAGGGGCACACACTGCTGGTGTGGCTGGTGGCCGTCTCGCTAGGGGCCAGGCTGGACAATGACCTGTGCTTGGGTGGGGGAGCCCAAGTGACACAACCTCCCCACCAAACCCCGTGAGGATGGAAACTGCATCCAGTGCCAGAATATGAGCCCTAGCCTATTGCATCTGCCTCTACTCTTCAACCACCTGAAAGCCCTGCACTCTTCCAAACTCTCGCACTCCTCCCCACGTGCAGGCTGGCAGCCCTGCTGTCCCAGACTGGTGGTGCGCCCTTGCGAGGGCCATTGGGTGCTACTTGAGCTGGCCCGGGGTACCCCCCAGCCAGGAGGCCATCACAGCCCCGTAGGTGGGGGGCGATAGGGAGCTCACCTGAATGGCTTCAAGGCGCTGGGTGCCTGCTTTCCCCTCCTGGGCAGGCAGCTCATCTCTGCCTGCAGAGGCCTGTGGCAGTGGCTGCAGAAGATGGTCATGATGCCGGCAGTGGGATGCCTGAAGCTGGCAGCGCTGCCTCCTTCGCTTCTGGCTGCGCCTGAACCTGCTGACCCTGCTGCTCCCAGCCTCCTTTTGTACCCTCCCGGGGTGCAGGGGCCAAGCCGCTCATGGAGAGTGTTACCTCTCCTGACGCAACTCCAAACAGCTCAGGGCTATTTTTAGAAGGCAGGCGGCTAAAAATAGCCTGTGCAGCCGGCTGCAATCTGAGAGGGGAAGCAATAAAAGGAAGCTAGGGTCTTTAAAGCAAACCTGGCTGCTCAGGAGGTGATGATGAAGGTAGCAGGGGTCCCCTCGTGAGGCACACATCCACCCGGCTCCAGGCCTGCAGTTGTTGCCAGCACAGTGAAAGGCCCACGATGGGCTGAAGGCCTGTGACTAGTCCACCTGCCCAGCAGCTGCCTCCAGCATCGCTGAGAGAAGGAGCTGATATGACAAGAAAATTCACTGGGGACATCCAGACCAAGGTGGTGAGCAGTGTCCCATGTGCAGGTCTGCAGCAGGGTCCTGGCAGAGGGAGGTCAGGGTCACAGCACTCCTGAACCTGAGGGAAACCTTGGAGGGGAGTGGGGTGCCTGTGACTCTCTCCCTGGTGAGCCCCTTCTTTTACCAGAGAAGCCGCCTCCTCACCAAAGGTTTGCTCTCCTAGAGGCAGCTGGCATGGGGTACTGAGCCTTTCTAGAGCCTGTTGTCTCTACTCAATGCCCTAGAGATTGTGATTCTCCCCAGAGAAGCCCCAGTGACAGCCATTCACGGATAGAGCCTCTGTGCTCAGCACCATGCTGCCCAGTGCAGGGAGTCTGGGTGGTCTGTTGGTGTTTCCTGGGGCCTGGCACCCTACAAGAGTAAGATTGGTGCTTCAGACCCAAGGAAGGGGATGCCATGGCAAAAAAAACTCCACCATTTCATGGTACAGCTTGAGAGCCTGTGGATGAGGCAGCGGGTTGAGCAGGGGAGCTGGAGCTGCTGGACAACACATGGGAGATGCCCACCCAGCCCATAAAGGTAACCTGCAGATATCAAGAGTCACAAAGAGGGAGCCCCAGCTGGGGGTGCTCTCCCTGAGCCAGATGTGCTGTCAGCACACCCTGACTCCCTTCAGCCCCCAATCCTGCCACAGGTGCTCATCACCCACCACAGTGAGGTGCTGCCAGTATTTGAAAAAGAAACTTGTCACAATTGTGGTGCCTTCTGTTCTCTTGCCATGGGGTTTGCGCTGCTCTCATGCCACTCCAGGCTGCTCCGTTGTACCCACATCAGCCACCTCTGGCAGGCTGAGGAACCCAAGCACCTCTGCAACCTCATGCTGCTGGATGAGCAGCACTAGACCCTGACTACGTGCCAGCCTTCAGGGCAGCAGAGAAAGCCCAGGCCCTTTGCCACCCATTCCCAGCACACAGCCACCACCATCTCTTGGCTGCTCTGTGATTTTACATCCCAGGGAAACACCCTGAGTGCTTCTCTAGCTTTCCCTGCCTTAGCTCTGCTACAGTTGCCACTGGAGCCCCTCTGCACATTAGACACCTCACCTCTATGGGAAGGGACTTGGGCACAGCCCTCTGTGCCACCCGGGAAGGCTGCCCCAGGCATCCCTCCACCTCCCTCCCTGGAGCAAGGTGCTGTGGGGCACCCACCTTCTGGAGACAGCACAGCCCGGGAGACATGCATCATCTTCTTTGCTTTCTCACAGGGCAGCACAGCTCCAGGCAGGAGGCATGCATACCAGGGCAGTGCTGCTGTGAGGGGCCCAGCTCCCCTTCTCCCACCCCAGCCAGATGTGGGGTCTCCCACTGGTGACCAGCAGCTGCAGGGGAAAGCACCTGGTTCAGTCTCTCCCCTCCCACACCTCTCCCCCAAGTTCACTTGCTAGGACACACAGAGCAGTAGAAACCATGTCTGCCTCAGCATTTATAAAACTCCCCCCCCCAGTTGCTGTTTTACAATGAAGTCAGGCAGAGTGTCCAGCTGGGCCCAGGCCCCCAGATCAGGCTCAGCTTGGGGCTGGGGCCTGCACTCCAGTGCTAGGAAGCTAGTCAGCGCCGGAGGGTGCAGGCATGGAGGTCCCTCAAGGCAGCGCAGGAACAAGTTCATAGCCTGAGGCCAACACCAGGGCCAAGGCTGGTGGTAGGAGTTGATTCAGGCCCTCTCAAAGTGGCCAGGGACCAGGCCAGCACAGCTGTAGCTCCACAGGCAAGAGGAAGGAAGGCAGGAGACACTGGAGCCATCAACAAGGAGGGGGGTTCACCGTTGTGCTGCTGGGGCGAGCTGATTTCTTCCCTGGAAGCCTGCTCTGCCTGCACACTCGTGCTGTCCAAAACATGACAAAGGCAGAGGGAGGCCTGGCTAGGGCAAGACGAATTGAGCTCACATGTTCCTTGCTTGAAAGGGCAAAAAACTCATGCAGGCATTGGAGCAAGAGGTCAGTGTGTGGAGGGGCGAGAGCAGGATGGTGGAGGGATGAGCCAGCGTCAGCCCTGGGAGGAGACGATGGGGCGGCTGATGGTGCTGTTTGTTGTCATGGCTGAGAGCTCCCATCTGTAACACACCAATGGAGTACACTGAGAGAAAGTACAGACACAGTGCCCAGGGCTGAAGCAGCTCTGCTGCGCATCAGCCTCAGCTGTGGTCTCCAACTCAGCCTGCCCCGAAGCTGCACAGTGCTGAGGAGGGAACCCAGGCAGCCCTCAGCCAGGGCTGGAGCTGCCCTGGCTCCCAAGGACAGGGAGCACCCATGAGGTGACCTCCCAGCAAGGCACACAGTACCTGATGTCGTGGGGAAGGCAGGACTGGTCCAGGCTGTACTGAATCACTGCTAGCTTACACAGCGTCTTTAGACTGGGGCCTGTGGAAAGAGGGCAGTTAGCCAGAGCGGTCCTTGTCGGGACACTATGGGGGTGGTCGTGCCATCAGTGCCACAGGAAAGAGGGCAGAGCATCCCAGGCCATCTGTCTGAGGGACAAGGCAAGGGTGCACACCAGTGACAGACTGGAGGCGGTTTTCTGTGCTCCCACAAGAAATCTGTATGAAGGAGTGCATGAAGAGCCATGAGCCCAGTTCAGGTCTGCAAGCATCTCTGGCTGGTCTGCCTTAAGCCACATACACCAGCCAGAGATGCCTCTTGGAGCCAGGCACCTGGAGCCAGGTAAGACATGTACGGTGCTCCACAGCAGGGCCTGCTCACAGGGCACCCTGGGGTGAGAGGCACAAGCTGGGCAGGGAGTGCTCACGTACTGAAGTCAAGGATGTAGAGATCCGAGTGATCCATCAGGTCAAATTCATCACCCATTCCCTCCTCCGGAGATGGACTGCAGAAGCCAAACAAAGTGTGTCAGTCAGTGTCAGAGCACTTGTACACCAGTTATGTCCCTTGGCTTCCCCAAGGGCTGAGCAAGTCCAGGACTGTTCCTGGCCTGCATGCCCCATGCAGGGGCCCTCTGACCCCTTCCTGTCCCTCTTCGTCCCCCAGCAGCACCGAAAGCCACCACTCTCCCAGTTCCTCACAGAGTAGGCAGAGCTGCACAGAACCAGAGGGCAGAAACACACACACCATCTCCTCTGCAAGCCACAGCAGGGAATGGGGGAGCTGCTGCACGACCACAATGACTCTTGCTGTGAGCCTCCTCACCTCATGTGCCTCTGTTACTTTGCTGCACCTCAAAACACAGGTCCCAGTCTGCAGGGAACATCCCTTTTCCCTTCTTGTACCTTGACCAGCCTCTGGCTGGTTTCACACTCCTTCTTCCCCACGTACCTCCCAAACTTCTCTCCAACAACTCAGAAACCCTGGGGCCTCCCCGAGAACTGTGGTACCCACCCTCAGGGCATGAGGAGGGTGCTGGCAAACAGCTGCCTCCGGACCCTAGGCTTGTTTCAGGACTTTATTGGCTCAGCAATTTCAGTGGATCCAACCCTCTAAAGAGCTCCACTCAGAGGAGCAAAGCTGAGCCCTGGGACGAGGCTGAATATGACTCTGAGCAGGCTGGAGAAGGTATGTTACAGCAGCTCCTGAAGGCAGGCAGGCACGGTCGCACAAGCATCTGTCCCACTCTTTGTGTGATAGACAGGCCCCATGGGCTGCTCCACAGCAGGCATGTATCCCTGCTGTATCATGGAAGGCTGCCCTAGTAACACATTATCAAACACACACTGTCCAAACTACCTGGGCAGGCAGGGGTCAGCCCATCCCTACATGGCCCCAAGCACCACGTGCAGCAGCATGACAGCCCACACCATGGCTTTTTACAGACCTCAGGCCAGCTTCACCTCGTGGCCAAGGGGACAATGGGAAGTACAAGGACTTGGGAGAACATCACACAAGACAGGCATCTGATCTAGGACACCAAACAATGGCACAGTGCAAAGTCAAAAAAGCTGTGCTGGTGTTCCCAGTGAGGTAGGTGAGATAAGCTGGAGAGCCAGGAGGACTTTTTGCAAGGCTCTCTAGTTGCACCGCAGGGCCACCAATCATGGGAGCCATGACCTATCTACAGAGGTGGTGGCACACTCAGCAAGTAGCTAGTGGCCATGGAAATTTTCTGCAACCTGGAGAAGCAACAAAAGGAGCCATATGCTGCAGGCAACACTGCTGTGCTCTCCCTGCCCACCGCTGCACAAAACATCTGCAGACTGCCATACACCACACGTTACTCATGAGTCATGCCATGGAAACCTGTGAGCTAGATTCTCTTGTCCGTAAGCTCTCAGGAACACTGATGATGTTGGGGACAGGCCAGCATGCACTGTGCCACACTGCCCCATCACTGCAGTTGGCTGGAGTGGGATAAGTCAAGCTGCTTTCTCTGAGGATAATATGGGAGGTGCTTTGCCGAAGTCTGGCTTTTTCTACAGAGGAGCAAAGGCAGCAGCAGAGATTAAGCACTTGAAGCAGTTGTTGAGGCCTTCATCTGGCTTAGTGGCAGGTCTTTCCTTCTTTGGCTGCAACCACCATATATATCTGCTGCATTAGCACAAACTCTCTGGCAAAAGCTTACAGGTTAGCAGCCTGCAGCCAGGAAAACATCCTATTTTATTAGCTTGTGTTCCTCTGACTAGGCCAGCAGCTAGAATACTTTTGCATTCTGCTGCATGAGGTGAAGTTGTGCATCAAGCACAACAGCACAAGGCTTGAAACAGATTCTGCCCAGCCACATGCTGTTCATTGTTCCAGTTCTCACATGGTTAAGATCTACTGCAATTATTTTGGCATGGCCATTGAGATGTAAGAGAAATGTAGAGAAAAGAGTTAGCAGAGCAAGCATTTCTCAGTCTGACTCAGGAACCACTGTGGGCTCCAGCCACATCTTCCTGGTTGTGCCAAAATGGGGACAGCATTTCAGAAAACTGTAACTGGGCATGGTCAGGCACTATCAGCACAGCTGCCATTTTACACCAATCCCAATTTGCTGATACTCCCATCTGACATTTGTCCTGGAACACTAGTGAGGAGCTGTGACTTCAGGCATTTCTAGGGAACAGACAGCCTCACCTATGGTTTCCTGCCTCCATGTTCTTGATGGAAAAGCCAAAGCATCTGAGAGACAGTGTAAGGGACTGTGTCAGCTGTTTTGTCTTGGCATTACCATCTCCTGAGCCATGGGGTGGTGTAAAACTGTTGGACTGTGTCAACTGCCTGTTTTGACACTGCACCACTGCCTAAACTGGGCCTCAAAATTCCATTGCTATGAAGAAGTACACCCTGAAATATCCCCAAAAAAACACAGTGTCTGCCCAAAACTGGAGCAACTACATATTCTGTAACATCTACCAAGCTGCACTTGTGCGCAGGGCCGGGGAAGAAGTCAGGACAAGGAGGACGGGCAGAGACTAAAGGCATCGCTGGCTGACCCCGCCCTCCCCAGTACAACCACTGTGGACACCTGGGCATGTGTGCGTGGAGGAACACAGGGCGGCGAGTATGATAATGAACTCCGTGGAAATGGGCAGACTGACTGGGATGATAAAAGGACTTCATCTCCCATCACATGCTGGGATTCCCCCATCACCTGCACTAAGACCAAACGAACAGGATGCCACTGGATTCGTGGTGGTGGTAACTGACTTGCTGCATCTCTTCCATTTGCTTGCTTAGCTGTTCTGATCTTTTCTGCTTCCTTCTGTCCTATCGCTATTACCTCTTTTTACAGGAATAAAGTTTGAGAGGTTGTACAGCATTTGACCTCCTTTGTGTCTTGATCTCACTCTTGGGATCATATCGAAACCTCCCCTGACATGGGATCGGGACATACTGGTCACTGCATCACCTGGCACAGACAGAAGAACCTATGCTGGAACAGGAGTGCAAGGGGAAAGCATCCCTATGGCTGATGGTTGTTTGGAGAATTTGGAAGAAAGGAAAGGTGTTTTTAAGTCCCGTCTCAGTTTGTGACAAGGCAATTTAGCATGTTCTCCCTGTTCGGTTGGGACATCACATGGTGACTTCTCACCCCAGCGTCACTTGCTTCCCCACTTAGCTTCACATCTCCCAGGACATGAGACAGTACCTCCCCCACCAGGTTCCCACAGCCCCAGCACAAACAGTGGGGCACACCTCACTGCTGGCAGAGAAGACCTGATGCCGAGGGGTCCCATCTGCCCAGATATAGGCAAGAGGCCCTTTAATTCCACCTCTGTGAGTTTACCACACCACAATCTAATCTCACATCCACGTCACAGGAAACCTTAGACCATCCCTTATCTTTCAAAGGAAAGCTAGCAGGCACCACATCTGTGGTTTTAATCACCAAACTGCAAACAGCTAGGGAAAGCCTCAGACAACAGGGTACAGGGCACCCCTTTCCCAGCCAGAGCCCAGCCAAACTGCTCGCTCCAGCTGCACAGCAACTTGGCATGCTGGCGAAAGCTCTTGGGCCCTGCACCAAGCACCCTGTGAGATCCCCTACTCCCTCACCAGAGCCAGGCATTTCTAAGCCTTGTCAGGGAAAACAGAGCCTCAAGCCAAATGTAGATCAGCATTTGTTCAGCTAAACTGTTTTATAGCATTCCCTCTGCCCCTTGTTCTCCTCTGTGGATTGTCTCTGCATGCTGAAGTGCTGGTGGGTTTGGGAAGAAACCAGACCAGGGCCACAATTGTGACACAGCCAACGGGAATACTGGTCACTTAAATGGGACACAGGTGACAGGATTATTGCTGGTCACAGTGAGAGACCACAGCTGGGACAAGAAGACCAGGCTCTGGGCAGGACTACAAAAGAAACTAAGCATATGAGGCAGGCACCCGGCAGAAGTGCCTCTTGAACAGTCTACAGTGTACGTGAATCCTGTAAGGGAAGGCAGGACACAAAGGGGTTTTGCCTGCCCGTCCCCCTTGTTGCTGACTAGCAAGCTGAGCCTGCCGGCTCATCCTCCGAAGGATCCCCCGCGCTGTGTGCTTCCCCTCCCCCTTCCCCGCAGGGAAGCACAGGTCAGGAGGCAGACCACTGGGAATTCTCCATTACAACGACTTCCTGGAAAACTTCTTATCTCGCCAGGCAGCTCCAGAATACACCTGATAACCGTTACAGGAAGCGGCACGGTCCCCACCCCCATCTCCCTCTTCCACAGCCTGCAAGACCCTTCCTCCAGTCCAAGGAGGCTGCATTCCTGGCTGCCAGCAGCTCTTCTTCTACCCCAAACTAGTACTGATGAACTGATCTGCATTGGGGTTGAGCCTGGATTAAGGAACAAATTGAATACTGAAGTAATTTGGTGGAGAAGACAAGGCGCTGCTGCATTGCCTGGCAGACACGGACCAGACTCCGAAAAGCTGGTGTCAGATTTGTTGTGGTTTGCTAGCATTTCCTAGGAGTGCCTAGGCTTAACATCAGAGTTCAGCTGCTGCTGTAACACAAATCCACACCGTAGCATCTGAGAGCATCCAAAACTGCCATCAAGCCCTATCAAGCCTTCTACCATACACACCATGCAGAGGTGTTGCATAAACTCAGCACCTCTGCATACCTCACCTGCACTAAGCACTCCCTCCTCACACCCACACAGACATCCTACAACTAAGCACACTCCTCCAGCACTCCTGGGGCCTGAAGGCCCTTCATTCCACCTCACACTGGTCAGCCCATCAGCAGAATCTACCCTGCCTTGTCCTTTGCCCCCAAGTGTCTTCAGAAGTATCCCCAGAAAGCCACCACCAGGATCCCAGAGAAAGCCTCACAGCTTTCCAAACCATATGGAGGGCTGAAAGCATTTCGGATGTCTCTGCAAGGTAGATGCTGGCAAACAGGCCTGTGCTCCAGAGCTGCAATTTGTCATTCCAGACAGCATAGAGTGTGTCCTGGTGATGGGCCACTTCCTTTCTTTTAGCAGCTGTTAAGACTCTTGGCCACATCCAGCTGCCCTGCACCCTGACAGTATAACTTCCAGTGTTTGACAGCTAAATCCTTAACACCAGGTCCCTTTTGTGAATGGAAAAACACTGGCACAGAAGGAAATGTTGCCTTGTCATGTGTATGGGCTCCTCAAACAGCCACCAGCTGATCTGACATTCCACTGCAGCTTGTCAGACACCACACTTGCCAATGAAAGAAACTCTGGTGGGAGAAGCAAGGCAGCATGTAGGGGAGGATAAGTCAGTCTAAGGGCTGCTACAGCACAGAACACTAAGACACTTGTTCTTCTGACAGCAGGGTCTTCTCTCCTCTCCCCAATATCTCTTTCACAGAAAGTCTGACCACTGCACAACCCCTCCTGAACAGCATGGTACATGCTTCTGCCTCTACTTGTACAAGGTGGCTTGTCACCAGGTGCTTTACAAGCTTACATGATATCTTCAATTTCCCCCTTGGCCTTTTTTCCAGAGGAGCTCTTATCTACATGATTTCTTACACTTGTAAGGTAGATGGACAGTTGCCATGTGTCTCTGAAGTGCATCTGACTACAGCATGGGACAGAGCCTATAGCAACACTGTGCTGAAGGGAATGGCAAACCCTCTCACATAGCCACCCCACACAACTTACCTGGTGCCTCCAAAGAGAATTATTTTGTCCCCCACTCTGCAGCAGCACTGCCGGCGTCGAGGACACGGGCCCTTCCCCTTGGGCTCAATCTTCCTCCAAGAAAGAGATACTAAGGGGCAAAAAAGAGCGCATCAACTTGTCACAAGAGCCTGGCCAAGACCTGGGTATAAGCAGGTTGTGGATTTAAACAGATCACAGCAAAACCGGAGGCCCACTGCCCCACAGACACAAACTAGCCAACATGCACCCTCCCTGTCGACCTGTTCTCGCTAGTTACAATAAGATGCACTTCTATGAGGTTGTTATCAAAGCATCGCTTAGATGCCAGGCACAGTCCTGGAGCTCTGCCTACTAGATGGGAGCTGCAGGTCGAGGCCGTTCATTTGCAAAGTCTGAGCCCCAGGACCACAGCAGCAGGTCGGACATCACAGGGAGCTGTACAGTGCAGAGCTCCAGGAGCAGGCAGGCAGGCTCCTTTCCCCCGCACTCTGCTGCCGTCCATACTTGAAGGAGAACCAGGAACCAGCTCCATCTCCTGGCAGCCACTGTGAATGCAGAGCACCCTCGCAGGGCAGAGGCTGCTGGGACAGCTTGGTTGTGGGAGTGTGGGGAACTGAACCAAGCGGAGAAGACAGCAGCCTTTGTCCTTGCTGCTCTCTGCGGCAAGAATGCTAGGGGGGGATTAATCACTAACGCACAGCACTGAAACCTTCAGGAGCTCTCACACTACCCTGGGGAGAGATCAGCTTGGGGGAGCAGCAAGTTGGCTGCTCTCAGGTAACTTTACTATGCAAAGCCATTAGCAAACAAAATCAGTCTAATGGACTGTGAAAAGGGCCCGAGGACCCCAAAACGCTCACAATTGAATGATATTCAGGATACCCGCTGAAAAGCCACTCGTTCTGCTGCACAGTTTGATTTGGTACCAAGAGAATGTGGTATGGTGATTCTACAGCTCGAGTGGTTTCCCCAGCTACAGCCTCTCACTCCCCTAACCCCACTGCTTCCCCATATCTTCTTTTCTGCTAACACTTCTGCATATTTAAGAACAAAACAAAGTTTTGCCAACCACCCTTTGATTAGCTGTGCCTTTCAGGAATATTTCCTTTTCCACTTTCTAACTGAGATTTGGAGACAGTCTGAAGAGAAACAGGGGTCCCAAGCACAGTAGCAAGTTCCTGTCAGTGCTGTCAGTAGAGCCATTTGCCCCCAAAAGCAGGCTTCTAGCCCTTGGAGAGTACACTCATCAGAGCACTCACACACTTGAAGGCCTTGAGCACTATCACTGCAACAAGTTAAAAGTATAAATACCTGGATTGAATTTCCAGAGGTCATGGAAGTGTCTGTTCAGGCGTGCGTTGTAGCCACCAAATACATAGAGCTCCCCATTGTAGCTGACTGTGGGGAGTAAGCATAGATATCAGCGTGCCACTCAAGGGACAGCCCAGCAGGTCCCAGCCCAGCAAAGTGGCGCTGGTTACCCACCTTTGTTGACACCACCTTCACGTGCAGGGCTACGCACAAGGCTTTTTAGTGGGCAGCAGCTTTCCACAGAAGCCAGGTTCTGCACACCCCTTGCTAACCCACATCTCCACCCAGCGGACCAGACACCCCTTCTGAGGCAGGCAAGAATTTCCTTCTACTCTTCTCCTCTCTCAGCACACCCACACTCACATGCTGAATGGCTCCGCCGGCCTTCAGGGAGCACTGGAGTTGGAGGGGAGTCCAGCCAGGAGTTTGTTTCTGTATCAAATACTTTAATGCGGTTACAGTAGATCTCATTGTTGGAGTGAAGTGGCCCAAAACGATCAGCTCTGCCACCAAATACATACATCTTTGTTCCAATTATGGTAGCTGAATGGAAGTCCCTCCAGCGAGCTGGCGTACCCTGCAGGGACAGAGGAAAACAGAACAAGAGAAGAAATGCAGATCGCTCAGGGAGAAGACACATCTTGATGGCAAAGTTGGGGTGGCTGCTTTCTCCTGGAGAACCTCCCCCCCTGCAGATCCCAGCCAAACCAGACAGAAACTGAGACACAAGTGTGGGCAGCTACCCCAGAGCATAGCAGATACAGGACTTCCTCCGCAAACCAGAGTGAAATGCAGGCACTGACCTTGGCAGAGATTAAGGTCCACATCATGTTTGTGGTGTCCAATTTATGGATATCATTTGAAAAGCAGTCAGCCTGGAAGACAGCAGGGCAGCATGGTCACAAAGAGACTGAGAAGCCTGGTCACATCTGGCCCCAGGAAAGACACTGTCCTACAGACCTGGAGCATCCTTTTGGAGTCAGTACTTCCTAAGAGACATGGTGCTTGTTCCAAAATGTCAGCGTAGGCAGCACACATCACTTAACAAGAGAGAGGCAAAGCTCACTTTTCCTTAAAGGTGTCCTGTCTCTCTTCTGCAGCTTTCCTATTTATTTGGTGCTCAGTTCCTCCCCCCGAGGCTGTCCTGCACACAGTATGTACACTCACAGCAGAACCCTGCCTCCACTCCATGCAGTGACAGAAGAAAGGGGCACTAATAGGACACTCAAACTGGTTCTGCTGAGGCCAATGATGAGAAGTGGAGGTTAACATTACTTCTAGGAAGCTCAACATTCAGAAGCAAATACACTTGGGGTTCTGAGGATCCCAAAAAACTCATCTGCAGCTACCTGCCTGGAAGAGCCTGCATTCACACAAACAGCAGACTCCTGCTCCTCCAGGCAGGGGAGCAGCAAGACAGCTACAGGCTTGTTCAGTCTTGGTTAAAAACAAGCCACATTTGAACTGCTCCTGATGCTGCAATCAGTATCACAGACAGTGAGCATAACCTGCTGATAATGCCATAACTTTGCTGAGTTATGGATACTTTGCTGAGTATGGATACAAATATGTCCCTGTATCCTGCCTCTACCAATGTCCTGGGTAGAAACACCCTCTTTCTCAAGGGGTCTCAAAATAACAGTTACAGAGACTACTTACCAGCTGTTCATAGCCTCCGAAGATAAACATGCTTTTTGCCAGGACACAAGCCGAGTGCCCATCTCTCGCTCCTGGGACCATTCCAGACACCCTTGGTGTGAACCACTTGTGCGTGTCTGAAACAAAACAGGAGGCAACGCTAAGAAAATACAGTAGATGTTGGGGTGGGATAGCTCTTTACTACTGTTCTTCATTTTTGAAGACAGAAATCCTTCTCTCACACACAGCACCTGCTTCTCCAGAGAGGCTGCAAGCTTCTTCAGGCAAGGCTACCTGCCTGAGCCTCCACAGAGGGGTACAGTGACAGGTCTCAGATCCTGGGCACAGCCCAATCTGAGAAACAGCTCACGTTTTAAGTGTGAGTAGTACAGCGCTGCTTGAGCAATGTTATTTTAATTGAATCTCTCACAAAGCCTGCTTGTGAGTCACTTATCAACTCTGCATTTACAGTTTCAATTACAATGATACAATGATGCTGAGAGGATCAACTGACCTGAGGGCGTGGAGATGCTGACTGTGACTGAGCAAATCCAGCTCTCAAATCCAGGCAGAAGTCACTTAACCATAAGCTCACCATGTCAGCAGATCTACTGTGAACATCCCCACCTCTGCAGTGCAGCTCTCCCTATCTTATCTGCTACTCTTGTTACATTCTCATCTCCTCTCCTCTTCAAGGGGAGCCTTTCTCACTCTCTACCCTTCATGGTTCCCTTCACACTGCTCCCCGTGAGCCTGCACCAGCCAGATTTAGCCCCTTAGCCCACATGCTCCAGGGGTTGGCTTGATTTAGGGGAGGACTTTAAATCCAGCAAGAGCTGTTCTCCATGCCAGGGCAACATGAAGCCAAGCCAGTGACTCACTGCCAAGCAGAAACAGGCACCTGTCCCAAAAGCCCAGAGAGGCACAGATAAGCCTCAAGGCAGCAGGAGACATTCCTCCCGCCCTCCCAAACTCCTCTGAGCTGCCAAAAGCAGTGCTTATTTCAGGAAGCAGTAACATTGAAGGCAAAGCAACATTCTTCACAAGGATAACTTCTCTGAACTTGGCTCATGGCCACAACTATTCACCTAGGCTACAGCTGGAACCACACAAAGGGTCTTGCAAGGTCAACAGAATCCCTGGGCAGCCTCTAGTAAGAAAGCTGCAGTGGCTATCGAGTTCCTTTCCTTTATGGGGCTGCTTCCAAGCCCAGTCACGCAATAGCAGCAAGAGCTCATCCAAGCACAACACATCAAATTAGAGATGGAAAAGACCTCAACTTGTGTCTGCTCAGCACCCCAGGGGACGAAATCACACTCAGGCAGGACTTTATCCAGCTTGATGTGACTTCTACACTGGAACTTACATCACAGGCACGGGACTGTCATGACTGCCAGCCTCACTTTCCAGGATTGGCAGGGGACAGGCACAGTGTGTACAGACAGCTGCAGGGGGTTCAGACCAGGACTGAAGTCTGGCCTTTCTGTTAATTTTCACTTAATGCTAAAGTGCTGGATTTGGCAGAGAGAGCAGGGAGCTCCCACTACAAGGCCTCTGCATAAGCAGGGGTTTACTGGTGGCTTCCTAGCTGAATGTGTCACAGGAAGGGGGAAACCCTGTGCCTAGAGAGCAGCTCCAAGCTATGAAACATTTCCTGGTGAAGAAGGAATCCATGACGAAGCACCAGAACAAGTAGTTTCCTTGCAAGTCCAGCAAGCCAGTTACTACTCAGTATTTAGATGGCCTCCAGAATCCAGATGTACTCTGACACTCCCCTCCACCCAGTTCCTGATTGTGTCTGTTCTCCCCAGGTGCTCCAGCAGCACTATGGAGAAGCCAATTGAAAGGCTCAAAGAGTTTATCTTTCAGGTTCATCTAAGTTGACTCATGCCTTCCCTTATTTTGCTATCCTGTCCCTGACTACTACTTCCTCACTCTCCTTCATGTTTTCAGAAAGAAAGACCACTCTGGAGAGGAACCACAATCCTTGAGAGCTCTAGCCCCTTCTCGCTGCAACCTTCAGCCACAGTTAAGGAATAATAATACATCACACAAAGAGAATGCTTCAGCTGTAGTTACTATCAGGGAGAGCACACAAAGATGACAAAAAAATTAAAATGAGTTTGACTATTAGGCAAGCTCAGTAATCTCTGTTCATAGGCTTTTACAGAGAGTCAAGTGTGCAGACACACTGGCCACACTGCTTCCCTTCTAAACCTGCTGAAACAGCCAGCAACACCAGACTGCCACTGTGACTGAGGGACAGGAAAACAAGTTGGGGAGCACTGTGGTGGGACAGAGAGAAGGTCTCACCAAGAGCAGATGTGACAAGGAAGAGTGAAAAGCTGAAACTTACTGACATCAAAGGCATAGAGCACATTGCAGGCTCCCTCAGTGTCGTTGCGACCGCCCCATATGTAGACGGTGTCATCTATGAGCACTGCTGAGTGCCCATATCTCATGTAGGGCACCTCTCTCACATGGTCTTGGCTGTTTGTCCACACTGGAGGCAGCTTGATCCAACGCAGAGACACTGAAAGCACAAGTTTGAGACCACGTCAAATGCTAAACAACCCATTACAGTCCTCACAGGTCACAACCCATCCTGCACAGCACTTCCCAACCCCCTACCCCGCTATGACAAAGTACAGAAGCAGTCTAGTAACAAGACAAAGCTGTGTCTGACCCTGAGTAGTAGCTAGCTAAGGAATACGGAAACAGTTTTCCACAGGTCCCTGTCACAGTTGAGATTAGAGGAATCCCTGGGGAACCAGAGGACTCTGGACAGAAATAGGCTTCTGTTGTGGTTTAAGCCCAGAGGGCAACTAAGTGCTACACAGCTGCTCACCATACAGGAGCGCAAAGTTCCCCAGCTCCAAGTCAGATCCGCCTCTGGCCAAGGCCAAGCCACGCACAGAGACCAAACACAGCTCCATTCCTTACCAGTTACACTGAAGAGGTTTCTACTCTGGCTCATCCTAGACTGTGAGTGAAGGTATAGCACTCACACACAAAAGAAAAAAAAAAAAAAGAGGGAAAGGAAAGGAAAAAGTACAGAGGTGATAATGAAAGCAGACACTACTTTGGGCTAGTGACATTTTGAAAGAGACTCAAAACTGCAAGAATGGGCAGCATGGTAATAATTCACTGTAGCAACACGAAAAGGAACAACACCTGAAGGCATCATTTGGACTTGCAATAGTGCAGCTTAAGTAAAGAAACACAGCAGCTTTGTAGGAAGAGGGTTTGTTTGCTTTTGTTTCGTTTTTTAAGTTTAGATGAGACAGTTGTCCTTCTCCTTTACCCCCAGTCCATATCAGAGTTCTCCCTGCTAACCTTGTATTACTAATAGAAGTTCCTTGTGATTACAGGTTCTCCTTCTCAGCAGCCTGTATGCCATGTTTAGCAGTAGCCAGAGCAGCCAACAGGTTTAATGACAGTGCAAGAGTCATAGCACATGTCACATGGCCATTACACAACAGCACCCAGACACCCTCCCTCTAACACACATACGGTCTCCAGTTTTGTTTTCAACACGGATATAGCACAAAATATAGCAGAAAACACTCTGCAGTTCCCCTGAAGTACTAACGTAGGGGTCAGGCATTCTAAAAGGTAAGCATCTATCCCAGAAGCAGATAGGGCACTGAGGAAGCACAGCCAATGCTAAAGTCAAGCTAGATGGGATTTTTCCTACATAAAATACAGTCTTCCTCTTTGGAAGATTGAAAGAAATAATTCAAAATCTGGTATCTTGGCTTCAGCACTGGAACCTGGCAATGGTAACTGAGCAAGGACTTGGGAAGCCAGTGTCACCTCCTACACGGCTGCTGCAGCATCATGACACTTTAATATTTGGGAGTGGTAAGAAGGGTAGAAAATGCAAGAGCATTCATTTGGGCACAGTAATTATGCTTCCACCATAAGAGCAGTGCTCTACTGGCACATTTTACAAGCTACAATATTCAACTGTCTTGAGCGTGAGAGCCCAGTCTCCCTGGATAGAGATGAATGTCTTTGTTCCCAGGATCCTGAGCTACCCTCCCATCTACACTGTGAGCAGATCACCTTGGCAGCCCTGTGTAACCAATGCCTTTACCCACTACTGCACAAGTCAGTCTCCTCCACAGTCAGATTTAGAGGAGTGAATTCACTGCATGTTACAGACAAACTAGTTTGATCTACATGCCATGTGTGTGTTAGGAGAGCATTCACCATGCTGTCCAATCTGCAAAACTGGTCATTGGTTCTATTCTGTCTCTGTTCAGTTGGACCCAGCCAAGCATTTGTGCATTTTTTCAACCACCTGCCTAATTACAGGGAAATACTTCATGGACCAGCTCAGAAACCTCTTCAATTCAAAGAGCACTGAATCAAGAACTATAGCCTCTCCCAGTACAGTCATGGCTCCAGCTCAGCACCCTGACAGATACAGGCTACCCTACACAACTAGCTCCAGCTCCTTTTCTAAGCAACATTGTGAATCTTCATGATCGCTGCTGCCAAAATGGAAAGACCTCCATCCTAGATACGTGGCCCTACTGACTTCATCATGCTGGCAGTGGTTGTCAGCTGTCTACACAGGGAAAGAGCTCAGGAGTCTAAACCTGGAGACTTAAGTGAGTGTAATGTCTCCCACCCCACCCTAGCCCTTCCATGCTAGGGGCAGCTGAGTGTGGGCACACTGCAAACTGGATGGGGGGCCTGAGCCAGCTAAACATCACTTCTTTGCACCTAGTTGAGACACTGTTCAGAGAGAACAAGGACAAAACAAGCCATTGGCTATACGGTTACTTCTAGTGAGCCCTTATCCTAGCAGTCTGCTGAACTACAGCCCCTCTGCGCCCTCTCCCTGAAACTGAAAATACAGGGCTGCACAAGGGAAGGGCTCCCATCTACACCAAAAACTTTTGGAAATTAGTCAGACAGAGCGTAATATGTTAAGCAGTAGTGGGCAACAGAACTAACAGCCAAGCCCAGCAAGCCACTCCTTCGAGCACCACAAGGACACACTTACCTGCATTAAAAACATGGACGTCAATCTGCCGCAGAGTCTCATAGTCTTCTCCAGAACAATATCCACCAAAGGAATAAACCTTGTGCCCAACAGCCACAGCCGCGTGGTTCACCCTTCGCGGCCCACCTTCCAAGTGCACTGCCCACCGTAGCATTCCTCCCTGCAAGCCAGACAGTCTTCAGGGCCCCCAGTGCCACAGCTGCATGCTTCCTGGGCCACCACGATGTCACCTGGCTCTGTAACAGAGACAGAATGCTAAAATAACACAATCCATCTCGCAGGTCTTCCTGTCTTCCTTGAGTGCCAACTACAAAGGTCACATTGCTGTATCCTCACACATCTGCCTCTCAGCTGGGAAGGGTTTTACTCTCCTCTTGGGAAGGAGACACAAGGCAGGTACTGTAACATGAGCAAAGCTCAGAAGAGCAAGCAGAGATGCCCTCGCATACAAAAAAAAACCTCACAGTGGCTCTACAGGCAGCCCAAGCCAAGCACCTTTGGCGAAGGCAGCAGCGTGCTGTGCGCCCAGCCGTGCCTCAGTCATGTACATGCCAGAACAATTTGTCCACGTGAATGAAAATGCACAGCGAGAGCCAATTGTGAAGGTGAAAAGGATAGAGCCAGAGGGAAGTGACCGTGCTCTTTGGATCAGTCATGAGAAACAGCAGAGGAAAATATTTAAAAAACCCCTACCCAACAAAAACCCCAAAGTACCAGCCCCATATAAAGCAACCGACTTCCCAGTGCAGGGGTGGACTACAACACTAGCATTTGGACTCACTGATTTGAGCACTAGGGTCCAGCTTCATTAAACATGAGAGAACAGAAATCCCTAGTCTGTGGAGAAAGCTATTTGCTAATGATCAGAACAAGGCCTTTTTCTCCTACAGAAAATCTAGACATAATTATGAGTATTTTGTAACATCATATCTCAGTTAAGAAACTGATATGCTTCGTGCTTTAAACAGATGGCTAGATCAGCTCTAGAGAAGTCACTGCAGCTGATTTTTGCAGAGATTCTCTTTTGGATCTAAGGATCTGGAGCACAGTGCTGCCCAGGTGCTTCTGAAAAAGCAGATCAGTTCAATTCTTTAACAGCTTTCCCCAACTGAAAAACAGCCATTAGAAGAGACATCAGTGTTTCAGACAGCCTAAAGAAAATTCTCTTTTTTATTTCTTGGTTCTTGCTTCCTGGAAGACACAGACAGCATGCTCCCACCTCACACTCAGTTTTAGCATTTGTGGATGCCTTAGAATGAGGACTAAAATTCCTACACATTTTCTCTGTTCCTTTTCTTTTTGGAAAGTAGTGATTTTTCACAAGGAGAACTTTCCTCCTGTTTAAAGTTTCTGAAGTAGCTGGAGAGCCGCAAGAAGGGACAGCACCATGCTACTCCACTCCAATTGGCCTCCCCTGGCCGTTCAGCCAAGCAGAACCACTGCTCACAACTTGGCACCTCTACTGCCCATCAGCAGCCTCATCACAGCCCACCTGGCCCACCCGCACACTCCCATTTTATCCCCACCTGGGGAAAGAATCAGAGATGCCACCCAACAGGGAGCTCCTGGCATGGAGCAGGCTTCCAGCTCCAGTCATGCATACTACATACAGCATCCAGAATCCAGTTGCTTCATTGCAGAACTCCTAAATCTCAGCAAAATTTGAGTAATTTCTTCTTAAAATTACTTCTTTGAGTTGTTCCCAAAACAGAAACTGGCAGCCAGAGCATGCTCTGTACCTGAAAATTACAGCAACAGAACACGTGCAAAGGCCAAACAGAGAGCATCCTGAAGTCTTACTTGTAACAGATGAGTGCAGACCAGGAAGTCCCTCCTGTGAAGCCACTTCTTCCTGCAGCAACCACTGTAACCTAAATTGCAGCCAGCAACCCTGAAAGTCACATCAAGCTTTTCTTCAGCAGAGCTGTTCCAGAATGGCCCAGAAAAAGAGCCCCTCCCCTGCTACAAGCCATGTCTGGGACCACCCCAAATTCAGATCTAGCAAGTTTAAGGGTTGTTTTAAAATTACTATTAAATTACTAAATTACTATTACTATTTTTTTTTTTTTAAGCCAGACAGCAGCTCTTGTGTAAGTCCTCCGCAAAGCTACAGAATAGATGAGTTGCCATGGAGACCACCAAAGTCACCTTTCAGGCTATTTTGAAGGCTTCACATATCTAAATGTGTTTCCTGCCTCAGTCATGAGTTCTCACTGAAAAACCTAACCAATGTTTTCCTCAAAAAACACTTATTGGTTAAGTGATTCTGTAAGACTCCTCATGGAGCTTAACTGGACTTTATCACCAATGTCAATATTTTCAACACTCTTCAGACTGAGCCTGATCCTGAAAGATTAAGAGGATGAATCTTATTTCCCAATTCTCCACTTGGTTCCTCCTGGGGTGGAGGATCACAGCAGACTGGCATGGCAGGCAGATGTGGTACTGAGCCGCTTGCCTCTTTTGCTAGAAAGGCTGGGAAAATTCTTCTTCGCCCTCAGGAGTTCACTCGAGCTGTGTGCTGAGGAACACGCTGCTGCCAGAGCAAGACACACTCTGCCTGACCTGTCTCATAATTAAGATTAGTCACAGGAACAAAGGAAATGTAGACAGCACATCCCAAGAAGTTTATCTGGTCAACTGAGAGACAGCAGCTCAAGGCTCTTCTGGTTACACCATAGGAAACGCTACTGGTGTTGCAATGTTGTTCCCTACAATTACTGGGAAAGGTTTTTCCAGAGATCAGTGCTTCCCAGGAGGCAGGCCTGGGGCAGTGGTGGAGGCAGTGGGGTTGAAGTTGGTTGCACTTTGCCTTGGCTTGGGATGGGGATACCCCTTCAGAGCAAACATAAAGCTTAGCCAGCACAGCCTCTTGCTGCCACTTGTCAGACACGGGCACGCAGAAACACTCATTAGCTTTATGAAAAGAAAACAACCAGAAGTGTGAAGCAATCTTTACAGGTTCATATATTAAAAGGCAAAGGAAAACACAGGATTTAACAAGCTGCCAGAGTTTTTCCAAATCCAAATGCTCTTCTCTACACTGTAATAAAATCATCCAGACAGACTCCATCTTTGTCTTCTGTCCCTGGCCACAACCCTACCCTGAAACTGTCACAAAATCTTCCTGCCTTCATGAAGCACTTGTTCTCCCCTCTTCGGCCACGCACAGGTCCACCCTCTTCTCCCTGCACAGCCCCACAGCCCCGTCTCCCAGGGACCCCCTACTCCTCCCCATGCTTTCTGTGTCCAGCTCCAGCCTCCCTCCTCTCCTGCCTTTTTATGAAACTGTTTCATTAGAGCAGTCTTCTGTCTCAAAACCAATTTTCCTCCTGCAGTTCCCCTCTCTGCAAATACGAGTTAAACAAATTTTTTGAGGAAAAAGTTATTTCCTGTCCTACAACTACGCACACTGTTATGTTCCATCTCATGTTTTGATTTCCAAAGATAATTTATATGATATAAATGAGGACAGAACACACCACTTTCCAAACTCATTCCTCTGAGGACTTCTTACTTAATAGGAGGCATTAATACACTTGACATTAAGCAGTGTGTCTTAGTTTTTTTTAAAAGATTACACAGGGCACAGCCAGGGGAAGAAGGGAACAGCAAAACTGGTATGAAACAATTTATTAACAATTTTCCCCGATTGTGCAATATTAAGCTATGCAAAATACATTCTGTGATTTCTCATTTAGGACACCAGCAACAGGGATGTAGGCTATAAAACACAGAAATATTGATGAGACAGAGGCAAAATGTACCAGGGAAGCAGGAGGGCACTGGCTGCAGGAGGCAGTGAATGTCCCAGCTCAAGGAAAAATCTGCTTTTTCACTCTGCACCTCAAACCAAAGGGACAGTTAGCAACATTAACATTCATCGCAGATCAGAGGAAGGGCTTTCACACCACAGGAAAACTAAGCTTGAATTGTTTAAATCTCAGAAGCTACTGCTACTGCCACTGCCAAAAGCCAGCTGGGTAACAGGCAGGTTGCCTTCTACACGGATTCGTGTAGACTCCGAGCTAAGTGTGTGTCCCTTTTCTGGATCCTACTGAGCCACCCCTCTCTTCCTCAGAGCTGCACCCCTTTTAGAGTAGCCTCCACAGTTCATCTGCGCCCTCTGCAGAAGCCGATTGAAGGTCTGAGGAATCTTCTTTGACAAATTCAACATATCCATCTGGAATCGTTCCCCAGCGCCCCTAAGAACTATGACTGTATACTTACATGGAGATCAAAAAGTTCCATCAAAACAAGCACAAGTTTCTTATACAAAGAGAAGAGATTTTCTAGATGAAACAAAACCAAAGAAACTGCATTCCCACATGCTCTGTTAGCTTGGCATATGCTTGCTTAGCTCAGATCAGGAAGCTCTGGCTGCCTCTCTTCCCCTAGTCTCAGCTGGGAGAAGTGACACGCTGAGCACCCTGACCATGCACACACACTTGGGGTCTCCTTCACAGAAAGGCACATGTGCTTCTGTTCAAGCCACTGCTTGCTTTCACTGATGCACTTCACCTCTCCAAAAAACTAAAGATCTTTTAATTCCATTTTGCACTCAAACAGGCAGCAATCACGCGGTCTTCACAATTCGCCATTTCCCTGGTCTGGCACAATCTATCCAGAGCTAGTCAAGCACAGAGAATGCAGAGAAATTTGGGTTGAAACCCAGTTAAGTCCTGTCATTGATTGCCAGAAATAAGAACGTTTCTAAAAATCAGGTTACACTTCACCTGCTGTTGAAGTACTGAATGCTCATGGTGCTGGAAATTAAGTGAGAACAGCAATGAGTTGTTCCTGTGCCACTAAGCACAGGGAGACTAAAATTAAAAAGCTCTCAGAATAACCTGCTGTGGTTGTACAGAAATGCCTGAAGCCCTCCTCTGACTGTGCACAACACCACAAGCCCAGGTAGGTACACTCCTCCAGAGTGTACTCTTGGTGCCACAAGAGCTGTGGGGTGACCTCAGACTGGCTCTGTCGCTGAAGTCAGGCATGACACCTGGCCACAGGTGAAAGCTCACAAGTCTGTTAGCAGAGAAACAGCTACGGATGTCCTACAACGCCTCCCTCGTTCTTTGTCAGCACTGACATCCAGCAAAGGCAGCCTACCAATTCACCTGAGGCTTTCACTGCTAAGCATGAGAATAACCAGATTTTAAGTCAGCTCTGAAATCTTCGAATACAGCAGCTATAGACAACACTCACAAACCTCGGTCTGTGCTGTTGTCTGAAGATGCACATAATGCCTGAGACAACCTTCATCTTATCCAGCCTACACTTAACAAGAGTCTACACCAGCACAGCATATAGCCATCTGAGATCACAAGAAAAATCACTCAATATTTTCTTAATAGTACACCCTCCAAAACTGTTGTGGTGACTTGAGCAAAGAAACATAGATAAAAAAAAAAAAAAAAAAAAAAAAAAAAAAAAAAAAAGCGTAATCATGGTTTTTAAGACACCTTTTTTCAGCTGTTTGTTCTATTTGCTTTAGACTTTCAACCCCTGAAATTAACTATGGAAACATTTCATTTGAGATAGAAAGCTACTGACTATCTCCAAGTATAGCAGCTAGACAATAATCTTAGAAAAAAAAATTTATCCTCAGACCCACTTCTTTGTGCAAAGAGAGTTCACTTGGCTGCCTCATTCCTCTGTGCACACAGAAAGAAACCCAGACCCATTTCTGAAAGCTGCTCAGATTAGCCTTGCTGCAGTCAATCCCCACAGCAAGGGGGAGAAACCCGGCAGAAAGTATCCCAGATTTTCTCTGTCACCCCCAGAATTACAGCACACCCCCCAAGCAGAGAAGCTCACTGTCCCTGCAAAGTCACTCCGGAGAGCAAATCCTACCGTATGGCTGCCTCAGTCCCGTCTCCCGAAAGATGCCAGCCACAAGGTTTAGTAACACTTAAAATAGTCCAGCCGGCTCACAGCAGTCCATATAGATAGTTCTATTTCAAGCACATCCAACTTACTGTTAGAGATAGCATGAGAACAACCCACTTTCTTCACTCATGCTTGACATTTATTTAATGCTTTGACTATTTATGTTAAGGCAGTGTGAAATTGCAAGCGTAGACATTCAAGCTGTGAGCTTGGACACTCGCAGTGCAATTCCAGCACCGGTAAACTAGACAGTGCTAAATCAGCCCCTGAGCTTGTTAACCAAGACTGATCTGGAAGCTCGCGTTCGTCACAGGAACCACAGATCACACTGCCTAGGCAGAAATATTATTCCAGTGTACCTCCCTGCAGACAGATCACCGCCTCCTTATTTTTGCCCAGATACTTTGCCCACCACTGACTTACTTTTGCCCAAAGCCCAGCTAAGTAAGAGTCTGCACGTACTGAGCTGACTTCTCCCCTTCCACACCTTGCCTCCCACACCCCCACTGCCACTCCTCCACAGCTTGTGCCTAAGGCTGGGAGATATTCCTTGATCCCCTCACCCCCGCCAGGCATTTGTCTTGGCCTCTGGCTACAATCAAGCTGTTCCATTCACGCCAAGGGCAGCCCTTGGGAGGGGGCAGGCTCGGGAAAGCCGAGGGGACAGCTAGCGTGGCGTTTCTTGCTTTACGCAAAGCCCGCCATTTTCTTCCTCCACACCTGCTGTCACACCGGGACCCTCGGAGCAGAGCTCCGGGCTGGGCTCAGCGGGCAGCCAGTCTCGGCCAGGGCAGGCTCGGTGCGCTCGCCGGGGTCAGGCCTCGCTCTGTCTTGGCGCACGGGGCCAGGTAGGGCCCGGCGCACAACCCCAAGCCGCCAGCCGGGCCAAGCGTGTGGGTGGAAGCCTCGAGAGGCCGAGATCGCCGGAGGCCGCGGGGACGGCGAGAGCAGGCCCGGCGGCGGTTACAGCAGAGCGAGGAGCAGCAGC
>NW_020799097.1:113099462-113137823 GCF_003259725.1 Athene cunicularia
AGGCGGGCCCCGGCCTGCAGGAGCGGCTGCAGGTACTGCCCAGCGCCTCCCCCGGGGGTGGGGGAGACCCGGCGGCGGGGCGGCGGGCCCAACCCCCGCTGTCCGCCTTTCTTTGCAGATGCTGAGGCTGCACCTGCCCGACCCGCCGGCAGACAGCGAGGAGGAGGAGGCGGCGGCGGAGGGCGCCGCGGCTCAGAGCAGTCGCAGCTCCATCCCCATGGACGCAGGTAACGGCATCTCCACGGGGGCCCTCTCGGCTGCCCCGCACGGGGCTCGGCCGCGGTCTCATCCCCTCTCTGTCCCCAGAGCACGTGGAGCTGGTGAAGAGGACGATGGCCAGCGTGAAGCTTCCCACCCTGGGCATCCCGGCCTGGGCCAGCCAGATCTCGGAGGACCAGTGGAAGGACGTGGTGCAGCGCACGCTGCAGGCCCGGCAGAGCCTCAGCGGCCCCAGGCCCGAGTGGAAGTGAGAGCCAAGCTGCGGCACGGGGGTGCTAGCCTCGGCCCTCCCTCAACTGCACAAGGCGATGTGGGTGCTGCTGCCTTGGAGCCAGGCGGTTGCCAGCATCAACCTTCCAGTTTCTCCCACTGACGTCCAACTTCCCTTCCTGCTCCTCTTTCCTGGTTCTGGCTGGTCTGTAAGTTGCTGTGATGTCCATGTGTTGGCTTCCTCTGCCTCTGAGGATCCCAACTGGTTTCCATACCGGAGGGGGGTGGATCTTGGCCAGCTTTGCCCAGATTCCCTTGGGACAAACACTGAATTTGTCCCCATGCTGTTGGTGCTGGAGATGTCCCTCTCCACGCTAAGGCCCCTCCTCCCAGCACAGGGGCTGTGTGTTGAAATATCAGAGGTGGAGCCCAGTGTGTCTTTCCAAGAGATTGGTTTTATTTAGTTCTGTACATACAGGGACATCTGTACAAAATCCAACACTTTCATACTATGTAATGCTCTACTGAAAATAAAGTACACCATATGTACATATGAACTGTAAGCAGCTTAATACTTGTGTCCAGGGGGTGAATGCAGTAGTTAGTTTTGCTTGTTCCCTTGGGAGAAGGGAGCCAGGTGAAGTGGAAGAAGCAGCTCCAGTTCTGTCCATTTGGCTGATGTCGGGAAAGGCATAGGCAGAAATGAGCAGCACTAACACTAGAAATCAAGTGTTGAGTGAGGGGCGGCTGTAGCATGGCAGACGCTGGTCTGCGTATGAGCAGTACATGTGGCGGAGAGGGTGGACACACTCCCCCCTTTCTCACATGGTCCCCTTCTTAGATGTCCAGGACACTGGAATGAATAGGCAGCAAACTAATGGCAATGTGAAGGTACTAAGCCTAAGTTCCCAGACCCAGAACAAGACACACAAAGCTATGAGAACATCGAAGCTGTACAGCACATAGTCATGATGCATTACAGTCCTGCCACGGCACACGGCGTGACCCCAGCAGCATTCCTCTGGCCATGCTGGGGGACTGCCAGCAGAGACAGACCATCTGCAGGACGGTGACAGCCTCTGCGCACCGGAAGTCTGTTCCTTCTGCAGGCAGAACAGCCCGCAGCAGGGAAAGGCAGCCCCTGCCTTGCAGCAAGCAGGCTCAAGTGAGGGCAGATGCATGCTGTAGCACTCTAAAAATGAGGTGTCAGCTTATAACGCAACGCTAAGTGGACAGGTTGAAAAGCCCGTACTGTAACAGGAAGAAACATCCTCCCCAGGCCAAGCCCTGCTGTGGGTGGTGCGTGGCAGTCCTCGTCTCCGCTGTGCCCTGAGACGCCTGCTGCTCCTGTGCACCATCTGGCATCACCCAGTGCATGTCTACATGCTGTGCCAGGCATGAGGTAATTGATTGGCAGCTGACCATGAACTTGGACTAATGTTCAAAATATGCAATAACCTCCCTGAGGTGTTTCATAAGTCTCCTGATAAACTGGCCCATTGCATGAAGCAGAGGGGAGGTGGGGTCCTGTGTGACTGTAGGTGATCTTGCACATAACTCATGCTTGCCAGCTGCTCCTAAGAGATGGTGGCATGCCTAATGAGGGCTGAACTGAAAGACAGCTGAACAGGGCAGGGGGAACAGGATACACACAGAAGAAACAGCTTAGTGTGGGTTGGAGGAAAGATGTGCTGCACACCAGCAATAAGATTAGAGGGGATGAACCTCTGATCTGGGAATGGTTTACTGGTGAGGACAAGCAGATACATCAGGACCTTCTGCAACATCCCATGATGCTGCAAAGCAGCATCAGAGTAGCACTGACCCCATAAGCTCCCTGCACTACTGCAGACCCACTTAAGCTTATGTGTCAAGAAAGCAAGCGCAGCAGGTAAAAAGCAAGGAAGACTCCCTCTTCTGTCACGAGCCAGCCTCTCTGAGATGGCACCTTGGCCTGGCACTGAATCTGCACCACAAAAGGCAGGGGAGAGAACTGGACCCTAGTAGCACCCAAGTGCTGTGCAATCCCCCACACTATCAGCAAGTGCGATCTAAATGCTAAATTAGCAAAAGTCTGTGATGCACCATAGGATAACTAACAAGGGCCTCAGGCCACAGCAGGTGCCAAAGTAACAGGGCGACGTGAACTTTACAGAAGCAATTCAGCAGTAGCACCTAGCCATTGATCATAAAGAGGAGACAACTGAACACTCAAGAAACTCAGCCTGGCCCCATAACGCGTATCCATTGCTTCCAGTTTGCAGAAATTACTTTAGAAGCACAAGCTTCCTAGAAACCCTGGCCACTGCAGAGCTAAGGATGGGATACAGTGACAAAGGGAGAGCTGCAGGAGTATTTTAATTGAGCAGGTAGAGGAAGAAAGCAGAAGTCAGTGGCTGACACCTGCTACAAAGCGGGAAGTTAATTCTGGGCCCACGATTAATCCAAGACACCAGGATGGAGACGAGTCAGCACGGACCAACACAAACAGCTGAAGGAATTCACTTTCCCACACGAGAGCTTCTAAGGATGCTCTAAAGGGAGGGCTGCAATAGTACGTAGTGCTTGCACCCAGATTTACTGGGGGTGGTGAAGCACTGAACCCCCACTCCACTGACAGGGGAACAGAACAAGGGACTTGAAGCAAAAGAAAGGTGGAAGTGAACATCTCCTCCGCTGTATGTGAGACTCTCCAGCTGCAGAGCTGCACCCCAAGGCAGGGCAGAGAGGCAGAAGAGCCCCCCCCCAACTCTGCTGCACACTCCTGCCCCGAGCTCAGCCTGACCTCTGACCACTGCAGGGCTTGGCTGCACAAGCAGCACAGGGGCAGGCATGGTGGAGATGGGCACTTGGGGCTTGTAGCAGCATGCTGAGCCACGCACCGCAGCCTCTGGCCAACACAGAGCCTGTGTTGCAGGGCAGCAAGGCTCTGCCCCCCAGGCAACGCCAGAACCAGGCAGCAGCTGTAAATGAAGTGACTCCTGCCTGGGCTGATACAATCACAGGTCAGGCAGGCTCCCTTTATGCACGCACACCCAAGGTGGAGAAGCAGGAGGAAGGAGGAAAAGGAGGAGGACACGACGGTGGTGAGATACAAGTTATAACGTAAAACCAGATCTACCCTGGAGGGATGTGGATGGAGTGGAGGACAGGCACAGCTCACCATGTTCATTCCTTATTTATACATGAGAACCAAGTGCATTTCCATGACCCCTGGGGGAAAGGGATGGGGCAGAGCTTCCCGGGCCAGCTCCTGAGCCCGTCAGAGAGCCTCCTGGCTTGAGGTGAGAAACTCTTCTGCTCTCTTGTGGGCCTCCAGGGCTTTTATAGTGTAGACGTCCTGAGGAAGCTCAGATTTCCGGCGCAGCAAAACTTTCTCTTTCTTAATGTCTTTCAGCATCTACAGACAAACCAAAGCAGTCAGGGATCAGTAGCAAACCCCTTCATCCCTCGAGCCTCCCCATTCTCTGACTCCAACTGCTCTAGGATATGCTGGATGACACCGCAGCATGCTGCGGAACAGGCTGAGAGCCAAACACAGACCAAAATGACACAGAAAAGTCCCACTTGCACTTTTTCCAGAGTGGGAAGTTTAGATAAACTCCACTCTTCAGACTACAGGTTGATCTCTAATGATCAGGGGTGAAAGTAGGGGCATTTACCCTAGAACACTTGGAAAGAGCCAGTTCTAGCTGCTGTACCCTGGGCTGACTATGCTGATGTCTTGGCTGGTCTGAGAGTAATTATGGAAGGACCCATCACCTGCACAGCCTCTGTCTCCACTGTTTTCTTCAGTAGCTGTATATCCTCTGCAGTTGGAGTCTCCGTTTCCATACAGCAGACAGGAGGCAATGGTGGAGGTGCATAATACATGGGGTACTGTAGACAACAGAGACATCTGGAGAGTCAGCATGCCATCCAACACCAAGCCTCTCCCCCAGCATCCTGACACAGCATGTTGTACTTCTTCCAGTGCTCTCTCTGGCAACCGCTAAGATAGCAGTAGGTACACAGACAGGAAAGGAACGTCTTCTCCTACCCATTCCTACCGGCATCCCCTGAGCCACAGCACATGGCATGTGAAGCCACAGCTGAGAGAAGAGTCCATAAACATGTACATGCTCTCTATAAGGCATTACTTAGAGGTCAGTGCTACAGGGGGCCAGGCTGGTAAAATGCTGACAGCATTCCCAAGACACTGGGTTTTGGGAGGGACAGACCACTGCTGAAGCTGTTTGCACAGAACTCAGATCAGGTGCTAGAGCCTGCTTTCATGAGCTAAGGAAGCAGGTCAAGACTCCCAGCACATTCTTGTCTCATTCATCCTAGTTCCTGCTGTTACTCACCTGGGGGTTCAGTCGGGCCAGCTCTTCTATTTTCTGCCACATTTCTTCTCGTTCCTTCATCCTGAACCTTCCCCTGCAGAGAGAGAGAGAGAGAGAGAGCGAGAGAGAGCACGAAAGTGTGAACACCTAGGGAAAGTGCAGCTTTTTCTCACAGGAAGACAAAAGCAAGAGACAGCAGAAAAGTGCAGGTGAGGGGAAGAGCTGCTCTGTCCTTCAGAGAGCACTATCTACAGGTGAGATGTGGCAAGAAGAGAGGACACACTGCAGCTAGCAAGGGGTAGGTAGGCACACTTCTCGCTCACCTCAGAGCACAGGGTGGCAGCAGTGAGCCGCACGGGTACGTTTTCCTGGCTTTGTGCAGGGAGTGGACCAGAGCAATTGGTTTCTGGAGTAAAGCAATGACACCAGTTTAGATGTCAAACACACATTTTCCTGGTGTGCCGATGCAGAGGGACAAACTGCCATTTCCAGTAGAGCTGGGGCTCAACTGCCCGCAGTTCCCTCTCTCTCTCTGGCCATAACACACTAGAGAGCTGCCCAAACCCCCAGGCACAGCTCTTGAATTTGGCACAGATTTTGGCACAAAACTTAAGTGACCGTTCCACTGGGCCACCCGTAAATCCCAGGGTAGTGAACGTTCCCTGCAAACAGAAGTGAGCACCCACCACTCCTTGTTATTCTCTTCTACATTTCAAACATCTGCACTAAAATTTCTGCTTTATTTCTGATTTTAACTATCCGGCTTTCATCATAGCTACTGGTCTCTTTAGTGCCTTGTCTATCCATGCTAAGGAAGTTCTTATACTCTGTAATCACCTCACACTCTTGAAATATATGTAAGAAAGGAGGCTAAAAATGAGAATAATGGAGTAGTCAAGCATTCAAGCAGCAGACTACTCCATCAGAGAACATAGGGTCAAAAAAAGTCACCCAAAAAACTAAACCCCAAATACATAACCCACATCTCATTTTTTGACAGAACTTCACAGAGATCTCTGCAGGGGACTGTGACCAGGAGTTAGCACTAACCTTCCCTAACTCTTTCCTGTCTCAACCCAAGTTTCTCCAGAACCCTTTTTAATGTCTGGTAAACAGAAACATACATATTACTACAATCTTGCCATTGGAAACGTAGACCAGTATGTCTGTCCACAAAGACCCTCACGTTGTGAAGGCCACTGCCTCTCCAAAGCAATGTCTACTGCCAAGCCATGTAAGGGTGTAACAAAGCTCATTTTGTTTGGCTGGACTAGATCACATTACTGGCCTGGTACACAGTGAGCCAAGGGCACTCAAGCAGTCATTCAGCTCCATGCATCTGTAGCACCAGTTCTTTCCTTTCAGATCAGCAAAGCAGTCTGAACAGCATCAGGGAAGCCATCCACTCCTCATCACACTTCAAGGCCCATCAGTTTACCTGTCGTGCTCAGCTGATAGTGCAAAAGACCACCTTACAAAGAGAATACCTGGTCTGACTAAGAGCAGTGCTTCTAAAAATCTGAAAAGCTTTACACCTGTGATCACTCTTTTCAGCCAAACAAGTATTTTCAAATAATTAAAGTTTTGTCTTTGTTTTGATGTCTCATTGACTGTAGTATTATAGCTGTCCAACATGCCGCTATAGGGGAAGCTTCTCCCAATCTCATCAATCAGCCTGGCCTTACCTCCTACACTAAGACATTTTCACTGCAGTTTATCGGAAAGTGTCACTCATCCATGTGAGTCTTTGGAGAATCCTACCTTTTTAAACCGCAATGCCTCACAGGATAGTGCTACCTCCTGCCCTGCTTTCTAGGTGATGTGCACCTCATCAGGTCCCTTCATTCCTGACCCCATTATTAGCAGTATGAGAAAGCCACTGGCAGGACATCTGGAAAAGAACAGAGGTATCTTCTTCCCACTGCTGTGGCCTACACAGGAGGAGGCAAGGTAGCTGCTACCAGAGAGGCGCCAGGGTGGCATCAGGGCATGCTGACACCATGATTCTTGAAAGGTAGTGTTCAAGGCCCTTGCACTTTTACAGAAGAGCACATTCAGAAGAAGACACTATCTGTCCCAGCTTCCCCACTGTTTTCTGCAGGGTTCTGGTAATTCAAACAGCTTCAAGATGTCTGAGGAGATTAGTCAGGCACAGTCAGTCCACCTGCACTGAACAGTGGAGATCCTCCCCACAAGTCCCAGGGAGAGTCTGTCCCTCCACAACTTAGACTTGGTTGCAGCTGCGCAGCCAGGTGTGCAGCAATGACAGGCCTGAGCTGGCATGTCTCTTGTAGGCATGGTAACTAATTAAAAGCATGGCTAAGCCCTTTCTGAGAAAGTCTCTCAACATCTGGTTGCAGCCTAATTGTGTACCTACAAGCTCTCTCCACTGTTCATATTTACTGGCATTGTTTGCACGCGCAGTCCTTCCCACACGTGCTATTTTCTAGTTTATACCACAAGTTCTCTAGCGGCTCATTGGGAAAAGACTTCCCAGGTCTCTCTTCCTTTTTCTATCTATGCTAAAGAAGCTGCAGCATTTTAAACTTGTCACTCTCACTGAATAAGGCTGAGGTCCTGTGGAAAAAGCAAGGCATCACACAGTTATAGGTCAATCCTGCATTACTGTGATTCAGCCAGCATTCCCACAGGCAGCCTTCGGCATGCTGCTTTACTCTGGAGGCACTTGACATCACAGCCTTACAGGTTTTTATTAGGAAGTACTATTTCTACTCAGTTTAAGTCTCTGTGTTTAAAAAGAAAATGGCATTTGACTGCAGTGCCACATCACTGTCCACCAACATACATAGCCTGCAGTCAGCTCTGCCAGGAGGGCAGCAAAAATGAGCTGCATATGCAGCACGTCTAGTCCACTGGAAGGGAGGCAACAGGTCCTGCTGCTCACTAGAAGAGGTCACAGCATTCTGCAGAAAGAAGGGCAGGTAGGGGAAGTGCAGGAATGGCATCACAAACTCTGAGACAGACACTTGAGCTATGCAATGGTCTCATTCCACCAGGCAGACACCACTAAACAACACTTTCTCCTGCCCATGAAATACGCTTTTTCTAACCCCGTTCATTTCAGCAGTGACTTAATTCTATTACGCCCCAGAACATGCAGCCACAGTGTGAAGTACACATGGATTTGCTTATATTTCTTTTGAATATTTTTGATATTTTGAAGACATGGAGGGAAAAGATGACATTTTCACAATGGACTCAAGCAAAGAACTCAGGCATACTGCTCTAGTAAACCCAGTTTCTAATCAATCTTCCCAAGTGCACACTCTATTCCCCACAATTGTCCTACATCCTGTCCAGTCTCAGGCTCCTTGACCAACAAACCCCAATCTCCTCACTTGTCCTCCTCTAGTTTGTTCTCTTTACCTATCTCATTCCTATTATTTGTTGACATTAAGAATAACACTACCACTCCCAGCTCTTCACTGTACCTCTGCCCAAAGTCTCTACCTCTCTTCTACTTCCTTTCCCAGACAAGCTGCTCTTCCCTCCCAGCCTGCTGTCCTACCCCATTCCCTTCTGCCACCTATTTGCCTTTCTAGTTGTTTCACAGCCTGTCCCTACACACCTTTCACAGCATTCTCTCCCAGCTCTAGCATCCCTGCAGAGGGGGGCCTTTTCACACTTCTCAAGCCAGGAACAGCTGTTAAAGCTGTGTTAGAAACAGCAGAGTTCTGTTTTCATGTTTCAGCCGCCTTATTTTCACCCAGAAAAGCCTACTTAGCTGGGCCTCTGTGGCAGGGAAATTCCACTTAGCTATGGAGTTGTATCATGCTCACTGTAGGCAAACTCATCTTAGATTCAGCTGCTAGAAGACATTTTTACATCCCTCCCACCAAGCTTTCAATTGACATTTTACCAAATTTGGTTATCTAGGAGAGCAAAAGGTATATCCTTGATAAAAATCCACAACAAGGTTTTCTGAAGCATAGTTAAGCAGACAGGCACTAGAGAAAAAAAAAAAATCTTAATGGGAGCAGAGAACAGTGCAGCTCTACCCATTCATTTCTTGGACAGCTCTGAGCTGCTTTGTTGACCTTTTCCAGAACAATCCTCCATCAGCCACACACCAATGCTGGGAACCGCCACCCTCAGCAGGTCAGCACGGGTAGAAGCTAAACAGGTAGAAAAAACTGGTGGAAACACCAGGTAGATCTCATAGTAAATGTGCTGTCACTGTGACTTAAAATATATGTGCAGACATTTGTGGGCTTCACAAATGCCCTAGAATGGCAAAACCCAAAATATCTTACTTGTTCCCAATTTAGATGTGAACAAAACCTTAATTTCTCCATATGCAGGTTACCCATCCCCAAGCTCTGATTTACATCTCAACTTTGTTATTTATTACTATTTGACAAAACAAATAAATGTATCCCAGAGTTCCCCACTGCCAGCAAGGGTTAGCCCTGCTCTCCCCACCATCACCCTTGTGGCATCCCTTGCTCATCCAGGAACAAGAAGCACTATTTTATGTCACTAAGCCAGCAGAAAACAGACCCAGCGGAAAAAAAAATTCCCTTCTAGCTTACTGAACTGACTCAGCTCATCAAGGCAAGCCATAAAGCACCAAAACCTGCACAAAGGAAGCAGAAAAAGCAGAGTTTTTTCCTCTTTACAGCATCATGGCACAAATAATTCCTGACCTCAGATTTTATCTCCACCAACTGCTCTTTGAAATTCCAGGTATTATTACATCTTTATTACTGGAAAATTGAAAGCATCCTGTGGCATGAAAGAGGTATTATGCCCACTGCAGCAAAGCTGTTCAGAAAAGTCTTTCTAAAGCAGCAGGATTCCACTGGTATCACTAAGACATACACAATCTGGTAAATATTTCCAAGGCAGAGCATAAGTGTCTCTACAAAGCAGAGTATTCTCTACATTGCAATTTATTTCCTCATGACCTAGCAAACTCTGTCGCTCTCTTCCAAGCTATCTGCTTCAGCAGAACTGAAAAGATTTTTATCAGGGCACACATTTTAACTCTTCTCATCCCTACACAGAGTTATTGCTGAGGAATCCTACTTTTTGACAAAATGATTTGCATCACCTTTCCACTTTCCCTCTCCCTACTGGCATCTGCCATCTATTACTGTACCCCAAGAAGAATCCAGGATGAGCTCAAGTTACTTGGCAAGAACCTCTTACTCACTTCTGCTTCTCTGCCTTATATTGCTGCGTGCAGTCATCAAAAAGCTTTTGGTTCATCTCCATGAAGAGCTTCAGTGCATTGTAGATCAGCCCATGGATTGTCCTGCAAAGAAATGAGGAAAGGAGAACAAGTCATGATGGTATCCTTCAGGTTCTCAGCCCTGAGTTAGCACCAGCAGCACAGACAAGACCTAAAAGCAGCAGCAACTCAAATACTACAGCAGTGTGACAAAAAACAGTCCCAGATTGTAGCATGGGAAAACCCCCTCCACAAACACAGCAGAGACTATTGCACAGGGAGAAAGAGACAGAGAAGACAACAACCATCTGGGACAGGTTTGCTCTACTGTGGTCAGACTAATGAGTGCAAAAGTATGCATTCGTGCATTTATTTCTTGTGGTTAAAAACTGGAAAGGAAGGATGCTAGGGATCTGCTCAGGGCTGTTCTCAAGGGGGCTTTACCTAATTTAGCTTTAGTGTCTCCCACAGTTCACCCTACATATTCACAATGACTTTTTTTGGGCTGTCCAGCATTCAGTCATAAGCTTTGTGACTGAGCTGCCCAAAACACAGGCATTCAGCAGCTTTGTAGAGATGGGAATCAGCAAAAAGAATACCACAGAAGAAAGCTGACTTTATGTGTCAGCAACTTATGGATAGGTTGCACTGTATGTGAGCTCTCTCTGCAGCAAGGACTCTCCTGGGGAATAAAAACAAGTATTGAAACTGTCTCTGAAATACCTGCCCCAGAGGCAAAAGACAAAAGACTCAGTAGATTGAGCTCTGTGCCTTGCCAGCTCTACAGAGGGAATAAGGAAGAGAGCTACAGCCCTGCTGGACTTAAGTAGGCTGTCTGACAAAATGTTGTAGAGGAGCTATGGGAAGGAAGAGACGAATCTGAGGTACTCAACCTGCCCTGAGAAGATGTGGCTAGTGCTAAAACAAAGACAAGGAAAAATAAGAGGAAAACACCTTCAGAACTTCTTCTGTCATACCACTGGGAAGGAGACAAGAAGACAGAAATCAGAATCATGAATCCTGACTGGTGCAAGAAGGAAACAGAACTGGTGAAGGGTTTCAGACAAGAACATAATGTCCTTTTCTGAACTCTGATCAGGAGGGACAGTAACCCTGAGTGACAGTGTGTCTGTGCACATCTGCACACACATGTGTGTGTGCATGCATGTATGTGCCCATGCATTTGCCTGTTGGTGCACATGTGTGTGCGTCTGGGTGTTTGTGTGCATTCATGTCTGCATGTCTGCGTCTACCTCAGTCTTTAGAGCACCCCTGACTGGTGGCTCAAGTTCGTGTTTCCTGATAAAACAAAGAAAAGGAAGCAGTCAAACAGCAGACCAGTGGGGAGCTCTCTGCAAACAAGTTCCACCTCACAACCCTGTCTTTGCTACCACAGTATACTCCTAAACCCTGGATGCGCCCAGACTCCCTAAAATTAGTTATTTTTCTTTTTCACACCCTCTAGAATAGGGGAAGATAACTTTGGTTTTTTGTCTTGTGTTTTTTGCAGGAAGGTTTTAGGATCTTGGCTGTGGACTGAGTATTTTTAGCTAATTCATTAAAAGGAAGTGAGTTTTACAACTTGAATTAACCAGGTAAGGAATAAACTGAAGAAACAGTTGGAAGAAAGGAAGGTAGTTAATGGGAGAACCATAAAACAGACTAGTTTCGAGGAATCAGACACAGTGGACAATAATTTGACATGGGACATCTGCCTGGTTAGTTCTACCTTTTCCATTCTTCCTGTACTCAAGTAGTCAGGCTCTGCACTAGCCAAGGCCTCTGGTCATGGAGAGCATATGGGTGATCATTAGTTAACAAGTGGACAGAAGTCAGCTGGAAAACCTACTGCACACTACCAGTAGCATTACTGATATGCAGGTTATCAAACTTTGGGTAGACCCAGTGGCCCCAAGGCAGGTCACTGCCCGTGCCTAACCCCTTGCAGAAGCAGGCTACTGTGGTCCATGGCACTTTTCCATGCTGATACTACTAACAACTCCTCTGGCTCAGCACCCGGTGTCACTGAGCGCCATGTGTCATTGCACTGCAGGAGCATGCCCCGAGATCTCTAGTAGGTCAAGCAATCCTGCATGCACAGCAAGTGCCAGGGCATGTGAAAAGACCTACTTGTTCCAGTGACTCTTGGAGTTCTTGTAGAGCGCTGGAAACATGATCGGGAGAATTTTGGCTGCGTTATCGCTGATCAGGCTCATGATATATTCGTTGTTCCAATAGTACAGTGCTCGCTCTGCCACCTGGAGTGGGAGAGAAAGCCATCCTTGGAGTAACACCTGTGATGCACAGGGAAACTGCGCAGTGCTGAGACTAGAGCTTGCCACCACCCAGCTGAGGAGCAAATATTTCCCCACAAAGCAGGCAGCAGTGCTGATTTTCACAATCTTCTACTAGGCCATTCATCCTGGCTGCCCAGCCTTCTTTCCCTTAGCTTCTGCCAGACATTTCTCACTTTCCTCATGTTCTTAACCAGGCAAGCCTACCCTCGATACACGGACGACTCCAGCACCTTTTACACAACACCTGAGGACGGTAATGTCATCTACTCCAGGTCCCAGCTCAGACTAGATCCAAGCCTCCTTTGTTTCCTCAGAAATGTCCTCTGTGAAGCTCCATTCCTTTCTGGTCCTACCCACAATATAGTCTCTTTGGGCTTTGGAGCATGCTTGTCATCAGGCTCACAATTCAGCCTCATTTAGTAAGGGTGAAAATATGGAAAATCTTGGGGCAGCCATCCTGCTCTAACAAGACAAACAAGTTTAACAAGTTTCCACATAGTGATAGATTCAACCACAATTCATATTTAACCACAAACCTGGGCAATGCAGATCACCAGGCTAATTTCTACATTTAGTGCTAGCCTGATAATGGCTTAAAAACCTAAGAAGAGAGCCATCCATTCTCAATTTTATATTTCAGATGGAGAACTCACTATGTCCCCTTACAATATCGAAGTGAAACTCACCTCGCGTTCACTTACCTAGCTTTGGTTTCTAGCTATTCGATCTTTTTAAGCCTTTGTCTGCCAGATTAACACACAATTCACTCAAAGAAAACTCTCCCCCACCAAGGTGTTCAGACTTACCAAGAAGTTAACTCCTATTTTTTCTCTCAGACAAGTTGCAGACAGACTGTTCAGCCTGATTGTATGAGACACCTTTGGGGTTAATTTTCTTAGGCTGTAAAGTGTTTGCACCTTCTTCAGGCTTTTCAGTCTTGTTTTTCAGAGTTGGCAGCAGATGAGGGCTGCTATCAAGTACAGAATGCCTCTTCTCCAGCTTTTACCCTACTTTATTCAAGCTCCTTAGTTCCCTATGGTAGCTCCTTTCATGTCCAAAAGTCATGTCACTCCTTTTGTTCCAAATGCCACACCAATAATCCATGTCCAGCTGGTTTCCATCAGGCTCCCCCAGGTCCTTTTAGCAAACAGTGATCTTTTACATACACATGTGACCTAAACTGACCTTATTTTTGGCTTGTAAACTCATGACTTTGTACATCTCTGTACCAAAAGACATACGGAAGCCAATCTGCCTCGCTGTGCAGTCATGCTCACTCTGGGGGAGGGCTATGTTGCTAACACCCCACCCATACCTGGGTCAGCCATGTGTTTCACCAGCAAGCTATTTTCTTCCTGGGCACTCTCTATGGCAACCTAAACCAGTGAGCCAAGAACATATGCTAGGAGCTACTAGCAGGTCCTACCACCCTGGACATTTTAAGACTACCAGTCACAGAGACTGTTTTAGACTGGTACTACAACCAGCTTCCCTTCAGTCGGAACAAGGAAGAAGCAGGCTTTATTGCTTTTTTAGTATACCTCACTCTTTACGACCTACACCAGAATAATAAAAATTACCTTTTCTGCACAGACACTCAATGGATCTCCTATGTGTTTGCTAGCCAAAACGGGATGTGGCAGAGCACCCCTGATCCAGCTCCAGTCTGCTGCAATACATGGTGCTGAATAGCACAGTGCAGCAGGAGGGGCTCCACTGATCTGCTTTGCTTTCTTTGGATGAGCTTGCTCTGTGTTTGTGGTGAGGATTCTCACCACCTCCCACCATGTCACCCCAATACTCACCCTGGTCACACCTCCACGTGCCACTGTCCTAAAGACAAGCCCAAAAGCTATGGAGACACCCTCACATACCAAGTGGGTGACAAGCCAGTGCCCTATACCCTCCCTAAGCTGCAACCCACCTGAAAGTGTGGGCTGGAGACACACTTGGCCAACTGCCTGAACAAGGGCTCCATAACTTTCACAAACTCAGATGGCTCAATCACGTCCAGGATCTCCTCCAGTTCATTTAAAAACATCACCTCCTTGGGACTGTGAGTTTTCGGCCAGAACTTCAGCAAGCCCACAATCACCTGAGTGAGGAGGGTACAGAGACAGCGTTAGAGGCTGAAAGTTAACACCAGCTGTAAAATAAAATTTTAAGAGTCTTCTCACAACAGCAGGGGGCAAGAAGAGACTTTCTCAGAAAGTCACGGTGTGTTACCAGGGAAGAAAGAAGAGAAAAGCCCAAACTCTGCCAAGTTACACACAAGACAGCAGCACTATCCAGGCTGCTATGATTCTGTACTACAAGCACAAAGCTTAGAACCACTTTTTTTTTTTTTTTTTCCCCAAACACTGCTTAACACTGAAGGCTCAAACCAGTGTGGGCAGCAGCTGGCAGATGGTGCATGGAAGATCAACTAATAAATTGGAAATGCTATGGAGAACATCATTAAGGAATCATTATTCAATACACCGCAGAGCTTGAACACTGGGGAGCACCCAATAAATAATGCAATCGACAGATTTGGGACAAGGAGAAGGAAGTACCATTTCACACAAAAGTAACTGGATTACGGAGCTCATTCCTGCAAGACTTTGGAGACTCAAAGAAAGGAGTAGAGAAGTTTATAGAGGCTACACTTAATAGTGATAATTAAATATAACAATGCAGATGCAACTTTTGGATGAGTAAACTATTGCTTAAAAGATACTGGAAGAACATACTAGGGGAATGGCTATATCCCATTTGATTTTATTTATTTATAATATTGCTTTTTTCCCTGCCCATCTGCTTCTAGACATGTTCAAAGGAAAGATCCAAGATCCTTCAGACCTTCTCACTATTGGAGCCATTGGTATGGCATTTACAGAAACACTAACTGTGGACACTGGATTCACACACAACTGGCAGTAGGAGTTGCTCTTTCAAACTGTGTGTACTTCAGCAACCTGATCCTGAAGCCAGCACTCGAGAGGAAGTTCACAGCAGTGGAGGGGTAGTGAGCAATACAACAGCAAGATTAGAAACATCTGAGCGTTATGTTTCCACCAACTCAAGGCTTGAGAAGCCAACAGTTTAGTAGCCTCAGTGTTTGTCATTACTGAGGTCTGCCATTCAGGTAAGAATTAGCTTCAGTGATTTAGATGTAATTTCTCCTACAGCTAAGGTGGTGTGAGGTGTGTTAACTCTGCCTTTGCTATTACTAAGCACGTCTAAGACCTTGCTCACCTGGCAGTCATTCAGACTGCTGCTAAGGCAAGAACTACTATGTCAAGCCTTGCTGAACAAGCTTCTGGGAGGCCCACTCTAAGCGAGTGTGGACCTAGCAAGTGACCTGACCTCCTTCCAGTACTGGTGGCACCATCTCTTAGTGCATTCAGAGCCTTGCTGATTCACAAGGCCTGTAATTCTTCAAGACTTCAACAACCCCCGTCATCTCAGGAGTCTGTTCAAAACCTTCACAAGCAGGATGCTTCAACAGGACACAACCTGTGGCAATATGGCCTTGGTATGTCTAGTTGAGACCCAATGCGACACTCACTGAAGTAAATTAAATTACTTTTTAATTAATGAAAGAATCCCACTGCTTTTCACTAGCACCAAACCAGACCTGGGTCTCTTATCCAGAGGCCACTAACCCCTTACCCGGCAAGCAATGACAAGTTTTAGAGCTTTGCTATTTGAATAAGCTATAAAATGAATCCTGGAAATATTGACAGATTTCTATTTATCTCTTCTCCCTCACTGTACAGTAAGTGCTTTGGCAGGAGGAGGTTGGGCTGGATGTCAGCCACAGGAAGTATTCAGTATGATCAGGAAGCTACTTTACGCAGTCTGTTTCAGAGCAGGCTTTTGGGAACACGGGAAACGGAGGACCCAAATTTAAAGGAAAAGCTGGGAGATCTGCTTTAGTATTGCTGGTGTCATAGCTGAGGAGCCAGAAACTGACAACAGCTGACCAGCTTCCACCGAGCACAGTCAGGCTCACCACGAATGCACGCATTTCAGCCAGAGAACAGAACGACCTCAGCTAGCGTTACTCATTAAAATGCTCACACTTTCTGGGGCTCCCTGCTACAGTGACACAAGCACACGTTCTTTGGCCATCTGCTGTTTTGAGGCTGTGCAGCTCAGCTCTGTAGAAGACATTTCCTGGCCTGCAGTGGGTGGAGAAACACTTGTCTCCTGCTTGCACCCTCTGCCAAGCCAGCATATAGCCTGGTTAACACTGCAGGTCTGCAGAGCCAGTAATTGGAATATGTAAGATACCATCTACACTGCTCAAACATTTTAGAATCTGCTGTTTCCCAGCAATACATCCTAATGGCAAATGTATCTACATGACAACACCATGGAGGTAGCAAACTGATGCTAGAGCAGGAAGGAGAATACTTTCATCAGGGAACAGGGGCTTGCCTAAGTAGACGTTTGGGTCCCACGTTCCTAACCTCATCCCTACAGTTTTTCAGCCAACTCCAGCAGTCTGGAGTGAACTCTTACTATTTGAGTGCCCCCCCCCCTCCTCCCCCAGCTTATGCTGGTTCCATCAGATATTAGATGGCCATGTGTTTTGTCTCTGCAGCATCTGTCACTAGCTGAAAGCTCTGCCCTGAAAGGACAGCTTGTATAGTTTTCCTTCTGCTACATCAAGATCTGAAGCACAAAGAAAGACTATAGCCCACTTTCCGGAAGCTTTCAGGAGAGAACGCTAAAGGCTAGCACATGAGCAGTATGGCCCTTTCTCCCCACAGGATACCAGGCAAACCCAGTAAACAATCCAGTTGACTCCCAGCCTCTTTAGCCTTTTTTCACCCTTGATGTACTCTTGAGGAAGCCATGAAGCTTTTTGGGACTTGACTGACACGCAAAGGTTAAGCAAGGTTACTCACCGGCTCTGTCAAGCTGCTGTCTTTCTCCAAGAACTGTACAACACAGTATGCCAACTGTAGGAGAAAAAAACATGGCAAGATTAGAGCTTCCCCAAGTGTACCTTAGAATAAAGTGCCACCACCACCCTAGTCTGGAAGTCACATTATGCCCTCCATAACATGTATGATGAGCAGCTAGTTGCAGCTCCAAATGAATCCAGTTCTTCTGATGGCAAGTGAAAGCTCTAAGACCATGCAGGCAGGGTCTGAGCTCAGGGACATTTGTGCAGCATCAAGGATAAAACCTCAGCCACCTAGGGCAGCCCACAGCTAATACATTTAAATGAAAGCACAGCTGCACACATGGGAAGGAATAAACCCAGCTATCACAAAGCCCTGCCCCTAAAAACAAGGCTGGGAGAACAGACATCACTGCTTAGTACCCATACTTTTTCACTTCCTAGCCCAAGTCCTGATCTTCTCTACTCTTCTATTATGTATTCTGAATTGCAAGAAATTAATCTCTGTACTGCCTAGCACACTGATTTCTCTGCCTGTCTCAGCAGTTGACACACCACACACAGAGGGTGACGACTGCAGCTCTCTGGTTTCAGCAGGTCCCCAATATTTCACGAACTTCCAGCACAGAAAGGCAAAGCAGGCCATAGCACTAAGTCACCAGGAAATGGCAGGATACCCTCCTATCAGGCAGTGTCAAAAAGCACACATGTATATATACAGGCCCAGGCACTGCAAGGCTGGGACAAACCATTGCAGTCAGGGACTAGGGTGCAGCCCAAAACATCTCACAGCAAGAACTTTGTACAACACAGTAATGCAGCCCAGTGAATAGCTATAAGCAAACCTAGACAATGGTTTCTGCATGAACCACATTCTGCCCTGGGAACTTGAAGCACTTCTCACCTGTGGGTGGTAGACACTGAGAGACTTCACCTTGTGCAGTGGTAACAAGACTCTAATGAGGAACATCTTGTGCTCTTCCTTCAGAGGTAAAGCAAACCCATTGATTATACTGAGAAGAAACAAGAGTCTTGTTAACATCTTTACCCAACAGAAATATAGTATCTCTCACCTCAGAAGAGTCAGTGGCTTGCCCTAGCTTTCATTAGTCACTTGAGAAAGCAACCACCAGAAGTGGTGTGGTTGCTGGGGCCCAACCTGCACACCACGCCTAGTGAGAGTGTTTCCTCAGCAAGCACAGCAGGGAAATGCCTCTGATGGGGCCTGGGCTCTGCTCTGTCCTGTGCCAGACTGAGCCCACGCACACTTAAGCAGAACCTCTGGGGAAGGCCAGCACAGAGGCATCCCAGTCCTTAAGGCATCCCAGTCCTCAAGGCTTGTACTTTACAGAACAGGAGGATGGTGGCATAAGAGAGGACTGCAAACAGAAGGGTTTTAATGGTTGGACTAGATGATCTTCAAGGTCTTTTCCAACCTTGATAATTCTATGATTCTGTGGTAGTTTAAGCCATGGAGAGGATTGCTAAGGCTTCTCAGGGCTGTGAGGAACTCTTTTATTGTCTGCTGAGACAAGACTGTCTGCTGTGACTGGACTCAAACTCAAAAGGAGATGAATCTGGTAGGAGAAGGCTACCACTGCATTTATTGGCAGGCTGGAGAGTACTTGCACTGTGTGCTTCATCAGACTGAGATCCTCTGGAAGAGGTGGCTCCTGCAATAACTGCTGAAGGAAGGCACTGCCCATTCACACCATGCTGACTGGGAGGTCTCACTCAGGCTCTCTGGGATTTCCAAAGGGGCCCTTACCTCCCCAGGATCTCCAGCAGCTCTGCAATCCCATTGTGATGCTCTGTTTCATAGATGAACCTAAAGAGAAGAAAAGAATGAGAGATCACAGCCAAATGCTGGATACAGTTTGATAAGCAAAAGGAAGGAAAAAAACCTGGAGACGGGGAGTTTCCTAGCAAATAACAGAAATCTAAGACAACTGGGTAAGGTATAAGAGATAGAAGCAAATAAATTCATGGTCCCCAGATCAGCTAAAGTTCGCAGGTCCCAACATTTGCTATGTGTGCTGAAGACAGCACTACCACACCTTCACTGCTTCTAAGCGCAGGTGAATGCTATCCCTACCAAAGTAGCGTGACAAAACTGAGTCACTTAGCTAATCACAGCTAAGGATCAGAGAGAATCACAGCCTAGAACCCCGAAGTTATCTCACTGGATTGTTCCACTCATCACTAGGCCAGTGGCACTAAGAAACATCTCACCTGTAAAATATATTGTTGATCTGCCGCCTCACATATGCTCGCAGACCCAGAAACTTCCCGTAGATCCTGTGCAGAATAGTCTTTAGGAAATCTCGTTCTCTGGGGTCTTCACTGTCAAAGAGATCCAGCAGCTGGGGGGAGAGAAATTTAGTCAGTGTCTGCCTGTCTGGACAAAGCCATCAGAAACACTGGGCACTGCTCCTGCTCAGCAGAAGTGGCGCTTTCAGCTGAGTGATGCCTTCAGCACCCTGAGCACAATGGTGCAGTCTCCTAGTCACAAGCCGGAACCATCAGCACTTCTTTAGTCTTTGGAAGCACAGTGATGGCCTGCACACTCTACAAAGCTGCATGTCCCTGGATTTCCCCTGCAAGGCTTCCAGTGCACCTCTCCAATGAGAGGAGAGTTCCATGGACTACATTTCACACACACTATTTCCCTGCAGAAAATTCTAACTGCTAAAGTTAAAAAGAAAACCCACATCATCAAGCACCTGCTGACAAAGTTGGACTGCTTGCATAACACCTTTACCAAAATCTGCTGCATGTCCTCCATAAAGGTGGTACACAGTGGGAGGGGCAACAATTACTTACGGATAGTACAAACTTCTGGTCAATGTATTTCTTGGCTACGTTTGGTTGAAAGTCAGGTGATTCCAGGAACCGGAGGAAGAACTCATACACCAGCTATGGGAGAGAAGGAGAGATCACTTAGAAATCCCTCCTGTCCTCTCACCAGTGTTTACTTCAGATTTTAAATTTTTTCCTTCTCCTTAAGGACTGCAGGAAAGGATCAAAAGTCTGAATGGGAGCACAGAAAACACAGCAACCTGTGTTTCCTCACCCACAGGGATCAACTCAGCTGCCCTTGCTCTGATGGGCAGGGCGTCAGTGGCACATGACTGCACAAGTCTCCTTGCGATCTCATGACCTCAGGTCCCACCAAACACAACAGCAACCAACTCAGATGAAGACACTAGACCTGGTAAACTCTTCTCCCACCTTCAGCCCACATCTCTACAGAGAATCAAAACCTCCAGAGGCAAAGGCTCAGGCTTCATTGGAAGCCTTTGAGACACACCAAGGAAGAACAGAAAAGCAGAGACATAAAATAGGCCCCAGGAAAACATGTTGTGTCCTCTGCCTCCTGGGGACTGACTCCAGATTGGCTTGGTCCCACTAAACCATGCAAGTTGCATGCTGTGTCCCACTTGGACAACAAAGGGCAGCTTGCTTTAAGAAGGCTGCCAGTGCTAAAACAGCAACTTCTGGTCCTGCTGTCCTCCTAGAGGTACAAGTCCATTCCAGGGCTGACCCTGCCTAGTGCTTCCAAGGGACCACAAGGCCAAACAAGACTGGTGCGTCCCAAAGGTCTGACTGGAGTTGAAAGAGCTATGGGGCCACCCATCCACAGGTAGGGCCCAGCTGCCAAGGACAGCAGCACAGAGAAAACTGAGGTGATGACCAAAAAAACTCAGCACACACTTGCCACAAATCCATGCTGGCTGCTGCTAATTTAGGTCAGCATTCCTAGCATTCATAGCACTCTGGTGCTGAGGACATGACATTTCTATTGACACTCACATCCCTGTGTCAACTGGAGCAGTAAGAAGTGATCAACCACTGCTGCAGAACTGCACTTTACTTCCTCTCCATATTTTCTGCTTCATTCTGCAGTGCCTGGCTCTTGTTCTGTCTTTGCTTGACAACACGTCCCTGTGCAAGTGCTTGGGGAGACCCCCATAAGCTTACCTCTTGACTTCCACTGCCGAGCTCTGCTAAAACATGCTCACTGTTGCTTTCATAACCCTCTTCACCTAGTTTGTCTTAAAGTCTGTTTCCCAGGACTCACAGCTGAATGAAAAGATCCCTCTTCCTCCACTGCAGTTTCCTATCTTTTCTGGTTAAACATTCGCTCCCAGTTAACACAACTGAGTTATATCCAGCATACAGGAGACACATCAGCAGGTGCCAGCACAGGCTTTGCTTTGGCACCACACAGTCCTCTTCCTCCACGTGCTTCCCAGGGAGCTGGGCAAGGAGAGGAGTGCTGAAGCAGACAGAGGTGCTGTCTCCGATGCTGCTGAAGCCCAGAGGATGAGGGCTCTTGAGCCTCTGGGAGGGACATTAACACTGCTGGGAATTGCTTCTTACATAGGCAATACGGCACAACTCTTACTCCCAGTAAAGTCTTCACTCCCAACCTACCTCAGGGCCACGTGGAACCATCTGCGGGTGAGTACTGCACACAGCCATATAGTCTGCTCCCAGGGAACCCCTGCTTGCCTACAAGCCACCTCTGACCCACGGATGGCAAGCCCAGTCTCTCCCCATCCCCATACCAGCAAACCTTGCACGCTGGGGAAGCAGTCAGTGGCAGGGCTGGCAGGCTCCAGCACTACATGGACTTCCTGGAGATAAAATTCACTGGATCTATATCCTCCCCCTCCTCCTCACCTGAAGGTGTGGCCAAGCAGCCTCTAATGTAGGCTCATCTTCCTCAGGGTCAAACTCCGCGCCTGTGGGATTGGATGATGGAGGGAGTGTCCGGAAGAGGTTCACTGAAAACTGATGTGAGTGAAAAGGTGTATGAATTACATCCCTGCTCCTCACGATAGCCCTCCCCATAGCAAATCCTTCACTGGATCACACTGATTTGACACAGCTGTGCCCACAAACAGATGCCTCTCTAGAGACTGTAGGGTTACTAGCTGCGTATGAAACCCACAAGTGCAGTCTGTGCCAGAGATAAGACCTTCCACCTCTCCCTACACTAGGCACTTGTCACTGTCCCCACCTTACCCTCTTTCTGAGGGTGGACAGGTAATAAGGAATGGGTAGGACTGGGGCTGAAATCCTAACAAATCCCTATCCCCTCCATGCTTCTGAAGAGTCCCTATTTCTTTGGCATACAATCATGTACTGGTCCCATGCCCTACCATGATAACAGCTTCAGGATAGATGGCCTCAGTGACAACATCACGGTTGTGTGTGATGTATTCCACCATCTCGTTGAGACCTGCTCGCTTCACCTCCTTGAACTTCAGGTCACTGAGGGGGTCAGAGATGAAGTCAAAAAGCACACAGCACTGCCGCAGCTTCTGGATGAAAAGCTCTTCTCGTTCATGTGGAGGAGCATCTGTCAGAGAAAGCAGAGGCGTCTGTCCTCGGAGACAGGCAGAACATCTTCCTGGTTTGCCCAAGTACCAGTGTGGTTTGCTCCCTGTCCTGCACTCCCCTTTCTCCATCACAGTCCCCCATGAGCTGGTGGGTGAAGAGGAAGAGGTAGTGTTATCCCTGCTATGGAGATGGGACAGTGAAGGCAGAGGGATTGCAAGGCCTCTGGAGGAACTATCCCATAAGGGCAACTTCAAACATGGTGGTGGTTTTTGATCTCATAAGCACTGATCCCTTCCTAGTGCAAGATATACTGGAAAAGGAACTCTCTTAACTAGCTCCCATCACAGACCAGCTGCAAAGGAAGCTGGGCAGAGCACACTGTAGGCTAACCCTCCTCCCACAGAGCAGCCCAAAAGAGGGGGCAAGCCCTGTATTAACAGCATTCTCTTTTTGATATGTTGCCACTGGAAACTATGCACTGTTGAGGCCAATCAAGCAAACTTACCACTTGCTTGAAGAATGGCTGCTGAGCTGCAGGGCAGTTATCCTTCCTAAAAGGACTGCCTGTTTCTGTGAGCAATGTCAGTAATGGCTCTGGCTGAGTGACTGCTAAAAATGCTTTCGCCTTGTCCGCACTTAAGTCATGTTTAATTGTACCATTATGCGGACTAACTGCTAATGCTGGGTAATTGCCCTAATGTGGATAAGTTTGATAGTACTACCATAATTTTCAACGGAAACACAAGGAGGAGGAGGAGGAGGAGGAGGAGGCCTGGTTCTTTGCCAGGAAGAGGTGGCTGTAGGTACCAAGAGCAGTCTGCACCAAGGTCTGTGCACTTCACCACCTTTCTGCACAACCTGCTGAAGAATCTGAGAAAATTCTAAGTACATATAAGCATGAGAGTTTAAATCACTTCAAATACGAAGGTAAGTAGTGAAGTTTGCATTGAATACCTTCCTTTTCTTTTAGACTATCCATCAATTCTCAACCTGCTGCCAAGTAAAGCACCTTTCCCAGAGCCATCCCTGCTGCAGTGCCCACAGAAGGTTAGCACGACACTGCCAGGGCTGCTCTGAGAAGTGCCCTCACACCACCACACTCTGCCTGGAAAATGCACTTGTCATGCAGGTCACCCTCACCCCAGAGCTTCTTTACCTTTAAGGGCTGGGAGCTTTTGCAGTTCCCGGTTTTTGCTCAGATTGAAGCGAGAAGAGCTGTGCCGGCGCTCCTTCTTCACGATCTGGGGTCCCCCTGAGTACTTAATCTTATTCAGCTGAGTTGGTGGGGGAGCACTGTTACTGGGTCGCTTATTTGCAGTTGTCTGCTGCTGCTGTGGCTGCTGTTGAGGCTGTGGCACCTGATGAGGGAGGAGAGTAAAACAACTTGTAAGATTTACCTACAAGCCTCACAAACAACCAGATACTGTTAGCATCTTCTTGAACTGAAGAAACCAGGCACGTTTTTCACTGTCACACTTGCAGTTCAGTGCATCTCACCCGCTCCTGAAGGCCTCTAAACCCATTAGTTGCATTTGCAGTATACCTGCAAAGCGAACATCAGTTTTACTCATATCTGCGAGGTACTGCAAAGACACCAGAGGCTCTCAGCATAGCGGGTGCTAGGGATATGGAAAGCAAAGCCATGCCTTGCAACAAGTTACATGAGTTTGCTGACAGAAAAAAGCAGAAATAAGAACTTTCTGTAGTCCAAATAAAAACCTCAGTGTGCCACTGCCTCCAATTACAGCACTCTGTACAACGCAGCAAGCAAGTTTTGAAAACTAGCAAGTTGCTTCCTCAACTTTGTGCAGGGAACCACCTGTGAAAAAGCAAAGCAGTGTGTAATAAAGGCAAGGCATGATGGCCCTGGAAAGGCAATAGTGAAGACCACTAAAATCATTGCTGCATCCATAGACCAAAAGCTGCTAGTCTACAAACCACATAGACCATACCCAAACCTTAGGTCCCAGGTTGTGGCTTTCCCAAACCCATCCTGGCTATTCCCTTCAACTCCACCTTGTCTCAGCCTCACTGCTGTCTGGGCTTCTCCTGTCAATTTGCTTTTTCCACATCACCCATTTTAGCCACACAAACTCTTTGCTTGCACCTTCTTCCAGCAGACATCCCCTCCACCTCATGCTTGTTAAACAGCACTTACAGAGGCACTTTCTTATTTTTAGCAGGTGACCAGAAACTCAAGCCAGTATTAGCTCAGCTCAGCTCTGCTCTGCTCTGACTTTGCTGAAGTTCTGCTAGTTCAAGTCCCACTCGGGGCTCAATAACTGACCCTTTAACACCATGCTGACCCAACTCACGGAAAACTGAACATGGAAGAGAGCAATATCTCACCAGCAAGCCTATGGCAGAGGGCTCAGCTGGAGACAGAACTCAGCCTACTCTGGCTCTGTTGCCTCAGACCAGCCACACTCCCTTCCTCAGCTCTGTCACCTCCTTTCTGCTGGTACATGAAGCCACAGAGCTGCAGGGTGAACCTGTTTAGGAGACAACAGGGACAGTGCAATGGATAGCAAGCAGAGGTGGGTGTGTGAAACCTTTGGACCTTACCCCCTCCTTCCACCATAAACTCCCAGCTGCCACATAGAGCACAGCAGTACAAACACACCTCCCCAGAACACTGACCAGCAGGATTTTGAAGGAAAGCACCAGCAGTGCAGAAGCTCATCAGAGCTCTCCTCCAAATGAGATACGGCCAGTCTCTTCCTGTGAGGAGCAGCTGAGCTGCAGCTTACTCTGCACAGTCCTTAACCTGAACAGCGTCCTAATGGTTTCCAAAGAGGTGCAGCACAGCACCACAGTACAAGAGCAAGTTACTACACCTGCAGCATGTGGGGAGGCAGCAAGGTAGGTAATAGGGAAAGCTGCCTAGAGACACTACTCCACAGATCCTAAGTGCAAAGACACACTGTGAAAAATGGTGCCCAGCACAAAACACCAGTTGTTTTGTCAAGCCATTACTTTGAATCAGAAATCAGAAATATTTTGGTTCTGGTCTGGCTCTGCTTGAAGGAAAACTTAAGTGCTTCTGTTTCAAGCTCAGCCCCAAGACATGGTAGGGCCAGACAAGATTTGAACACTTTTCAGTTTAAATTTGATCTGATTCCTTTCATGGAGCAGTACTGTCCCATGATGAGAGGAGGGAGCAAGATGAGCTTGTGATGAAAACAGCTCTGTCTGTCAGACAAAGCAGGCCCAGACTACAAATTAGAGGCAATGTATCCTGAAAAGCGGTCTCTCTTTAGTTAAGTCAGGCTGAATCCTTGCTGGCAGCCTTCCAAGAGTGAGAAGTTAATTCCTCAGCTTGAACATTTGGATATCAAGGCAGCGTGAGCCACTCAAATGTTGTCCAGATGCTTTTGGGAAGGCTAGTCCGCTACTCTGCATCACTCTCCTTCCACAGGGAAGAAGGGAAAAATCTGAATGCTGAGCCACTGCGGAGAAAAGATTATACAGAGAAAAATAAAAGATGCATTGGCAGCCTCACAGGTAACACTGAGAGAAGCGGGACACAGATATTTTCCCAGCTGACAGGACATGCCTGTGCACTCTCCACCCACCCAAAAATGTCATGAGCAAATGTTCTGAGCATGGCTTGTGTAACGCATGCTAACAGGCTGTGGCCACACCGCTTTCATCAGGGGTCTGGAAAAGTCTTTGCTACCAGATTCTACAGCCTTCAACAGCTGGCAGGAAGAGAGACAAAACACAGCTTCAGGTTTAGTTGCTGGTTATTTAAGAAACAGACATATACATGCAAAAATCACACAGCCAAGTTAGCTAGAGAAAATTTGATAATGGAGGAAGTCAGATATACTGTTACACTGCAGTGCTCAGAGGGTTTCAGAATGAATTGCTTCAAGTTGAATACTTGCTTCCAGGAGGTGCTTCCTGTGGCAGGCCTGCTGTCCTTCTGCCTTCAACACCTCCTACCTTGGCCACATGAACCAGAAGAGGCTTGTTTTAAGTTTCCTAACACTTTCTTCTCTGAAGTTTCCAGCCCTGAAAACACAGCAGACTGCTAAAACTGAAAGCTTTTCTCTCAATGCACAGATATCAACCTCATAGACTCTTTCCCCAACATCAGTATCAGCTGGCCACTACACAGCTGCAGGCACACATCTACCTGATCAGCTTCAGCCCCTTGCCGACAGGCAGGGCTCACAGCACCATGGCAAAGCTGGCTGCTTGGGAGACAGTGTTTGCCAGCAGCTGTTATGCTGCACGAGCTGAAGCGACTGGAGAACAGCACAAAGCTGTTCGCCCAAGCATGGTGTGGCAGCCCCACCTTTCCCACTGTGGTGGAGCAGCTACTCGTGCCAAAGGAATAGGCCAGCCCCGATCACAACTGCATTCGAACTCCAATCACAACGTCCCTGGCTTCATAGCACTTCCTCCCCACCGGTTCCCACCACCTCTCCTCCTTGCTAGGAACTTGCCTGCACAAGTCAACAAGCCCCAGGCCCTGGGCTTGCCCTGCCATTTCTCTTCATCCCGGGCTCCCAGGGAGAGACCCTTTTTCCCCAGCCACCCTGAGCTGTGTCAGCTTCTCTTCTGGTCTCCTATCCATGCATGACCCCACCTCTGCAGGCACGCCTACCGCGGCGGGGTGCATAGCCACTTGGAAAGCCCTTCTGCTTTACTGGTCCCTTGAGCATCCCCCGCTTGCTAAGCTTCTCAGCCCAGATCTGCTCTCAGCTCCTCCTCCTCCGATGACTCTTCCCATCCCTCAAGTCAGTACCTGCTCTCTTTGTCTGCTGTTACACAGCTTCCCTATTAAAATCAAGCGCTCTGCCTCAGAAGTAACATCACCACACTGTCTCTGAATAATGAACTCCAGGTACTGCGGTAACAAGCCCCATGGAGATATCTGCAAAACACGTAATACAGCAGCTGAGTGAAAAGGAGCACCCTCTCCCAGAGCTGCAAATCTCATCAGCGAAGGCTCCAAGCTGCCCTTGAGGCTGCAGAGCAACTCCTCTCTTTTACTGCTGCTGCTAATCCCTGTTCCCACTTCCAGGTCATTAACTCTCTTCCCCACCCAGCTGCCTCTCCCTGTCTTTCTGGCCAGGAGAAGTAACTCTTTCTCATCCTCTCATTTGACACAGCCTTGGTCTCTGACATTATTTAATTTTTCTCCTTAAATAGCCATGCAGAAATTCTCTCCATTCATATCTTCTTCATCATGTTCCAGAGGGAATGAACTAAACAAACCTTTTATTTCCCACTCCCTGCTCTTGTGTTTTTCTCCACTGCTTCTGTCTCTTCCTCAGCAAACTCCCCCCCCACCCCCCGCCAGGGGCTGGCCAAGTTTTGCTGGCTCTTCACCTCAGATAGCTTCACCCTAAGACAGGCATCTTAAAAGAGCACTGCACTACCCCTATACTTATGAGGGAACTCAAACACTTGCCTTCCCTTGTGGGGATGCATCAGCTTTTGAACATATCAGCCCTTCCAGATCAGCTCCACTAAAAGCTCCTTTGCTGCAGAGAACAAAGCACTATGTTTAAGGGTTTCTGGACTGACTCCTACCCTCTTCATCTCCCTTCACAGAGATCCTCATAGGAGGTCCTCCGCAGCAATTGCTCAGATCTGTCAAACCATAGCTACTCTTCAACAAGCTTTACTCATTCCACCAGCCTGACAACTTGCCTGCAAAACAAGTTACGACTTTCTGGTACCAGGATAAATTAGGGCTGAGTCCTCCCCTGCTCCTTGGAGCATGGTGTGACAGGAAAGTGCATACTTGAAAAGGGCTACCCAAATGCTGCTCTCTTGCTACAAGACCATTAAGCATCTACTGAGATATGAAGACAAAAGAAAATTCTCTTTAGTGCACACAACTTTCACCCTAGAAAAGGCAACCAACCAACCATAACTCCCTGGAAGAATTTATGGGACACAAAACTCTCACAACGGCAGCAGAGGGATCCAGGCTAGGGTCAGCCCATCAACCTCACCAGACAATACCAACTCCTGGTGTTTCATGAGTCAAACCACCTCCTGCTTCTGACACAAAGAAGGAGTCTCACTCCCAACACACGTTACCTGATTCCTCATGGTCCCCCAATGTGAAAGTCAAAATACCTTTCTGTGCTTCCTGAAGAGCAGGAAAATCGCATTCAAACTGGCATACATTTCTTCTTATCAAGCAAAGAGCTCTCTTCCATTCTGCAGCAGAGCAGTCCGGAGACAGGAAAGCACCAAGAATAAACTTCACTGCAAACTCAACAGGGAAAGGGAGAAGAGACCTGTGGCAGTGCACACTGCAGAGGTGTCTCCTTTCTGTTCTGCTCTCTGTTCCTATGATCAAAGGAGACCCAGCCTTCCATCTTAAAGAAGGGCTGGATTTTGTTTGGAGTATGAGGAAGTGGCTGGGTATGTTTTGTGGGAGGGAAGGTTAAGACGCATCACTTCTAAGTTTCTTCTGCAACCAGGCACAACCAGACATTATCTGCTGTTTCAGGTCACAGAAGGAAGCTTGTAGCCTGCACTATTCTTCCTTTCTTATACACCGCTTGTAATCAGGAGAGCAGTGCCACAGCCCACTGCTGAATTGGGTAGGGACATCAGAGTGCTCTGCTTTGATAGCTATCCGTCACCCTCACACTGCAAGGCTCAGGCTTTCCTTCCTCTTCCCAGAGCTGTGAACTCAGCAGACAAAGAGTGCCAAATAAATAAAATGTAAGCCTAACCCCAGGATGCCAAGGCAGGAGCTCTCTCACTTCCTTGCGAGTTGTCAGACAGCTCTCCCAGCAAGCTGTTTTCAGCTGTACACACAACATAAAATGGGCAGAGGCCAACACCAGGATGGGATATAAAAAGATGATCTAAAGAACTGCTACCTGCTCCAAGGCAAACAAACTCAGCTTCTGATTCCTTGCTGGCCACATGGCAGGTTAGGCATGAGCACAGCTTGGATCCTGAAACCGAGTGGCAAGCAGTAAGGATATTTTCTGAGGCTCTGCAACACAGATGTGTGCTTTGAAGGAGACTCTATTAAAATAACCTTATTTTGACTACAACCACCCCACCAAACTACAGATTTCTTCTTAGTCTTCATTAGACTTACACACCTCTATCCCAGATCCTCCAAATTACAAGTGCAACGTGTTTGAGACAAGACTTGAGCACACAAGCTTCTATGGACAAAGAAGTGGCATGGCTTGTTTACCAAATTGCATTATTAAAAAAAATAAACCACGCACATATGCATGCTTCCTTGAACACAAGTACAGCGCTCTCAAAATCTACAAGCACGCTGTCTGAGTGCCAGATAAACCCCACTGTACCAGAAAAGTTACAGTTTACCCAAATTTTTCCTAATTCTAAGCACAGCTTACCACATTATTACATTCTGCTGAGGCCATTCTAACACATCTAGCTTGACAGCACCAAAATTGAGTGAAAGAGACTCTGCATAGCTGGGAATACAGACTGTGCCGTCTTGTGAGTAATGTTGTGTTCAAGCAACAAGGCTGTTACATCAAAGGAGAACCATTTAATCTCTAGCAGTTTACCTCTATTCTTTCAGACGTCCTATCCATTACTTCCTAAACTCACTTCCCCAGAAAATACCTCAGAAGCACACATTCCTTTTCTATTGCTTCTCACTACTCTCCCACTCTGACACAAGGTGACAACAGAGTTTATCGCGCTTTGCTCTGACAGGGGCAAGGAAGCTGCTCCCATCTGTCAGACTTCCTCCTTCTGGATAACGGTGGCTCTTCCCTCTCTGCAGCCAACTTTACCACGCTCTGCCCATCTCTGTGAGCAGCACTTGCCATCAGCTTCGTGTCAAACCTCTTTTTGCAGTATGAGACTCATCCTGTCCCTTCCATAGTCATCATTCTCTTTGGTCCAACTTTCAAGGGGAACTAACTTCACCTTAACTTTAGTCTTTGCTACCATCTTCTCCAATTCCTTAAGATCCCAGCGACATATGTTATCTGGTAGAGCAGTCTGAAGTAGCTAGAACGAAAGATGTTATTCCTCCTCAAAGATGAGTCGCACAAGCACGCTGCTGAATTCAAGGTGAAAGCCTTACCTCTTCCGAATTGTCTGCCCCACCATCCTTCGCACTACTGCTGCTGCCAGGCTTTGTGGTGCTTTTGGTAGACTTCGGAGACTCCTGGAACAATGAAAACACGTTTAGGGAAAATTTTGCCTTGTGCAGAATTCTAGCATCTCTTTGCAGAGTTCAGCCGTGCACCACCACAGACCCACCCCACCTCCACGCCTGCAGCCAGCCCTGCTGCAGGTGGCAACTCCAGCCCTCTTCCCGGAGAAGGGCACCCCGAACCGCTCCCCTGGCCGCGGGCCCAAGCCAGAGCCGTGCTGGCACATCCCGTCCCTGTCAGCAGAGGCTGACCCCGGCTGGACACCTGCGGGTGACAGGCCCCGGCGTCCACCCAGCCCGGGCCGCCCCTTCCCCGGGGCGCGGCCCCGCCGCTGCCCACCGGAACTACACGGCGCCGGGCACCCACATGCAACTTTGGGGCCCCTCAACTGTGGCACAAGGTGGCCATCAAGGTCATCTCCAAAAGGAAGGCGTTGGAGGAAGACCCCGGGAAGCTCCTGCCCTATCAGATGCAGGCAAGGTGAGCAGGAGGCATTTGCAAGGGGCGAGGGGGGGGGCTCCTGAGCATCATGAAATACTGCAGGGTAAGAGAGGGCATCGGAGGGTCCCTGGGGCATCGGGGGCGACAGGGGGAAGGGGGAGCATCCTTTGGGGAGCTTCATGGTCAACGGTGCTACTGGGAGACTCAATGGGGCAGGGACATTGGAGGGGTCAAAGAGGCAGGGAGTGGTTGGAGGAGTCTGTGGGGTAGGGGCACTGGGAGCACCGGGGAGCAGTGGGCGGGGATTCAAAGGGGCAGGGAGCTATTGGCAGTGGGAGTTTCAGGAGGATGGCAGCCGTGGAGGGCACTTTGTGGGGAGCTGCCAGTTGTTAGGGGAGCACTGATGGGAAAAGAGGTGGGGGTGCAAGGCAAAGAGGGGCCAGATGGGGGCAGGCCTGTTCCACATTGAGCCTCTGCTGCCCACAGGTTTCGAAGGGCTTGTGCTACGAGCACCTCATCACTCTCTACCAAGGCATAGAGATGAGGACGGGCTTCCATCTCCTCATGGAGCTGTCCCCCCTCGGCAAGCTCTCCGACGCTCTGCAGGGTCCCCCCAGCCACGCTTCCAGGAGGATCATTCCTCCCAGCCCAGGCACTGTAGGGCCTCCTGGAAGCCTCTTTGCCTCCACACCTCCGCCTGCTGCACCGCACTCTTACTTACAATCCCTCCACAGCTGCTCCACAGCTCCCAGTTCAAGTCCTTCTCTTCCCAGAGGAGACCCCAGACCTCCATCTACCCACAGATCCCTCCTTGGCCCCTGATCCCTCCCCACTGGCTGCCATCTGCCCCTGCCTTCCCCCAGCACATGCTGTTTCTCCCCCACAGGGACTTGAAGCTGGAAAACCTCCTCGACACTGAGGACATGAAGGTCTCCACCTTCTTCAGGAGGGTGGCCCTGCAGGATGCCAGTGGGTAGTCCCTCAGAGCCTCCCCACATGTGGGGCTGCCAGCCAAGGCAGGACTGAGACAGGCTTTCTGCAGGTCCTATGTTTACTCCTTGTTCTGAGATCCTGCAGGTGCAGCCCTACTGCCTTCCTTCCTGGCAGACCTCTGGAGCACTGGGGTCATCCTCTATGCCTGCTCCTGGGCTTCATACCCTCCAATGCCACCAACCTGCGGCGCTTCCTGTGCCAGACCCAGCAGCTTCTTCCACCCCACCTTCCCCCGAAGGCAGCCCCTGCCCCAGGACTGCAAGGTCCTGCCAAGTACTTGGCACCCACATGCAACTTTGGGGCCCCTCAACTTCAGGGGGTTGCTAATAAAAGCCTTGAACCTCCATTTGGCTTCATCTTTCCTGGCAGAGCTCCCATCGTGGAAAGCCCCTGCAAGGGACCTCCCCCATCACCCTCCAGGGCACAAAGCAGCTGCCCCGTATGGGGACACCTCTCCATTCAAAGCCTCTGTGTCACCATGGGAGCTGCCAGGCCTCAGGAATCTGGAGGTTCCCACCATGAGCAGAGCCACCCCCAGCTTCCCAGGATTGTTTCTCCGGTCTCTTTGTCATCTTTGTGGCCCTTCACAGCACTTGCTCCAGTCTGTCCGTTTCATTCTTGTACTGGGCAGCCCAGAACTGGACATGGCACTCTGGGGGTGGCTTCACCAGGCTAAGGAGAGGGGATGGATCACTTCCCTTCACCCACTGGCAACACTTCCCCTAATGTAGCCCAGGAGGCTCTTGGCCTTTGTTGCCCCAAGGGTGCACTGCTACCTCATGTCCAACTTTGTGTCCACTAGGAGACCTTCAGGGCCTTCTCTGCCAAGCTGCTTTCCAGCTGGTTAGTTAGTCTCTGGCATGTACTGTATCAGGATGCTTCAGCATTATCTCCCCTTCATAAAGCCATGCCAATCTACGACTCTGATGGCTGTCTTATCCTTCATGTGTCTGGGAATGGTTTCCAGGATTACTTGCTCCACCACTTTCCCAGGGATCAAGGTGAGGCTGGCTGGCCTGTAGTTCTCTGCATCCTCCTGCTCACCCTCCCTGAAGACGGCAGTGACACTCGCTTTCTGCCAGTCCCCAGGAACCTCTCCCCCATCACCACGGCTGTAATTACAGAGGTGATGGAGAGTGGTCTTGGAAGGACTTCAGCCAAGTCCCTCAGCATTCCAGTGCATCCCATCTGCTCCCAGAGACTTGTGTCTGTTCTGTTTATTTAAATCACCTTCAGACATAGCAGTGACGAATCACCCAGGCAGGCAGGTGAGTAGAAATGCTTCCCAGATGCTTTACTTCTTAACTGAAAAGTCTGTAATCTAAAAAGCACTACTCATTCAACATGAGGCTTTCAGAAACTACAGCTTAACTACGTCCAATGATAGATCAGGAGAGTGGTGAAAGCATTCTAGCTTTGCTGGAGAGGCTTGGCTCAGCTCCTGCATAGCAGACTGGAGCACTAGCACACACTGTAACTGTCCAGCTCCTCTGGCTTCAGTCAGCTCTCTGTCTACTGTCAACTAGGAAAACTGGCAGGTAGCATGCAGGTGGTTGTGCTGACTTGGGAATATCAGCAAATAACACTTCTCTGAGTTATTAGTATTGTGTGATGGACCATTCCAAAGTTACTGACCTGGATTTTCCTGCCTTCAGGAAGTCAGCATGGACTCCATAGTTCCCTCCATTTGAACTCCGTAATTTCCTGTACATGGTTGAACTTGGGGAAAGCTGGGTAAGCAGAATGAAGAAGCCCATGGTGCTGTGCTGCAAAGGCAGCAGCTGGAGGAGTGCTCAACTCACCAGAGCCCTGCACTGCCCATCAAGCACAAACACATGCCACCAACTTGAGCTATAGAATTTGTGCAGTGGTTAGGGAAAGCTTGTAGCATCAGGTTTCTCTCTTTTATCCTGTCAGAGGAGCAATTTGAAGAACAGAAAGCTGTGGGTAGCTGTCTTCCTAGCAGACCTCTCTGCATTTCCAGAGATACTGTTGCCTTGCTCATCAGGGTGCAGTCTCCTTCTGCTCTGCTCTGAGTCACCTCTCCTTGTCTTTTGCGCCCCTTTCCCTCTCAAAGGAGGTGGCTCTGCTCCTTTCTGATTTCTCTGCTGCTTTGAGCATGCTTGTGCTCTCCAGAGACTCCTCTCAGTGGTTTTCTAACCAGCACTTTCTCCTAGCCTTTTGGGGTTCCTTCAGTGTCTCCTGCTCTGGATTTTGTCCTTTGGTGAGACTTGGTTGAGCTCATCCACAGTCAAACATGGTTCTCACCCCTCCTCTTGATAATGTTACTTAGAATCTGTGATCCCTTGCTTCCCACCTATCTCCCTCATCTCCACGCCAGGCAGGTGAGTTCAGGTGTGGCTCCATCTGGAGAATACAGGGTGGGGAGGAGATTGCCATTGTTGCAGTCCAGCAGGCTGTGTCCTTGCCCCATGGTCTGTCTCCAGACCTCTTCCAGATCATTCCAGACCAGCAGAAACCCTACAGAATGTGTCCTTGCCCACAGGGATAGTTTCTACTATTGCTCTACCATAATCTCTGTTCCTGCCTTGAGCTAAGAAATCTCTAATTCTTCCCCAGCCTTTATTCTGACTGGATTTTCCTGTTATTCCTGTACATGCTCTCTTTGTAGAACCACGGGAGTTACTGGCTGCTAAGAAATCCTGTGACAGCACAATCCCAAAGCTGTTTTGCATTGTTCAGATGAAGTCTTTGGTGATCGAAGAGGGTAGAATTTCACACTGGTTTGCCTATTACAGCAGCAGAAATATGGTTTGTAGTGGACCCTTGCCTCAACAAACTCCCATCAAGTCCACCAGAATTCAACCATGGCATTTGGAGTTAATTTGGAATTCAGAATGGATGTAGTGCATTAATTTCTGTGAATGCATAAATTTCTGAGGCAGTGCTTGACTTGCGGAAACACGACTTCACAACCTCTAAGGTTATAAAGTAGGTATGTTTATTCAGCGCTGAGGTGCACGGGGGATCGTTCCACCACAAACATGCACACCTCTTGTGGCACCTTGTCTTGGCTTTATGCTACAAAGCATCACATATTCATAATACACCTGTACATATGCCTGACCTGTATCCGCTTTGTATTATAATGAGCTTGAAAGTCTTTTTCATATGTTCCGCCCCGGTCTCCTCATAGCTGCGTCTGTGCAGTGTGTCCCAGTGGTCATGGGCTGGGGTTGCAGAGATGAAGTAGCTCCTCTTCCTCACTGTTGAACTTTTTACCTCAGTTTCTTGTGCAGGCTCTGTAGCCTCCTGGACTCAGACTGGACCATAGGGTTGATTTTGACCAGTTTTTAGGGCTGTCTTCCTATTCCATCAGGAAGTGTTCTCTCACAGCTTCCATTTATCAAGGTTTCCGTGTTGTTCTGCTCTCTGGCCCATCAACTATGACCTATTATCCTATTTAATCTTAGTTATCTTTTAACTAATGGGCCTCTAGCCCCTAGCCTGATCTCTAAGTCTTCCATCTTTATCTTTAAACTAAGTTATACCTTCATTTCTTGAGTGCCTAATTTCTATATCCTATTTTAATTTCCTAGCTCCTCATCTCACGCTCATCAATTTCAATAAGTAGGACGGGCAAGAACTGATCCCAAATGGGAGAACCTCTTCATAGTCTATAAATTATGTACTAGCAGCACAGAGGACATTACACTAAAAAAAAAAAAAATAAAAATCTGGTGATTTCTTAATCTTAAAAATCTGATATGATGGGAGAGACCAAACAAGCACCTGTTTATACTTGTATGTTGTTAAAGAGAAGCCTTTAGAAATGCTGAGAACAGCTTAAAGTTGCCACAAGAAAAGACTTGCTTGTCTTCTTTCTAGCATAGAGAAAAAAACCCAACTATTATTAAGACCAATCCCACAAAGACAGACTTTCAAGTAATTTTAATTAGTTGTCCTTCTCAGTAATAAACTTCACCCAGAGGCATCTCAGAGGATTTATGACACCCAAGTCCATTCCCCTTGTATCAAAGTGTTGTGCAGCTTGCAATTGCCTCTTTGCAGGACTGCACTGTCACTCCCAAGGAGCCCCATACAGCCTTTGCAGAGCCTGCCTTTGGTGTGACCACTACTTATGACATGTTGTCACAAGGCAAAGCTCCTAATACATGGCTAACAATCCCCAACTGCAGCATTCAGTCTTCCTAATAAGATGTAGGAAATAAGCAAAATCAGAGGGACGAGAACACGCTTCTTCACTGTTCAAAGCATGCAAGAGAAAAAACAGTCTTTCCAAAAGCCTGTCTGAAAATTTTAGCAATTATGATCTGGTTGAGAGAAAATCTCTAAAAGGTCTCAAATGTTAGGAGAAGCTTTCAGAGACATGGCAAAGCACACATCAGCACATTACACAGTACTTTCTGCTAGCTATCCATAACTGATGAGATAGTTGAGGCTTGTATTTTAACAATTTTTTCCTCCTTTTTGGTCCACTGCGCTGTCTTTGTTCTTGAGATTAATTTATTCATGTATTTCTCTTGAATCTCCGTAATTCCATCAAGTCAGGGTCAGCCAGCAGCAAGTCAAAGAAATGGATGCAAAACAGCTGAGATCACTTGTCCAAAGAGCCATTTTTTTCAGGAATTGCTTCACTTTATCACTTTAGAGGATCATAGAAGATAGATCAACCTCAATAGATCAACTCAGCAGTGGCAGTGGGAGCCAGAATACATGAGCATGGCTGCTTTCTGCAGTGCATTTCTGTCCTGCTTCGCAATGGCAGACAGTGCAGTTACCAGCTACTGCTGATACTGGAGGGGATGTTTTATTTGTTTATTTGCCACCACTTCTTTCCAGTGCAGAATCCGTACACTGCTAGGCAAGCTCTGTGGCAAGTTAGCCTTGCCTATGTGCATCTGTAGAAATCAGCAGATGAGGATGTGCTTTCCAAAGAGGTATCATAACCTCCACATAACCCTATGGAGCAAAGGGGAGGTGAGGAATTACATCTGAAACTTTGATATGGCTGCCTTCTGCTTCAGAAGAAGTTTTGGGAGACAAAATAGTGGACAGTGGTGCTCTCTGACTGTTCAGGGACCAAGGCTATCATTACCTGTGTCATCTACTCTACTCACTCTCATGACATCCCTCCCACATGTAGTACTGCATTCAGCTCTGGGGCCCCCAACATAAGGACATAGGGCTGTTGAAATGAGCCCATGAACATGATCAGGGGGCTGGAGTACCTCTCTTATGAGGACAGGCTGGGAGAGTTGGGGTTGTTGAGCCTGGAGAAGAGAAGGCTTCAGGGTTTAGGTACTTAAAAGGGGGCCTAGAAGAAAGATGGGGAGGGACTCTTTACCAGAGATTTTAGGGCTAGAACAAGGGGTAATGGATTTAAACTAAGAGAGGGCAGATTTAGATTAGATACGAGGAAGAAATTCTTTCCTGTGAGGGTGGTGAGGCCCTGGCACAGGTTGCCCAGAGAAGCTGTGGCTGCCCCCTCCCTGGCAGTGTTCAAGGCCAGGTTGGACGGGGCTTTGAGCAACCTGGTCTATGGAAGGTGTCCCTGACCATGGCAGGGGGGTTGGAACTAGGTGATCTTGAAGGTCCCTTCCAACCCAAACCGTTCTATGATTCTATGATCTCAGTGCTTCATTCCCATCCTCACTGCTGAGTCTAACAGTAAGGGCTACTGCTAGTTTTGCTTCTCTCTGAATCCTGTGTCAGCTATGCCATTTCCCCATGCTCAGGTGTGTGCTGTAGCTTAACCTCTACCCCTGGGCAGGGTCTCACAGCCTCTCCAGGCCCACGCAGAGCAGGTGGTGGTCTTCCGTTTGCAAATGCCCTGTTTCCCTGTGTCCCATTGGCTCTTCACGCAGAAACAATTTATTAACGCCAGGCTCATCCCCCTGCTGCCCTTTGTGAGCGGCAGCTCGGCAAGCTGGGTGTCCATTCCAGGTGCTGGGCTGCCAACCTTTCCAGTCACCTGCAGGCTTCCATGACATCAGAGGGGTTATCTCCCAGGTCCCTGCGCTGGCACACGCACCAGCGCGACGGACCCGTTGTGGCCCGCAGCCCCAGGAGAGCCGATGCCCCGCTGCACCCCTTTGCTCCCAGAGCCGGCAGGGTTATCTGCTCGCACCACCGCTGCTCCGACGCCCAGTAGAAAGCGAGACCCCGCGCCTGAACCTGACTTGGGCGCACTCGGACACCTGCCCCGCGCCCGCGCGTCGAGGCTCCGCCTCAGGCCCTGAACAAAATGGCGGCCGGCGATTTTGCCCGCAGTAACGATGGCGCCGCGGTCCCGCCGAAAGTGCTGGCAGGCGGTGCC
>NW_020799097.1:113137873-113201306 GCF_003259725.1 Athene cunicularia
GCTCCCCGGCGGGGGGTAGCACCTCGGGCGCCTCCTCAGCCCGGTGGGGGGGCAGGGGAGGCGGTGGCAGCGGGGCTGTGGTTTGCGAGGAGAGGGGAAGAGTCATTCGCCCCCCAGCACCGCAGCAGCCGGCGGCCAGAGAGTCCCCGGGGGCTGGCAGGTACGTGGGAATGCGGGATGTTTCCCACCTCGGTTAGGCTTCCCCGGGTTTTGTGTGACGGGTGAGCAGGTCCCGTCCCCTCGGATGCTTTCGAGTTCTCGGTACAAATACCTAATTAAAGAGCGGGGGGTTAGCGAGTCCTGCAGACCCAGGTCTAGCCAGCAAAGGCTGGAAGAATTTGGTTTTCATACCTGAGCGTTGCTTCGTCCAGCCCCCTTCGATATAGGCAGGCGTTTGCCTGAAAAAAAATGGCTAGCACAAAATCCTCTGCATCAAAGAGTGTATGTGGAGGAGCGGGGGACTGCAGGTAGGATGTCTTTTTTGTCTTTTTTTTTTTTTTTTTTTTTTTGAAGAAGTCAGTCTTTGTCCAAGTGATCTCTTTCCTGTACATGAACGAGATTTAGGTGTCGGTAGGAGAAGTTCATATGCATGGCTCCATTGAAAAAAGTTTTCGCTTTTTGCTAGCTGTGTTACCGTTTTAAACATTTTGTATATATTTATACTGGGAAAATACCTGTGTTCCTCAAAAAAAAACCAAACCAAAACTGTGACAATAGAAGGTGGTTATAAGATGGAACTTTCTTTATGCAAGGTTTCAGGGGGGTGTAATGCACAACGAGGACCGACTCACAGTTGCAGAGGGCTGGGTAGGAAAAGATGCAACCTTTTAGTTTCACCTACACCAGTATAGTGCTTTTCTTTGCGTTTTGTAAGCGTGAAGACTATTTAACAATCGACTTACCTGTGCGGTTTGGGTAACTGAAGCCAAATTGCTGTGCTTCAGGAATACCGCAGCTTGTTTAAAAAAGAGAAAAAAAACAAAAAGCATCAGAGGGTTCCTAGGAAATGAACCAATGTGGCTGTTTCTCTGGTAAATTTCGTGAGACTTTTTCTATTCTCATAGACAAAATTAACATTTGAAAGTAACTTTTTTTCTGTTTGTGACATGGATTTTTGTCATGTCCAAAGACAGAGGCTTTAAAACGTTACTTCTTTTATTGGTTAATAGCTATTCAATTTTATGCCCTGGAGGTAAACCTTTGGGATGTTGTCAGCGCTCTGTGTTATGACAAGCTTTTGGTATTTGAAAATGGCGCTGGGTTGATCTCTTGGATTCAACGGCTGTGCAGTAGATCAGACTCTTAGTGCTCTGCTTTTATAACATTTAAAAATTCAGCGTATTTATTCCACTTGTCCAAGTGGATGACTTCTAAGACTAGTGGTAATCAAATGATGGCTTATTAACATCTTCAACATTATGAATGGCATTCACGTACTGTTTACTTTACTTTTACAGTGATGAGCATTGAGCAGCCCCTAAGAGCACATAGCACAGGCTGTTGGCTTGATCTGTCAGGCAGGCACTTTGTGGAAACCAGGCATAGCTATTAGATACACAGTATTGTGAAGGCCAAGTTAAAAGCAGGGAAAACACATACAATCTGTGGAAAGTTTCCTTGTATTTTTTTTTTCTGTATTTACATATTTTAAAAATGGTCATCAGGCAAATTTTCCTCACATTTCTCCATGTTGAGCCTTGGAAGCCTGTTTCAGAAATTCATGAAGTCCTACATGCGTTTTGGGCACTTTTTTTTTTTTTTCTCGTTTTGTGTTAAGTCCTGTATTCGATACAGAAGTGTTTCTCAAATTCTTGACGTAGGAAAGCCTCACTTGTTTGGAACTCATTTTCCCTTTTCCACATCTCAAGATCTCTTTCTAAGGAGAGTCCTGTAGTTCATCCTGTGTAGTGTTGCCAACATGATCTGTGTTTGTAACTGAGCAAAAGTGCGAAGTGGAACAATCACTTCTGGGTTTTTTTCCTGCTCTCCTGGGTTGGGTTGTCTGCCTTTCTTATTGACTTTCAGTGGACCTCCTTTGTCTTCTGACCTTGTGAGTCTTCAGACAGTGGTTTGCAGGTCTGGGTCTGCCAATACCTTCCAGTTATGTGTTCTACAGGATAACAGATACTCTGCTGAAGTGTGAATCATGCAGGAATGGCAGCTCCGGGCAGAAGTTATGATGCCTAGAGATAAGGTTGTTGTCCAGAACAACCACCCTGAGTCAGGGCAGACAGCTTTCTAGCTCTGTATCCCGCTTTTAGCAGCGGACTGCAGTGGGTGTTCAAGGAAGAACATGAGGAGGGTCTGTACACAGTGGACCGGCCATTTATGTGGCCAACAAGTTGATGTACGAGTGTCTAGATCCTCGTATTTTAATATGCAGAGTCATGCTGTTGTTGCAGCATTCCTTATACCACTGGATATAAAATCAGTGTTTGATTGTTATCAGTGTTAGTCCCCAGCTTGCAGAAACTGTAAGGAGGTGAAAACTGCTGCAAGGTTGCTGGGGTGGTGGAGGTGGCATAATAATCTGGAATCAGGGATCTCTACCACAGCAAACTATTCTTAGCAGCATGCTCATTGAGGAAATAGTTAAAATCAGCACTTCTGGTGGCTGTGAATTCTGTGTTATGGGGAAGTAGGGCTGTCTGCATTTCATACTGCTGTTATTTGGTCTCTCTGCAGACTTGGGAAAACAGCACATATGTTTGTTTGGCTTCAGTATGTGGGTTTCATTTTTTTCCTTTGTAAATGATACAAACCACTGGTTCGAAAAGCAAACCGACCCCACAGTAGCCTGAAGTGGCTGCGTAGTTCTGCAGCCAAGGGCTGATCATGTGGCAGATCCCGTGGGTCGGAAGTGCGGGGGGCTGCAGGCAGGGGTGTTTGTAATTACAGCAGTGACCAGGACTGGAGAGCTTGTGTGTGCAGTTCCTCAGCAAAGGCTAAATAGCACCATAACTGCAAATGTAAGCAATGTTTATAGAATACAGTATTGACTTACCAGCAGCTTATTCCTGCAGCACTATTTTTGAATTTTATTAGCATTTGTCCCTCTGTTTTGATTCAGTCATCACGATGGACTTACATGGCTCAAGACTTAAGTGGCTTTGGCTAGTGCATACTATAGGCGGTGTGTTTTTTCTTAAGTGGTTTACAAAGAGAAAGGAGCAAATAGGTATTTCTGGTGGTTTGTTGTTTTGTTGTTTCTTTTCCCCCATGTCTAGCAGTAAAATACAATGTGGTGGTTATCCGAAACTTTACCAGTAGCTACTTTAAAAATTTGAATGATTTGTTTTTTAAAGGAACTGAGATATTTTGTCTGAAACTATTAAATTCAATAATGCAGTACTACAGAAGCAGCATGCAGTGCTTGGTTTTACTGGTATGTGTGTTTTGTGTGCATGGCCATTCCTCTAATATTTGTGTTATGATGCATTTTCCAGGTGACAGTGTTTAAGTTGCTAGATGGTTGTTAAGGTAGCATTCTGTTTTGGGTAATTGCTCTGACTCATTTTTGTGATCAGTATCTCTGATGTTCTGAGGAAATGCATTTGAGCAACCTTAGAGAAAACCTTTATGCGGGAGCACAGAGAATAAAGAAAATCAAGTGAGCTTAATACTGGCATTAATATAAAAGCAAGTTCTCCTATGTCATTTCTACTGAACTCTCATCCTGGTGGCAATCACATGTATATCGCCCTTTACTTCTGTGATGTAATCGTTACCTGTAACTCATTAATCCCAATCAATAGTCAGACTATAGACCTGAAGTATGAATTTTGCCATTTCCTATTCTCCTACAAACGCCTGTATGCTGCAAATGTTAAAACTTGTTTTTGCCTCTCTCCATGCTGTGAAGCAGTGAAGAACTGCAAATACCATGTGTGTAAGCTGTATGTCTTGATACTTTTGTCTTCCTGGATTGCTGGAGAAGCCTGCTGTCCTTCAGGCTGTCTCTTCAGTTCTTTCTGGTATCTTCACTCCTAGTGACCCCTTGTTTCTGGCACAGGTCCCCGCAAGGTGTGTTTTGGCCCTCTTCCACTGCCTGTGTATCCTACAAGCTAGATCTTTTTTATCTGAGTATATTACAATTTGGCATAATTTCAGTTGCACTGTAGTCAGCCATGTTTGCCACCTTGTTAGCTGTGTGCAGTTCTCGGTTCGTGCTTTCTCTTGGAAGGCAGAAGGTTGCTTTTATGGTACCCTTTCCTGGGTATTTTATGAAAATACCCTGAGGTGCTGAAGACAAGAGGCTGCAGCAGTCTGTTGGTATCTTCCCTCTGCTGCGTCTGAATTTTACTGTAACAGTGAGTGTGCCCAGATGTGTCAAATGCATTGTGTAGTGATCCTTAGTGTCATCCAGCCCCAGCAACTGAAGTGCTCCATGTCTTCCTGTGTCTCTTTGGATTTAAGCAGCACTATCTTTCCTCTGACAGGAAACCTAAACGTGGCCATCTCTATTATATGTCCATCCGTTCCCTGACCCCCTTTCTAGGACTAGGCTCTTTTTTCCTGATGTTAATTGTCTAGAATCATTTGCACAGTCTTTTATGATTATTCCAGTCTGGTCATTGTAGCAGAGATGACAAATTTTTGAATTGTGTTCCTGAAAGCTTTTGTCAATATCTTCCTTAAGATTTTTTTTTTTTTCCTATGTGACTTTTGTGCTGTTGTCCCTCTTAGTTGCCGTCTTCAGGTTAAACCAGTCACTTGTTAATGTTCTTCAAGGAGGAAATGTGTTGCTTATATAGAGACATCTCATCAGTCCTGCAGCTTTTTTACCACTTCCACCTTCCTACTGGGTAGTTGCTGCTATTTCAACTGTTCTTGATAGTTGTTTCTGTTCTTGATAGTTGTTTTTGAGCGAAGTTCAGAAAGGAGCTTGAAATAGTTTCCAGTCACTTGCCTGTGCTTTCTTCCATAGCAAGTACAGGTTGAATTACAGTGCCTCATTTGTGTAAAATGTGTAAAAGCAGCTTGTTCTGTGTGGGGATTTTTTTGTAGTGTGGGTTTTGGTTAGAATTCTCTTGAAGCAGATACACAGTAATATTTTGCTCAGATTGGTCAGAAATGGGATTGTGCAATACCACATGTGTCTTTTTTTTTTTTATGAATGGGAACTCAGTGGCTGTGTCAAAATCCTGGTTTGTCTCATGCATTGTCAGCCATTTTGGTAGCTTCTGGCCAAGTGAATACCTCTGAATTGCTCTCAAGTTACCAGTTTAGGTGTTCAGTCTCTGTATCATCTTCCCAGCTTGTTCAGCCTTTACAGACATTATAATTCTTCTTCCTTGTGCTCATCTTCTCTCTCCTCTTTCTCAAAGATGTGTATAATTCATTCAACAAAAATAGCAAAACTCCCTGCACTGTGGGGAGTTATTAATTAGTGTGGGTTTTTTTTTTAATCTGGGAGTTTTTTCTTTAAGGACTTAATGGTTTGTGAGGCCATAGTGTTGATGTGTAGCTGACTCTTCTGTGCCTCAGTATGTTACTGTTAAAGCCTATCTCACTATGTTCATCACTGACTTTGTTTTTTGTGTTAAACAGGCTTGGTTTACTCTCTCAAACATCTCTTGAGACTCCCAGCATCTTCCTGCAGGCCTGTCTGTATGATCTGAAATTTCTTGGATCCAACTTTCCCATGAGTCTCTCTGGATTTTCTGTAATAGACCACAGCATTTTTCCGCTTCATCTGCGCTGTGTTATGTCATTCTACAATCTCATAGTCTGAGCAGTTTTCTCAAGTCCCCATATTTCTCATGGAGAATTCTGCTCAAGCAGGCTTGCTTCAGGATGAAGACAGTCTGTCCTCTGAATTCTGTGTTGGTCTCCTTGAACGCTGTATTTCATTGTGGTGCCCTACTTCTGCATCATGCATGCCTCTAGGTTCAGTTGCTCTGCTTTGATGGCTTATGCCTGAATTAATAATTACTTAAGTGTTATTATTTGCTACTACTTTGTAATTCCTGTAAAGTCCTTTTCTACTTAGTAGCTATATGAATTGCAGACCTCTGCTTGTTTTGGTGTACCCAAAGTTCCTAAATATGGGTGGTTCTGGGTAACTCCTGGGATCAAGAGGACTTTCTAGTCATCTCTGAAGATGTCTGTGGAGACCAGGGTCTTCTCAGTGTTGTCACAATCTTCTCTGTCCTTTCTTCTCAACTGTCCACTACAGGTTTCTTGTGGCATACCAGTGAGTGTAATCATGGGTTGGGTTGTGGGCCAGCGTGATGCTGCTCTATAGGATGACCTGCTAAACTGAGCTGCTAACATCAGGACAAGTCCTAGGTTCCCGTGTGTGCTTTTCCCTCTAGATACCCTTTTTTCCTCTGGTATTCCCATGTCTATTTCCATCCTGTTTTCATTTACACAGAGGATCAGTGGTCTACTTATGACAAGCTAATTTTTGAGGATGACTTGCTTTCATGCTATAAATGGCATGTAGTTGCTGAGCCAGAAATCTAGTTCTCTGCAAATGCAGTCACAGGTCATCACAGCGAGTTTGTAGGTTTTCTCCAGGAAGCAATATAAATGTGTTTGTTTCATGAAAACAACGTTGTGTTTTCATTAAAACAAATTATGGTGGCATCATTTTCTCTCCAGAATCTGTTGCTGTGGTACATGCAGGAGGCCTGGTATACCTGAGCAGGACTCCTGCTGTGGATGAAGAGTCCTGCCTGCTGAGTCCGGTTTCTTTTGAAAGGCACCATGATGTCCTCTTAAGAGGCTACAGCTAATTTACTTTATCCTTCCAGGCTTGAAGAGCAGGTCGGATTATTTTGGTAATCATAACAGGATGTGAAATTAGTAAATAGGCTTCTGCGGCAGTTCCGCTACAAAATCCTTGGTTTTGAAAACTCAGTGGGTAGCTGCACTGTGTCATGTCATTGGTGTTACAGTAGTGGACAGCTTCTGACATCAAGTGAGTGATTGTAAGCAAGGGAGATTCAATAAGGCTGTAATGTGAGAGCACTATGTTAAGGCAGCTGTGACTGAATCAGTACCACAAAGATTAAAATAAATTAATTCTGGTGTATTAAAAGGGTAACAGGAGACCTAGGAGACTTTAAAGCCATTAGCTTGAGGTGGAGTCTGGGCAATTTTAATGGTAATAGTTAATTTGCAATTCAGTGGAAGAAGATTTAGCAGCTAAATATATATACTCATGAAAACAGATCTGCCCCAAGGAAGGGAGGTTTTGGTATAAAATGTGACAGGTTTGTTAAGATTACAGCCTGGTTGATGAAAGTATCAGTGGTAAAATTGCTTCTCCAAAGCACTTGACTTTGTACTGTATTTTATTGAAAGGGCTCGCGTTGCTAATGGAGAGCATGTTATATGTATTTCAGACTGGCTCAGTGGACAGACAGACAACTGGGGAGTTATCTTGGGATTGGTGGTGGGGCTCAAGGATGTGTAATTTTGTATGTCAGCCATCACAGTGGTGAGACAATTACTGTTTGTGAGGAGGAGAAAGTTGATGAGAGCTGATGAATAGGGCAGTCAGCAGTCTGGGGCAACTGGTGAGATAGTGAAAAGTCACCAGAACACAGGTTAAATGTAGCTGTCCATAAGGCAGGATGGTGGGCGAGATAGTAGAGGTTGTAACTGTGGGATGGGAACTGTGACAAAGGGTGAAGTTGTTCTAGGTAATCACCTCTGCAAGCTGTCATGTGTTCTTTCACAGAAGCCTGGCACAAGTATTGCCTGTCCAGGAGTAAGGCTGTGATCTGTCTTTGCACTTTAGTCTTGCTGGTGTGCATCTTTTTCTCAAAGCAGTGTTAGTAAAACAGAGCAACGCTGAAGTTCAGAAATCCGCCTCTTCCTTATTGAGGGCAATTTAAACTCGCAAGCAGAATCTCCTAATTTTAGATTGCAAGAGCCTTGATCATTTAAAGCATGACTACTGAACTAGAGCTAACTGGATGAATGTCTATGTTTACTTTCCAAATCAAAATGTTTGTTTAACCCAGATTTATTTCAACATTGTAACTCTTACTGAGTAGTAGAGCTCTAAAAAAGATTGTTAGACTAGAAAACTAACTTTTAAAACACAAACACTTGAAAATATTTGAGATAAGACCTACAGCTGCCCTCTCCTTGTTCAAAACAATCTACCAAACCACAGAAAGAGAATTTTAGAAATCTTAAGAGCATGAAAACCCCAGGCATCAAAGTTATCTTCTGAATCTGGCAAATAACTGAAGCAAAACCTTCCAGTGGAGGGCGTATAGGATTGAATAGTGCAAGTAGTTTAATCTTTGTGGAGTTTATTAAAAACAAAAAGAAACATCCTGTATGGTGTGCCCCCACCCCCCGGTAGACCGGCCAGTTTCTCTTTTTTACATAACTGCAGTGTCTGAATGGGTGCTGAATAGCTTTAAGCACAGATAACATAATATAGAATTATTCTTTTAACATGCCTTAAGCCCAGAGTTTTTTTCTCATATCATGCTTGGGAAGAAATAACAGTGTTCTTTGGTTACCTCCCTCTTGTGTTTTAGTAGGAGCAATGTATGAATAGCAAGAGCTGGTATTCCTTCTCAGCTGCTGAAAAGAACCACCAATGGGTAAACCAAAATGTAGGCCCTACATCTCACTTATAGTACACTTGTACATCAGGTACAGGAGGGCAAAGAATATTTGAGACTTCAAATATTCTTTCCTGTAGTATCTGTGCTGCTGTTCTGAATGTGAATGGCTGTGTTAAAATCAAATTTGTACCCACTTAAAATGCTGGTTAATTTTTCTTGCGGAGGAGATTGGTGTTGAGTAAGTGAAATCAAGTCTTTTGAAGCTTTGTCTGTCTTGTTATGAAAGGTGTTTAGAATAAAGGAATTTGTGTGGCACAACAGGAAAATAAACCCCTCTTGGAAGAGTATTTTTCAGTGGGATATATGCAAGCTCAGAGCAGAGAACAGTAAATGCATTTACCCTGTCTAGAGACTGATTTGCCTTCCCCTGGCAGTGGCAAACTTCCCCTGAGGTGACTCTTCTGAGACAGAGAAGCCTACGCAAATGAGGATGATCTAACTGGAGCTTTGGAGTCAGGGCTTCCAGGCTGCAGCTACTTGCTTGTGGAGGAAAGTGTGTGCAAGGTGTGTAAGAACAGAGTAGATTTTTAGACTTCTTTAGCATCCCAAGGAAGGGAGGCCTGGCTCTGTTTTCTCCCCTAAAGTAGTCTATTTCACTTCTTGTAGAGTTTTGATTGGTTTCAGAGCAGCTCTAGGAAGCAGGAGTAAAGCTGACAATGTCAGTTTTATACTGCTGAATATGAAAACTGTGAATTGGACACAATCATTGGAAATAGCCCATTCTCTTGGCCTTGCAAATCCAGCAGAAATGCACTGAATAACCTTTTCTTTCAGTTTCCGATAGCTTTGTGCTGTCTCTAGTAAAGCATTTTTTTCCCCTTTTGGTTACTGGATTAGGGACCACATTTCGCTTTAAACTTTGTGACAGGCTGATGTACAGTGCTGCAAAATGTTCTGTTTCCATGCACTTAAGTAGAATCTCCAGCACCTGCTTTCCACCTTCTTTCAGTATGTGTTTTCTGATGTGGCTCTTTGGAGTTTTGTAGTATTAGCAAGGGTTCTGATTTTAATTGTAGTTAATTTTTCAAGCCTTTTTCTTTTGGAGTTGTTTTCTGAACAAGATAGATGATAGCTAAAGCTCAAATCCCTGAATAAACCACAGATGAAAGCAGGAATGGATTAATCTTCCTGGCTGTATGCAAAATAACCCCCTGTTCAAGGTATGTCAGAGACTGACAGTGGTTCTATATCTGTTCATACATCTGTTCTTTAACCATGGCTATTGCTTTATGGCCATGTACTGTTTAAGTCTCCCTTTTTAAACAGGTCACAATTACAGAGGGCACAGTGACTGCCAGCTAAATGTAACTGTGCTGAGCTGATGGTCGGCGTATGTAATGTTTGGCATTGTTTAATGTTCTTGTTTGCTTGTATGCCTCTAACAAGGAACTGTTGGTTCATTGTAATCAAAATGTATTACTAAATGATGTATTCTGCATCTAAAAGGGGGCAGTGTCACTGCTAACACAAAAGCATTTTTTTTCTTCAAGCTTCCAAGGAGGAGTGGCTTCTGATCTCTGCCAGCAAAAGCAGAGCTGTCTCAGAGAAATATAAAATGACCACCTTCATGCATTGAAAAGGAAAAAGGTCTACAATACACAAATGAGACTTTTGCTCAGGTGGTTTTAAAAGAGAGCCAGAGCCACAGAGCCTGCCAGTAGTGGTAATTCTCAAGTTCTGCGGCTGGTGGCTGTCTCTCAAGAACTGTTGTGTGAAAAGAAGGTTTCATGTTCACAGAGTTGTGCAGCTTGGAATTATGGACCTGTTCATACATGTGTATCCATAGGAACAAAGTCTGAATCTATGGATTTCTGTTATTGCTGCAAGGTTAACACATGCATGCAAGTCTGGTGGATATACAGCATGTTCAGATTTAAGTGGTGGTAGGGGAACTGACTTGGTTGTGCTGAATACTTTTTCAGTTATGGAACGAATTCAACAGTTAAACAACATTTAGGAACTGTGGTGGAGTGTTGCATGTCTAAATTCGTTCTGCTCTTGAACCTTTACTTGTGCACCCTGATATTCCTCCCCTGTGAAGGAGAGTGTGGGTAGAGAGAAATGAGCTGTACTGCTTCAGTAGGAATCTGATTTGGCTGGTCTCAAGCTCCCGTTTTGCACTTCCGGTGCCGTTTCAGTCTTTTTGTGTTTATGTTCTGTTTTTTCCTCTTGCATTTGCAGACAGCTTTGCATTCCCCAGCTCATGGGCTAGTGAGAGGGCTGTGCCTTTAATATAAACCAGCTGTCAGCTGTGAAATGAGTAGAAAACTTAAGAATTCAGTAAACACTGTGGAGGGAGTGTACTCGCACCACAGTAGTATCTCAATGCCAAGCTCGACTAAAATCTAGTGTGGGTGACTTCAGATTTGATTAGTGTGAGCAGCATTACTGGTGAGCTCTGGAGGAAGCGTACTCTTAGAATTTAAACAAAGGCTTCATGTTGGTGCAAAACTAAACAGCTGTTGCAGAAGATGTGTTCAAAGCAAGTCAACACCCTTAAAACCCTAATCCCCAAGTCTGCTTTGCTGTCCCAAAAGTAAATTCTTCAATTGCCTAGGGCATAATTATTTATTGTTTGCTACATACTTAAAATAACAGAAGCATCTGCTACTTTCTTCTTCAAACACAGCTTTTCTGTTAGTCTTGCCACACACAATTCACAGTAATGCTAATACCATTTTATGCAAGTATTGAGAAGTAACATAGCTGTTGCTTAGACCATGCTGTCAGTATCCATTTTAAATAAATCAGTGTTATATTGTCAAATGTTCAGCTGGTTCTCATCACCTGGTGTGACACATACAGATTTTATGCAATTAGAATGTAAGTTACCAAGACTGAAGTTCCAAGCTCCTGTCCTTCAAAGGAACTGCTAATACTTAGTGATTTTAATTAGACAAGCAGTGTTTGTTACTGCCTTTCAGGGGTAGTCAGTTTAGGTGATAGTTGTAAAGAGGAGACCCCAAGGCAGGCCATTGGGAAAGGATGATATGCTCGAGAGGGGTAAGTTAGATGTAGCTTCCATTTCCCTGTCCTGTGGGGTGTGTAATCAGCAGTGCCTTCCTCTTCCCCCTCTTGCAGCACTTCCTCTGTCCTCTCTTGGTGCACTGAGGTCTTGATTCTTGCAGGTCCTACCCAAGATCTTCCTGTATTCTACAAGCTGAAATGTGTTAAGGTCTCAATAGCTGGAGCTTGCTGGCCCCTTCTGAAAAACCCTATTCATTGAGATGCTCTCCTTTACTTTGCAGTTACATGTTTTGGAGAGTCAGACCTGAGTTCTTGTAAGTGACTGGCTAGATGGCTTCCTCCTTGCTTTTTATTATTTTAAGTTAACATTTAATCACTTAATATTGATGAGGAGGCACAGAAGCAGTCTAAGTGAGTCTGGGCTGTAAGAGAGGAGCTAGGTAATGAAGTGGTGGACTGGGGCAATTTGGGAGCTTGAAGTTTCAGACCTCATCTGTATTCAGCTAGTTGGAACGACACTGCCTAAAGCTCTTACCAGAGCCAAAAGGAGATGCCCTGTAGGCAACAGCTTGTTTTGGGGCTGAAATGGGTAAGGAAGCCTCAGGGAAGAGCTTGGGAATAGGCAGTTTGTGAGGAAGGAAGGGAAAAGATACTGCTGAAGAGGAACATGTCAAAGGCAGCAGTTGTACAGTCTCTGTAAGCTGATGCCACCGCCAAAAGAAAAGGTCCTGGAGGCCCCTTTGGACACGCTTTTCTACCACAACTGCTAAACCATCTCTACAAACTGAATAATTTGCAAAGCTAATTTTGTATGTATTTGCATGTATCTGCTATGATGCAGATACAGGTTCAAGTTTTTCCTATGATTAATTTTCTTTTGTGGCCACATTAATGTTTGCCAACTACAGGCTGCACAGGTATGGAAGTGAATGGAAAGTGTGGTAAACTGCATAGTTTACCAGTGTAGAGCTTGTCCAGTGAGCTTAGGTAACTGCTCTGACTGAAAGGTGATGTGGGGAGATTTTTATAAGATAATAGAAATCCAGTAGGCCTAACTGAAGGCGGCATCAGTAGACATTTGATTGATCTTACATGGGACAGTGTTAATAGAAAATAAGAGGTAGGATGCTGAAAGTGCTGGTTAGCATATAGACAAAATATTCTGGTTCTGTTTGCTGACGTGCAGCACTTCTCTGGAGCTGTGTATGCACTTTCACTGTCATTCTGTGATACTGCTATGAACAGTGAAATAAGCTAGCGCTTATGATAGCTTTCTGCTTTAGAAATACAACATACTATTCAGCAAAAAAGAAAAAAGGAAGAAAGCAATTTTTGCTATAATAGCAGCAAAGAAAATAATATATTTCAGTAGCTGGCAGTGTTTTTCTATAGTTAGAACATTTTTTTCATGCCAAATATTAACTCAAAAGGTTTTATGGGTGTGCGAACATCTCCTTATCAGTGCTGATTTTTGAGCTTTTGCCTCTGTTGGAACATCGTCACTTCCCGTGAAGTGTTGACAGACACTGTTGGTGGTATGTCTATTTAAAAATTAAGTTGTCATATATTCCAAGGAACCTGAAGGTGGAGCTTGCATGTTTGAAAGCTTTTTCAAAAACCTCAGTTTGCCTTTCTCTTCTGTCTTTCTTTTATGAAAACACATAGGCTATAAATTTGTTGCCTTCCCATTGCCTTAAGCTCATTATTCACATTAATTTCTCTTTTAATTAAAAACTCATCCCAATTGTTTGCTCCTGGGTACAGTCAAACTAATTAGGCTGGTGGGAGCTATGGAGTGGAGTAGCTTTTCCTGGGCTGGGTCTCTGCCGTTGATGGTTTGAATGCCTTGCTCCATCCTAGCTTTTTAAGGACAATATTTAAGAAGGTGTACTTAGTGTTTTATTCACCTTGCTCTCCCCTTCTCTCATTGGTGTAAATAGGACCATTTAGTAGCTTAGCTGAACTTAGAGATAGCTTTTTCTGCCTACTGGGTAAATCTTTGTTCAGCTTTTGAAGTACTCTGGTACCCTTCTCTTTTTCTAGGTAAAATCACTGTTCAGTGAGAAGTCAGTCTGATTTGTTGTGTGAACCCGGCAAACTTTAGTCCGTCTAGCTCTGCTCTGCGTCACCAGAGGGACATTCATGAAGCATGGGCTGTTGCACTTTGCCAGAAGTTGGTGGGAGGAATTAAGCAGGCAACTGTTTTAGATAGTGTGTCCTTTGTAGGATGGGGTAATGGACTGGGTGACTTCTTGGGATCTCTTAAAACCTCTTTACTATTCATGTTTGTATGACATGGCTAAAATAGTCCCTGATTTCAGATGCTTTTCTTAAGTCAAGTGATGCACATTTTGGATGCTACAGTGATGAAAGCCATAGAATCAGGTATGAATTTGGCTGTTGCATCTTCTGTACCTTTGGCATAGAATGGAAATTTGCCTTGGATTAATTGACTGATACTTCCTGGTGACAGATCTAACAGCACTTAATGCTTGGTTTTATGTGCAGATGGATTTGTACTTGAATTAGAGGCTGTCAAAGAACAAATAGATACCCAGCCTTTTCTGTCTTGTCCGGATAGCTGAAAGATCAGGTTGTCTTTTGCAACATCAGAAAGTATACTGTATCTTTCAACAGGCATGTCATGTGTCAGTAACAATAACAATTTATTCTGGTGCTGGATGCTTGAAAAATTAAGTTCTTTACCATTGTAAAAGCAGCATGGTTCCCTGCAATGAGGTATCTTCATTTTTTTGAAGAAGTGCTGAAGTGCTGATACTGTAGTGCAGCTTAACTTTTGAGAGAGAAACTAGAATATTTCTTCTGAAAGAGCAAAGGTTCAAGATGTTAAGTAACTTTTTGTAGGAGATGGCAAAGTAATCTGGTAGAGCTAGATATTTCCAAGAGCTAAGATTTTTAGGATTTGGTTGAAGCTAAAAGTGTCTGAGGATTCAGATACCCATGCACTTATGTCCATGATTTTTTAGGGGTTGTTTCCAGGACTGTGATTTAGGATTTTTTTTTTTTTTTAGATGATTGCTTGATCCCTAGAATAGCAAGATGAGTTTGTGGCCTTTTGATTATTCTTTTTGAGCTGTTTTGCAGTGATCTGATCCTATTAGAAAGGATCCTAATGCCGAAGGGAGGGATCAGTTGCTCAGATGCTAAGAGTTCTGGCAGATACTGCTGTGTTCCCACTGGCTTTTCTGAATTTGGGGAAAGATCCCTTTTCAGGATTACATGAATTTTCTGTAATTCAGCCTCCCTGTGCTCTATACAGTGCCTCCAGTGAAGCAGAATTAAGGCTTGGCTGCAGATCTTTAATTGAGGAGAATTCTGCATAGCTGGGCCTGTAATAAAAGAATCATGTGGTTGCCTGTTTGCCTATGCAGCTTCGTTCTCTGTGCACAGAAACCAGGAGGGGATAAACACTTTGACATTAGCATCTATTCAGTTTGCAATTGGCTGCACATAAAGCAGGTTTTGCAGCAAACCAGGGGAGAAAAAGACCCGTATTGATCTTGTAGTGGAAAATTACTTCATTGCATGTCACCGCACAAGCTGTCTAAAAGCTGCTGCTGACGTTTTGGAGATGAGACCCACTGCCTGCCTGTGAACTACCATTCAGGAGCTAAGAGACTTGCTTGCTCTGAATGTGCTTTCACACAGTTGGAAAGCTGATAGGTTTTCTCCATTTTCTTTTTTATTTTCTTGGCAGGGAACAAGTGAAATAAAACAAAAGGTTAATCAGCTTGGGTGGCTCAGATGGCCTGTGTGAAGGGAGAAGAAAAATGGGGTGATCTTTTCACCCTTCAGGACCTGTAAGAAGGAAGAGTCCTGTGCAGCACCAGTGTCCAGACTTCCTGTAGGAAGGGAAGATAAGAGCTCTTGAAGAGCTAGAAACCATCTGTTCTTTAAAGCAAGGCTATCAACGAAGGCTGGAAGGCTTGACAGCAACTTGATGTGTGGGTTGTCCTGCCCCGTGTGTGGTGTAGTTGCTCTATTGTTTCTTGCATGCCCCTGTGTGCTTGGGGCTCAGTTGCAGTTTCCAGGTTGTAGAATAGGTTGTTTTGGTCACAACTCTTCTTTACCCAAAGAAATTAATCTCAGTCCTTTAAATTCTCCCTCAGTTTTTTGAATCCTTTGCCCATGTCTTTGTCTACATCTTGATTGTTATGTTCTTGATCCTTGCCTGTGGGGAGGAATGTATTGTTTTTTTTAAAAAAAGTTTTCTGTTAGAAAAGTGGGGGAAGGTGTTCTTGTTATGCCATTATTCATGTTAGTTTTTTTCTTCCTCTACTACTTTTAAAGTCACTTTTGTCACGGTGAGGGAGGTACTTGCATGACCAAGAATGGAAACGGTCTTGGCTCTCCCCATTCCATGCTCTGAGTTTCTGCTGGGAAAAGATTGCCAATTTACAGTTTGAACAGTTGATGATTTGAGGGACATCAGAGCAAGTCAGCAAAACAGCATTTGCTGAACATACATAGTCTCATACTCAGGTGTCTGAGCATTTTGTATTACTGTTGCCTCTGCTAGATAACAAAGGCCATGTGGAATGTACATGCATTTGTCAGGTCCTTTTAGACACAAGCCCAGCATGTGTGTGTTTCTGATAAATTTTGTTCTTGCTCAACTGCAGCTGATACCAGTCTTGTGTTTCACCCTTGGTCTGCCCTTTCACCCTTGTAGCACAGCTGATAAGGAGATCCTAATGGAAACTCTTCTGGTGTACTTGTGATGCAGAAGTGATTCAGATGCTCTCCAGGGGAAATTATTTTAATCTGAATTTATATGGAGAACATGTCACAGTAGTGTGATCATTGGATACTCTGTTCATGAGACCTCCTGAGTTTGCTGGAGAGGAGGGAGAAACACCAATACTGTGAATTAAAAGATGCCCATAGTAAATTTGATGCCTTGGCTGCTCCTTGCAGACACACTGTGATTGCAGACCACAGGTTGAAATCCCCGTTGTGTGATGGTGCGGTACTTAAATCTTAGTTTGGCAACTGTATTCCATGATGAGACAAAGGATGTTTGTTCCAGCAGTTCCCTTAGTGCTGATAAAGATAGCACACTCAGGAGAAGATGTCATGAGAGGACCCTCAGCTCCTCTTTGCCAGCCAGATACTCTTACTGTCTGCCCAAATGCAAGATATGCTTATTCTGAGTGAATATAGGACCTTTGTCCAGGTGTAAATTACCAGGAAAATTTTGTTTCTGTTGTCACACTTAAGGGCAAGACTCCCTTTTTTTCAGATTCAGGTATGTCTGGAGAGAAACTCTTTATTTTTCACATTCACTTCAGAAACCTGCCTGAAGAAAAAAACAGATTTTGCCTGTGTTTGGACAGAACCCAGAAGTTGGGCAAAGGCCTTTGATGAATGAAGGGAGAAAATGCAATGTCAGTGCAGATTTTTTTTTTTGGGGGGGGTGGTGGTGTGTGTGTTGTCTTGGGGTTGGGTGTTTTGGGTTGGTGTGGGGTTTTGTTGTTGGTTTGTTTTCTTTAGACTTTTTTTATTCTTGGAAATCTATTTATCATATTATTTAAGGTCTTTAGTTTGCAGCTTCTTGTTCTCTAACTCACTTGTATTTTCCAGCTAAGACTGACTGAATTTTCTGGTGAAAAGCACGTTGCTGCTGCTTTTACCCGAGCACACCAAAAGCTCCCTGTGCAGGGCATGCATTTCCTGAAACAGCTTTTCTGCAGAGCAAGAGCAGTTTAACTACACTGCTCACTAAAGACTTACCTGATAATTTTAAAATGTTTGTACTTCAGCACGTTGTCTTGGATTTATCAGCAGAAGAGAAGCTGTTTGTTGATGAATAGAGGCTTTGCCCTGGTTGCATTTTAAGTAGATATCTCCCTGGAGATGAGGTGTATATGTCACTTTACTGATTAGCGTTTGGTGTGGGGTACACGAGCAAAGGAAGAGATGTTTCAGTTCTGTCTTAGAAAAGAGAGACTGAAGTAATTCCTGAACTCTGACAGCATTATTTGGACAATGTCTTTGGCATTTTCTGTTCCTGGTCCCAGCTTGCGGCTGGCTCATGCTAAATGGTTTTGCATCCCAGACATCTGAAGTTCCTATGTTTTGATGTGCTCTGGTTTTATCTAGAGGAGTTCAGACCTGACTCTGGTGCCTTTCTAAATAAGTGGGGTTTTTTCTGTAGGGCTGAAAGTGTGGCATATATGAAAGTCCCCAAGGAGAAGTCTGTTTGGCTGCAGCAGGGTCTGGGACACATGCAGAACAGCTTTATGGCAAGCCCCATCCTGCCTGGTTGCTCGCCCCAGTCACTGTTCTCTGTGGGAAGGTGGTGATGGCAGAGTCACCTCTCAAGTGTGAGGCAAGGGGAAACTGCAAGGTTGTGTTAACTCTGAGCAACCAGCCAAATGAGGCAAAAAGTTCTGATGAAAAGATAGACTTCTGTCATTGAAGAGAGCTAAATTATATCCTGATTGCTCAGCAACAGTGATCTCCCCTCCCCTTCTCTTCCACAAACCTTTTCCAGTGATGGAAATAGGTGGTAGGTGCTAATGTGGGTGTAGGTGTGGAAAGCTGGTTTTAATTTGAGTGGAGAGAGCTGTGATCAGTTGTGATTAGCCCAAGCAAAATGTTGTCTATTTTTTTTCCCAAAGTTTTGGGCTTTGCATGTGTATTTAGCTGGCCTTACAGCATTTCACACTGAATTGCTCTCCAGACCCTGGGTCTAGAGTACATTTGCTGGGCCCCTCTCAAAAACCACAACTGTAGGCAGACTTTGTGTTGCTTGCATACTCAGGACCTCTTCCTCCTCCTCCTCCTCTATTTGCTGCTCTTCATGAGGCAGAGGTGGGTCAGTCTAAGGCTTTGGTACTCACTAATGTTCTTCTAAAGCCCCTGTGTGTACTGTTTCCTCTCTGTCCTTTGCTTTTCTGCTTTCCTTAATACTTCAGGAAATTGGGCTTGAAGTATCCTTGCTGTCTGTCTTCACCTCTTCATTGTCAGTTTTGCCATGGGAAGTATTAAAATCTGTTGAACCTTTTGACATGGGCTTGTTGCAGCCAGAGCTGGTTAGCAGTGTCTTAGTAATACATTTTCCTTCCCTCTTGGAAAATGGCAGTTCCTTTAGCTTGTCAAGAAAAGTGCATCAATTTTGATGGTAGATGTTTCTGAAGTCCAGAATATGGTGCCTGGGTGAGAGGAGACAGACAGGTACTTGGTAGGCAGGCAGTAGTGTGATGGAGGCAGGTTTTTGGCAAATAGTAGGATAGCCTATTCCCTGTATAACTACCCTAGCAATCACGCAAAAAATTATGCAGGTGGGGAGGCTGGAGTGTCTCCTTTTTTTCACTGTGCTGAAAAACTTCCTGAGAGTCTTGTCTTGGCTTTAGCCTAGGGCTACAAAAGCTGTTGAGATCTTGAAGATTTGGGTGCATGATTGAACTATTTCTATCCCAGTTCTACCTGTACACTTGTATTTCCTGTAGAAATGCTTTAAAAAGAGGTTTTCAGGCGCTCTATTTGATAGTTTCAACTAGCTGACAGCATTCAAACCCTCTTAGCACTAGTGTGGAGAAAATTCAGTGTGTCAGCTGGTAAAATTGCCAAATGGGAGATCAATTTTTCCAAGAGACATGAAATTATTTATCTCTGCTTTCAGCAGCCAGCAGTTCCCAATACTGAGAAATGATTGCTCACTGACATGCAATGTGGTTCCTGCTGGAAAGCAAATGAAGTTGTGTTGACTGAAGGGTTTACATGCGTTTTAGTTCTTGAGACGCTCAACACCATTGCAATCAGTGTTTCTGCCCATAAAATGTTAAACAACTAGATCATTGGAAGTACACCTTTATGTATACGTACATATATATATATATATATATACACACACACACACATATGAGTGTGTATGTGGTAATTATTCTGAGGTAGTAAAGTGTATTTTGAGAAACACTGCTTAACTAGCTGCTGTGTGATTCTTTCATTATTTTTTTGGTGGTGGTGGTTTGGGTTTTTTTGTAGCTTACTCTTCCCAATCAGAATACTTAGGAGAAAATAGAAATAAAGTGTTGGGGCAATTGTTCCAAATCAGCCTGGACTTGTAGAGGATGATGCTGCAGATAAGAAATTTCATAATGTTTTATAACTTAGAAAGATGTGCTTTCCAGGGCCTTGAGAGGTATGAACCGTTTTTACCTGGACAAGCTGAATGTCTGCTCCAGTCTGTACATGAGATCATGTGTGATTTTTATCAGTCTCATTACACATAGTTCCTTAAAGACTGAAAATCTAACTGAACAAAATCTTGCTGGTAGTGATTTAAGTGGGAACTGCACTCAGGCTACTTTTTGGTGACAAACATGTGATTTGATTTTTCTAGAGGGCCTGAAATCTGTTAAGTCAGCAGAAAAAAATCTCTTGTTACAGAGTGTTTCAAAATGTAATCAGTGGGGAGTTTCTATTCCCTTTTTCTAAGATGCTATCATCTGCTGACAGTTTGGTTACTTCTGCTTCTCTCAAACAACTGAGGCTACATAAACTGGTTTTAGTTTTGTTTAAAGAGTAAATAACCAGGTTCAAATATACCAAGCACACAGTTTGTTGTGAAAATTGCTTCATAAAATTTCTGCTGTATTCAGGTCCCTCTCTCTTTCTTTTTTTTTTTCTTCTCTACAGGCGATACGGATTATGGTTTCGATTGCGGAAGTTAATAATCTGGTTGCTGGGAGTGTACATAGCCATTCCATTTCTAGTAAAACTTTGCCCTGCTATTCAGGCAAAGCTGGTCTTCCTAAACTTTGGTAAGTGGCTCAGTCTATTGGGTGGGTGAGGGGTGAAGGGGAATAATGTCTTTGTCTTTCAGTTGTCTGCCTTCACTTTCATCCTGCATGTGTACATCTTGTAAAGGATATGAGCTTTCACAGTCTGTAAGTTCTTCAAACTGGAAGTGCCTTGGAAAGCATTTTCTGAAGCCAACTTTTAGATGAAGGGGTGTCCTTCAGGAAAACTGTGCGATGTGTTGAGTGCACTTTTCTGAGGGGTTCAACAAAGTTGCATGAATAGACAGCAAGTAAGTGAAATTTAAATCCGGTGAATTGCTTTCCAGGCAACAACTCTTCATCTGAAAACATTTTAGGAGAATATTCAGGGTGGGACAGAAGAGGCCTGTTCATGTAGTCAGATTGTGTCTGCTTAGCCTTTGCACTTGGTCAAGCAGCAGTACAGTGAGTCTGGTGAGCTGGCTCAGCTCTCAGGTCACCTAGGAAGGCCTGAGCATTCACAGGATGGAAAATGATGGAGCATCACTGTGTGAGAGATACTTCTTTGCAATCTAAATTTGTCTTTAAACCTCACTTGTGTTTTGTAATGAAGTTTTGAAAAATATCTTCCTTTGATTGCAGAAGCTGGGAGGACCAACTATGGATATGTTGCTTTTAAATGAACCTCTGTCATTTTGATTGCATGCTCTGTATATTCTAACACTTTGGATCATGGTCACTGTAAAGTGTGCACATCTGTGGGCCAGCTCTTGTGCCTTGATTGTCAGAACTGACAGCTGGATAAAGTGAATAATGCAGGTTACTTCCATTTTCATCATCTTGCTTTTTCAATAATGACTGTAACTTGCCCTTGCAGAGTTTTGTAGGTCTCCCTGAAGATCCTACCTCTGTTAATTCCCACGTGACCAAAATAATTGTTCCGTAACAATTTCTTGCACTAGGACTTGCACTAATATCACTGCACCATTGTTCTTACTGCTTTCTATAATGGCAATTGGACTTTACTTGTGACAGTACTCCCATGAAAAACTATTTGCCTGAATAGAGAGTGCATTCTAACACAGTAGAAGTACATTGACATTTGAGTAGTTCTTCTCCACTGGAGAGTGACCTTCAGAGAAATGATATAGGGTTTGCCCTATCACATTGGGTTTTTTAACCTTCTGAGTATAAATCACTACTCTTCAGCCATCTTTTTCTCCTCCTTTTGTGTAGTTTGGGATTTGCTTCCTAAACAGTAGCACAGAGGTTCATCAGAAAGTGATTCCATTTGTTTCTCAAGATAGCTAAAGATGAATTGGTAGCCGTGCTGCCACTGTATCTGAACCAGTGTCTGGATTTATTCTTGTGGACAGACTTTTATTCCAGATTATGAGATACATAGGCATATGGGTAGAGATCTCAGGGTGTCTCCACTGGAAGTTTCCAGAAAACTGAGGTTTCTAGAAACATTAATATAGGCTAGATCAGATTTGATGTATCAGTATGATTAACAAATCATGCAATTTTGGTCATGTGATATGTTGCAGGTGATATCATATAGCTCTGAAACATGTCACTAAAACCCTTGATGTGCAAAGTCTCCATATGGTGTATGCCTATATGATGATGTTTGTGTGTGTAGAATAGGTGGACCATCCTAGTGATAAATGCCATACGTAAAAATTGCCTGTACTTCTATATTTTTCTTTTGCTTTGAGGTAGGTGCTTACCTGGCCCCAGTCACTAACATTGGTATGTTCCTGTTCATATCTTTGTAATATAAAATCTGGCAAGAAATTCTTAACAGATTTGACAAATGGGAAAATCAAGGCACAGAGAAGTTGAATAATTTTCCCAGAACACTGCTATAAGCAATTTGTGTGTCTGTCCAGACCTTGACTGCAGAACTTACTGCCCTCTTGGAGGATCCACCACCCTTGTGAGAGCGTCACCGAGTTCTTTGGTGACAGTGCAGTGACCCAGCTGATCTCTGGTGGTGTGCATGCTTTGTCTGGGACTCTTTCACATGCTTTTCCATAAGAGCAAACAATTGAAATGGTATAGATTTGCTAGATTTGCAGTCTAAGGGGCCAGATTTGTCAGGTTAACATCAGCTGTTGTCTGCCTTGGTTTTCATGTTTCTGGAATGTTTAGTGTTTTTTTTGGTTTTGGGGATTTTTTTTAGCATAGGTGAAGTGAGGTGACATTATCAGTGCTTCTGTGTGTTTCAGTAGCACAAAAACTTCAGTATGTTAATTGTTACGACAGTAGATTTCAAGGAGACAGATTTCTTGTTTCTCCTGGAGTGGAGCTCAAATTTATGGGCAAATCCTAAGTCACTGGGAGAAGAGAGTGCTTAAACCTGCTCAATGTTGTCTGTAGATCTCTACAGTGTCTCTCTCGGTACTGGGTGTGTCAGAGGCTGCCTAGAAAGGCCATACAGCATTGGTGATGGAAAAGGAAGCATTTAGACTAAGCACATTCCCCTATTTAGCACATTGCACAGTGTCTATAAGATGTAGCTTGTGAACCAAGCAATGGAAGACAAAATGCTGAAAATGTTGATGCTTGAATTTCTTGACACTCATGTTTGAATTGTTGAATATAACAAGCAATAAACAACTGTGTGTGTATAAGTTGGGGAACATAAAACATTTGGAAGAGTAAATTGAGGTGTAATGATTTTGTTTTCAGGCATCTTCCTGAAGAGATGAAATTTCCAGCCTACATATATTTTTTAAAGGCTGTTCTGTCTGGGAGATATGGCAATTATTTGATAGTCTTTGGAGAATGGGCTAGCAAACTGGATGTCCTCCTCAAAGGCTCAAGAGGACAGTGTTTAACACAATTTATCTTACTCTTACAGGACAAGAGCAATGTGGTGTCTGCTACTATAATGCAGTATCTCCTTTAGAGTGTTGTATTGTAGACTGAAACCACTTGTCATCCTGAAACACGTTACAGCTCTGGGATGCTCTGTTTATCATGGGTAGTTTGTCCAATCAGTAACTTGTATTACAGCTATGTTGCAAACAGTAAGAATTTTAGGTGATTGCCAAATCGCCTAACCCACCCCATTGATGTAGCAGGAGCAACTATCTTGTCTGGGAGATTGACAAAGCAGACTGGGCAGAGGTGGTTAAATGGTCACAGGAAGCTTTGTCAGTCATCCCCCACCTCTTAATTTTAGCCTGCTTCCTGGGTTTTTTGATGATTGCTTGTGTCTTCGTACCTTGCTCACTTCGATGTTCATTTTTAGTTACAGCTGTAGCCAGTTCATCCTTTCACACACAAAAAAATAAGGTCTTCCCAGCACAGTGGACCAGTTTGTAAAACTCTCCAGTGACTTGGTAAAGCAATTTTAAAAGAAAATAAAGGTAAAAATTAAAAGGCTTAATGTTCTGCGTGTTTTCTTTTTCTTTTTTGTATTTCAGTGAGGGTCCCATATTTCATTGACTTGAAAAGACCACAGGATCAAGGTTTGAACCACACCTGTAATTATTACCTGCAGCCAGAGGAGGATGTAACCATTGGAGTCTGGTAAGGAAGCCTGTTCTGCATAGTATGTGCTGTGCATCTTTATCCTTCTTCCTGTTCTCAGTGTTGCCTATCCAGTATTTTTGCTGTGCACGTGACAACCATTGCCGCCTGCTCTGATTAGGGATGCTTGTGCTTTCCTTTACTAAGTGACCGAGTTCGTGTTGAAAAGTATGCAAATCTCTGGAGCTTGTCTGGACTCATATCAGTAATGCCTGAAACACAGTTGGACAACCTGTGCATTCAGAGAAACTTCAGAATTTGGAAAGGTTACAGGTCTGCATTGCTACAAAGATCATGCCTCCATATCAGATGAGACCCAAGGAGTTAGAAGTTTTGTCATTCAATTGCTGTTCATATTTTGTTTTGCAAAATAAATGTGGGGGAAGATAGGAAAACAGGATCAAAGTGTTCAGAGTAGGAGGAAGAATATTTTGTGTGTAAAACATATGTAAGGTTTGGAGAGTGGGTGAGAACAGAACACACAGTTTGCTCTTAATGAAACAAGTGATAGTGTCAGATCTCACTTATCATTCCTTCCTCACAAAGGTTTTCTGGTCCCAGGCAAGGGCAATTCATTTTAGCTCTTTGTTACCCAGGATCAGCTCAAATGACTGGTTTTCTGCCTAAAAAGGTCTGTTTCAGTACTTCCCATATTATTACACCAGCTCAAACCAGCTTCTGCATCTGTTTTTCATGATAACTTTCTGTTGTGTCTCAACACCAGAAGTTTCAAAGCCACAGAAAAGTTCCTGATATCTTTGAAGAAAAAGAAGTGCCTGCAGTTTGAATATATATATATTCAAGCGTAGCAAACACCTGAAAAAAGGGCTAGACACCATGCCAGGTGTGGAGGAAAAGTGTCTGTTCTTTAATACAGCGAGTGATTTTAGATCTGTAAGCTGTAGGATTTCGAGTTTTCAGTTATGCGTGTAAAACTTGTATGTGTCCCCTAATGCAGTAGAGATTTTCTCTTTACTTGAGGGTGTATGACCTTTTGAATGTGACAGTGGTATCCTGCTACATAAAGATGGTTCCTTGCCTTCAAATGAATTTTGGTGAAAGACATGTTTAGAAGCTGGAAGTTTAGTCTTTCCAGGGCTGGTAAATAACGGTTTGTATCTTCATTTGGACAACTAAAATTCTAACTAAGAAGCTATTGAAAAAGTTTAGATTGCAGTCTTGAGACTTTTATTTTGTTTACCTTACAAGTGTACTGTGTATCTTTACTAAAGCAGAACTTCCAGCTTGTGGTGGCTATTCAGTCTATGTCATTTGTGTTGATACTTATGAGATAGGTTTTCACAAAGTTTGTTAGCCTTGCTTTAATGCCAGTTTAAGGTCCTGTGTTTGGTATGCTTCTGAAACAAAGTTCTTAGAAGGCTTTGTTCATAAGCTTGCAAAAGTCTTGAGACAGAACAGTTGGAAGAGTTGAGTCCTACAGTTATTGGGGCTTTTTTCCTCCTCAAGGACTCAGTCTGCTCTCTGTGTGTGTGCAAGTAGACTTTTTACATTGTTTCCCCGTGTTAGTTTGTCCTCTGAGTTTTACATCTGGGAGGAAGGTGTGGTAGATGGAGTTTGTTTTTCTTCCAAGAAGGACATGTGAGTACTTAAGTTACTTTTGACAGCTGTAAGCTAGCCTCCTTCTCAACAATTTGAGATTGTTGTGGGCATGTACTTGCTTTCAGTGCTTGTCTTCTAGAGTAATTATCCGATTAAATGCCTGTGTTCTCTTTGGTCTATCATTCAACTCTTTCCATTCCAAAAGTGTTGAATTTTTTCTAATCGCTGCCCAGCTATATTTATATTAGCTGTGAGTTAAAAAATCCTGGCTCTTCCAGATTGTAGCTTTTCCAGCTAAAATGTTATACCTTCAAGAAACTGGTGTCTGAAAATAAAATACATGATCTTCTCATCAGACTCTGAGCCCTTCTTTTTCCTCAGATTGGCTGTGGATTCAGATATGCCTCTTACTCTCTGAACACTCTTCTGACTATTCTGAACATCTGCTGACCTAGCTGTGAATCTTGTTTATGGTGTATAAGTATGTTAATTGAAGTAATTAAGTGCCATAAAAAATGAGGAATTGAGGTTTTTTTTCTCCAGAACAGTGGGAAGTTCAGTAATGGTGTTTTGGATTTGCCTGTGAAGTTTGATGCCTTGCACAGCCCTGAGTTTTGAAGGCAACAGTGATGGAGGTGAAAATACAGAAATAACCTAGGCACTGTATTTTAAATTTGCCCATTTGTCAGCTAACCATGACAGTTTTATGAAGAGTTCATGTGAGGTGTATAATCCTGAGTTAATGAATTGATCAAAAAACCTCAAAATTCAAGTGGCAGACACTGACTAGCAAAGGACAATGCATTTTTTTCCTTCTGTATATAGGCACACAGTCCCTGCAGCCCTATGGAAGAATGCCCGAGGGAAAGACCAGTTGTGGTTTGAAGATGCTTTGGGTTCCAGCCATCCTGTAATCCTTTACTTGCACGGCAATGCAGGAACAAGGTGAGGCACAAAACAGAGATGGCTTTGTTTCATGCTTGGCTTGCCACAGCTTCAGTACATTCATAAGAAGGACAGGGACAAACATTTTAGTAGGGCTTGTAGCGGTAGGACAAGGGATAATGGTTTTTAAGTAAAAGAGGGTACATTTAGACTAGATATAAGGAAGAAATTTTTTGCAATGAGGGTAATGAAACACTGGAACAGATTACCTAGAGAGGTGGTAGATGCCCCATCCGTGGAAACATTCAAGGTCAGGTTGGACAGGACTCTGACCAACCTGATCTCTTTGAAGGTGTCCCTGATCATTGCAGGGTTGTTGGACTGGATGACCTTTAAAGATCCTTTCCAACCCAAACTATTCTATGATTAAAACCAAAATAAAATTTAAAAGCAGTTTGGTACTTCTCTTTCCTTTTAAAAGGAAAGCATGTTTTAAGAAGTTGTATCTCTCAATTTATTGAATGTAGGAATAGATTATTGCAGTTACCAGAGATATCTGGTATTGTAGTTTACCTTGTATCCTCTGCTAGAAACCAGGAGGCTGTGACACTAGATCATGTAGGGAGAAGTACTTCTTTTCAGTATAGTGGTCTGATTCAAGACATGGGGTAGTATTAGTGCTTCTGTATATGTGATTTCCATGCATTAAGTAAACTTTCCAGTTCCTTTGAGCTTATTTTAGTAGTTAACGCATTCTGAGGAAGGAAAACCAGAGAGAAAGAGGAAGGTAATGTGCTGGTTTTGTTTCATTATTGCATATATACAGGACATTTGTCAGAAACAGGAGCATTTCTAAAATTCACATGTATCAGCTAATGTAGTAGGTTGGTTCTCTATACTTTGTTACTGAATGCTAAAAATGACTAGCACAGTGTGAAACTTCCTGGAGGTTTCTCAGAATCATGTTTTTACTGTCACATCTCTGCCTGATACAGTGCTTTAGTTCATTTATTAGAATATAGTCTTTTTCCTATCTAATATGCATCTTACAAAGAGTAATGCCAGTGGATGTTCTTTTGAAACCAATGTCTGCTTGTAGATACTCTACAAGAGCAGGAACATTGCAAAAATACAAGTTCCATGATGTAAAGCAAAAAAACTGTTCTAAGTGTGCTGGTAGTGAAGGTTCACTAGTCTTTACATTTCAGGAGCACTGCCCTTTTACACCTAAATTCTTGTCTTAGCAGTGTTCTTCTTTGGTAGAAGGGCATGGTGTGGGAAATGCATACTGTGAGCCAGGAAATGCATGAGCAGCTGGGTTTTTGGAAACTGATCCCATCATCTTGTGCTGATGTATTACAAGGTTTAATCAAATTGTTGCGTTATTTTTCAAATACTGCTTTGCTTGTTTTCTTGCCTGTATTGGGTGTAGCAAATGATACTAATGGAAGCTATTCTGCAGCTTAATGGTGGCAATTTGGGACCAGTATCTCTATATGCGTATTGATTAGATTTACTTCTTGGGTCCCCCAAGTGCTTCGGAGATAAAGTACTGAGCTATGGATCAATTAGATATTTCACATTTCACTTTACTCTGTGTATTGGAGAAGCTGGAGGTGTATTGGCATTGCCATTTCAGCTTTAATGTGTATTGCTTTATGTTTCTACACTGCATGTTCAGACTCTTGTTAAAGGGTTGTTTTATTGATGCAGGCTGCATTAACCATAAGTAAAAAGCACTGCCTTTGCTTTCTGGTTCCCTCGAGCAGTCTGAAGCTGAGGCAAAGATGTTGTATTTACTTGATCCTCTCTTAGAAAAAATTCCTCTGTTGTGCTTTGAGGAAGGCATGAAAAGGCACCAATGTCTGCATGTCAAGGGTGACTTTTCAAGGAAGTGTATCATCATCATCTTCAGATTTGTATGATTCAGAATGACTTACAAGCAACTCCTTGCATTTTGCCCTGAGTGGTTTTGTCTGCATTAAGTATTTTGTAGCACGGTTGGAGCCGGCAGATTTTGGCTCACAAGCGCGTATGTTCTTAGAGGGAGGTCTGGTAAATGGCATTTTGCTTTAGAGGCTGCACTGACCAAACCGGTCATGGTGTGAATGTTTAGATTTTTCATGAGTGCAGGAGTAAATCTCCCCTTACATCAATACTAGACTAAAGTTTGATGTGGATTAGCCATGTCATGTTCTGGATATATTTTAAAGCATGTAATGGCATTTACTCTCCATTTTTATTGTCTAGATTTCAATTTATGAAAAAAAAAAAAAAGGCAGATTCTTCCCCCGGACTTATTTACAGTGTTCAACTCTGGTTTTCTATGATCAGTCTTTAGCACATGGCCTTTCTGTCCCTGTGCTTGGAGCCAGCTGAGAAAATCCAAGGGCCAGCTGCTTGGGTTAACCTGGTGGGTTCAGATCAGAGCCTCACCCCTTGTTAGAGCAGGAGTTACTGGCTGGGGCAGCACTGGTGGCAGGAGCACAGAGTCTGTAAAGCCAATAGGGAGGGACAGGCTGTTTTGGATGTATTACAGGCTTTGGAAAACGCAGACAGGAGGGTGGTTTGAAAAGTTTGCCTTTACCTGCTGTGAGAAGAGATGTATAGGGAGAAGTTAGCTTCAAAACTATGTCCTGCATAGGTCAGCAAAGCCTTGCTGTCTCCTAGAAGCCTGTGACAAAGCAGTTATGGTGTTTGTTTGGCATGTTTGTGTTAAACTGGAAGCCTGAGGCAATTGGGAAAGTCTGTTTCTGGAAGCTTAAATGTTCACATGTGGTGTGTTTTGTTGTTTTGTTTATGTTTTGGTGTTTTATTTCTCCTCCTCTTCTCTTCATGAATCACTTTTGCCAGAGGAGGGGATCACCGCGTGGAGCTTTACAAGGTAAGTGGCTGCATGTGTTGTCCAAGCAGTTGAATTAACACATCAGATGTGCACAGACTTGAGAAGACTGCTCATTACAGCCCACTGCCAACAGGCAGATAGCTTAATCTCCTCTGAATATGAAGCATGTATGGAAAAAGGGTTCTGTAAGCCTTGAGCACACTTCCCCATATTAAAAATTATTTGAAAGGTCTTTTATTTGTTGTTGTTAACTGTCAGCTCCAAGTGAGCTAACCTTTTATTTTTTTTCCCAGGAATACTGTTACAACACAGTTTATGGGGAAAAATTGAGAAGAGTTTTATTTAATCACAGCTGTAATTTGATTGATTATGCTAGTATACTATTTGAGGTACCATTTAAGTGTATTCTTTCATATGTTACCAGTCTCTATATACTTACTGACTGTCACAGAATAGAAAGAATATTTTCAGTTGGAAGGGACCTGCAGTGATCATCTAGCCCAACTGCCTGACTACTTCAGTGCTGACCAAAAGTTAAAACACAGTGTCCAAATGCCTCTTAAACACTGACAGTCTTGGAACATTGACCACCTCTCTAGGAAGCCTGTTCCAGTGTTCAACCACCTTCTTAGTAAAGAAATGCTGCCTAATGTCCAGTCTAAACCTCCCCTGGCACAGCTTTTAACCGTTCCTGTGTGTCCTGTCACTGGATCCCAGGGAGAAGAGATCAGCACCTCACTCTCCACTTTCCCTCCTCAGAAAGCTGCAGAGAGCAATTGAGGTTGCTCCTTAACCTCCCTTTCTCCAAACTAGACAAACCTAAAGTCTTTAGCTGCTCCACATAGGACATCCCTTCCAGCCTTTTCACCCAGCTTTGTCACCCTGTGTGTGAGCTGGCACAGGCAGGGCACAGGCAGGGTACAGGAGCAACAACAAAACCACAGATGAAATGCAGAGTGAACTTTGTTACCAACTGGGGGATCCCTGAAGCAGCACCCAGGCAGAGGCACACAGGCGGGAGTGCAGGCACCATGGAGCTTGGTCCATGCTAGAGGATCACTGAACCTGCTGGTTTTGCCTGTATTTCAGGGGTTTGCACGGGCATAATTTATCACTGTGCTGTGATCTTTGCCACAGCAGGGTAGGAATCTCAAGTGTGTTCTGTACACAGATGTTCTACTTGTCCAACACACAAGGTGAAACAACAGTTAGTACGATACATGTGTGTTTTGACACCCCAGCTGCATGTCACTTGAACATGTTTACGATCCTTCTTTGCTGATCTTTCATTACTTCCCCACACCCTTTTCTGGATGCATTCGAGTATCCTCTTGCCCTTCTCAAATTGTGGGGCCCAGAACTGCACACAGTACTCAAGGTGAAGCTGCATCAACACTAAATACAGTGGGACAATCCCCTCTTTTGATCGGCTGCTTATGCTGTGTTCGATGCACCCCAGGATGCAGTTTGCCCTCTTGGATGCCAGGGCACAACTGCTGACTCATATTGAACCTGCTGCCAACCAGCACCCCCAGATCCCTTTCTGCAGGGCTGCTCTCCAGCCACTCTTCCCAATTTATACTTATTCCCAGTGTTACTCTGTCCTAGGTGTGGATTCCAGCATTTTTACTTGTTAAGTTTCATCCCATTAATCATTGCCCAATGCTCCAATCTATCTAGCAACTCTGCTGTCCTTTTTTGTTATGTTGAAAATTTTAAACTCAACCATTTCATGATCACTGTGGCCAAGACAGCCACCTATCTACCATCATTTCTACCATCATTTCTCCCACAAGTCCTTCTCTATTCAGAAACAGCAGGTCTAGGGCAGCATCTTCCTTAGTTGGCTCACTGAGTACTTGTGACAAGAAGTTATCTTCTCCTAATTGTCTATAGAATAACTCATCAGTGCTTACATCCTGGCTGGGCTATCAGTAGTAGACAACCACTACAACATCTCTTTTCCATTCTCCTAATCCTCACCAGAGGCTCTCAACCACATCATCTCTAACTGTAAGGGTTGTGCAATCAAACCCCTCCCTTACATGCAGTATGACACCTCCACCTCACCTGCTCTGCCTTTTCCTCCTGAACATCCTGTAGCCTTCCATCCCAGCACTCCAGGTGTGGGACTTGTTCTACCGAATCTCACTAATACCAATGATATAGTTCTGGGAAACTAACCAGTGCTTCCAGTTCATCCTGTTTGTTTCTCATACTGTGGTGATGTACAAGCATTTCAGATAAGCCTCTCAGCCTTCCGTGCTCCCGGGAGCAGTGTAAATGTTCCTACTAGTATTGCCACCCTCAGGCGATGCCATGCCAGCTCTTGGCATAAGCCTGCAATCCTGTTGATATCCCCTTCTCACATCAATTCTAGTTTAAAGCTCTGTCAAATCAGTCCCACCAGTTTACACCCAAAGATGCGTTTTCCCCATCTGGACAGGTAGATCCTCTCGGGCCCCAGCATACCTTGTGTCTTGAAGGCTCTTCCATAGTTTAAAAGCCCAAAATTTTGGCAGAGGCACCAGTCCTGGAGCCAGGTGTTGATATCCTGGGTTTGCCTGTTTCTTCTGAAGTCTCCCCTGTTACAGCGTGGACTGAGGAAAACACTACCTGTGCTCCTGAAACCTCTTTTGATTGACCTCAGACTTTGTGTTGCAACATCAATAGTGAAAGACCAGGAATGGATAGTAGTCTGAAGTTGTACTAAGGTTGTCTTCATTCTTGTGGTGACATCCCTAATTTGGGCCCCAGGGACGCAGCAAACTTCTCCAAAAAGAGGGTCTGGTCTGCAAATGGGTGCTTCCGTTCTGCACAGGAGGGAATTGTCAACGACCATAACTTGCCATTGTTTCTTCTTGGCACTGGTCTTAATGCAGGTTTTGTTGTGAGGATGCCGTACATCACCAACTGCTGGGAAATTACATGTGGATTGAGGCCAGCTCAGATTCCTCACACCCTTCAAACTTTTGAAGGTGATGTTCGATCTTTTAAATGCCAGAATGTTGGGCCGAGTCACTATAAACCTCCCTGTTGGTGACAAAGCTAGTGTTTGCCTATTCACAGACCAATTTGTTGCGATGAAACATTCTCAAGGTTGCCAGTTCAGGAGTTACTTCATCGCTTGTCACGCAGGCAGGTTCAGCCTGGGTTTCCGCCTTTTCCATGGCATAGTGCGTTTGTGTGAGTGCTGCCATCTTAAGTGCTGGAGATTTTGTACAAAACCCAATTAATTTCCCAGACGTAGCAGTATGGTGTGTTTATATGAGAACAAGCTACTTCAGCTGTTTTGGGTCTTTTGCCTAATGACTTTTGCAGTCATTTATTTTATTAAACTCTCTCAGCTCAAGTTCCCACACACCATTTCTTGGTCTCCTATTGTCTGTTTCTAAAAGAGCCGTAATTATTTTTGCTGGCTCATTTCAGAGGGGTCTGAGTTTGTGTTTTTTCTATGCATTTAGCTATCATTCCTTTCTCTTTATAGTTTGTGTCAGAGTGTTGGCACTCATAAAGCTTTATTGCATTGCAGCTCCTTATGCAAGATCCCCTGCTGCAAAGTCAGATCACTTAGAAAATGCTTTGGCAACCCCAAGGAGGCAGGTGGTTTTCCTTTAAGAAAAAAGGATGAACTGAGTTGCAAAAAGTTGGCTGAGGATACTTTTGTGTACTGTGATCTATCTGGTCATTTTTTCTAGGAACCAACCTATGCTGCATTGCATTTTGTGCTGGCCAAGACGGGCAGAGGAATTGTTTTGTATTTTGGCTGAGCAAGAGTAACAGTGCTTCAGAATACTTAAAGTCTTTATGTGCCTCTCTGCAGACACGGTTTACCAAAACCCAAGGTTTCTGTTCCTGGGTCTGATATTCTTTTGCTTCTGAGAACATAGACCAGTTGCTTGTCTTGTCTTTTTCAGTGGGTTAATGACATGCGAACACACCTATGGGCTTACCAGAACCACACCAGATGCTCCACGTTCATGCTTATTCTAGCAGAATGAAGCAGGCTGGATTGCTGCCCTTTTTGCTGGTGCTGCTAGTAGGCTGGAAGGAGCAGGGAGAACCCGCTAGAAGACACTCAAAGGGGAAATAACTTTAAGAGGTGTCTGTTCTTTCTTTCTGAGCAACTGATTCATGTGAGCAGTTTTTTTCAGCTGCAGCACTGAAAATTGTGACTGTCACTGCTGCACAGTCTGTGAGCAGCAGGTGTCCAAAATTGTTCTTGACTGAATCACTGTGTTTTGAAGACAGTAATCAGAAGTAGGAGGAGCAGCAGCAGAGCAGTAACAAGATACAAACTCGCTTTGAGGGACATGGTTTCTCGTAGTCTGGACAGGTGTCCAGATACCACAGTTATCAGTGTATTCAGAGTCACTGTGTTATTCATGTTGTTTAAGTTATTCATGCTTAAATAATGCAACTCAAAACCTTTTAAAATTCACAAGAATCCTGTTCTCTTAGCGACCTTGGCTGTCAGTGATAGACTACCACAAGCTCCTTCTGCAATTCATACTTGTACATTGAGGCTTTGGCAGTGAAGCGTTTAGTTGTTACTGCACTGATGTGCTGGGATAGTGGTGGAGAGCTGATGCAGAGGTTTTTTTTCCCACTGCATGAGGTTACCCAGCTTTATAGCAGCACATGAAACAATACAGTATTGTTATAGGGGCATAAGTAATTACTATAAACAAAACATGTCATTGTTACGCATCCTGTTAAGGGTCAAAGGAAATGCCTATTATCTGCAAGGCCAACTGAAATCTTACTGACTTCATCTGAGACTTTCTAAACTAATTCTAAGGCGTAAAACAAGAAGGAAAAATACTCTTAAAAAAAAAACAACCCAAAAACCAAACAAACTAAGAAGACACTGTTAGTGTAGGGCATAGGATTGGGATGCTCCCAGCGTTGATGGCTTCAGGCAGGGATGTTACAGCTCATCATCACTGTCTGTTCATCACCAGGAGGAGCTGGATGTTGGAGGTTCTTCCTTTTTTGTATCCACTGTGATAGGCTGTAGTTTGGCCTTTTTTGCATGTCTGCTTTCCTCTTGGAAAGTGGGTGTTTAGGTGCTGCAGCTGCCCAGTGCCAGGGTAGGTAGGAAGGTGCATGGGTAGCAGAGCCATGCTCTAAAGCAGGGGGTGCTATTAGTGTGGGGCCCTGCATCATGAAGGCTGAGGTGGGCACCTTACAGCTCTGGCAGCTGCAATGGTGGTAGTGACAATTTCTGCTGCTTTAACTGCTTGTTCCCATTCCTCAGCCTCACTTCTTTTCCTTGGAAGAGAAAGGCACCTCTAAAGTGCATGAGCCAGGCAGTGCCCATGGTTGGCGTTTGGCAGGTCCTTGGAGGAATGAGCCCCTGCTCGTGGTTCACCTTTGAGTTGAGTGGGTGCAGGACTGGGAGACTCCATCAGCTTCTTCCTTTGGTAAAGCATGAGATGATCTTCATCATCTTTACCCCAGGTCTTTGTCCTTGCTCTCTGCTAGGGAGAGGAGAACTGAGCACACTGGCTTATGCTGGGCTGGGCTGTGAGGAGGCAGGTCTTAGTGGTCAGGGGTCCTGAGCATGGCCTGCCTAAGTTTAGGTGAGCATGGACATTGCTGCTACCTGTGCCGGGGGAATGTCTTGAGGGCATCCTTATTGCTGTGAGAGGGCTGTTACATTTTGCAGCTGATCAGGACAAAAGCCAGACAGACTAATGCTGCAGCATCCCCTGTTCTCTACCAGGTGAATTTATTTTGTGTAGCTTCACAGGTCCTGGCTCCTAGTGGCGAGAGGAGAATCTGGCTGGGCTTGCATCATGCCATTCCTGTCCCTCTTCAGGACACTTCACGATCTTTCCAGGCATAGCAGCTATCTTGGGTGCTTCCCTTGCTGGTTTTGGCTGTGCTGAGTGGCAGGATTTGAGGATAGGGCTGTGCTGGGGGGGTTCAGACTCAGATTGGGGTTGAGGGAAGCTGGAGGCCACTCTGTGGTGGTCTTTGACAGGTAGGAGGTGCAGGTGGTGGCTGGTACAGGTCAGACCAATGATCTGAGAAGGTAAATGCAGGGGGAGAACCAGGTGCTGAAGGGCTGCTTGAAGGAAAACAAACAGGGAGAAGGTGGATATTCAGGTGGCAGAAGGCAGAGCTGCCATGGGAACAGTGACCTGGGGTGAACAGCGATGGTCTCCTGTTGCAAGGGCTGAGCTCCCAGAGTGAGGTGTGTACCCAGCTCCAATAGCACAGGTGCAAAGCATAAATGAGCATAAACATAAAAGAAACCTAGGATGGAGATCAGAAAGAAAAAATATTTGAATTGAAAACATTATCAGATAATTATTTATCAGTAATTAAGCAGATAGAAGTTGAAGGACTAGTTGAATAACGAAGTTTCTAGTGGAATTGGGGTACAGTTGGCTTTGAAAATGAAACATTAGTTCTGTGTGCATGATTGCAATGGATGTGTTAAAGTTAAGAAATAGAGAATGGTAAAAATCTGTTTTTAAATGTAACAGCTGCTAATTAAAATAAAAGTGCATCCATTTGTTATTGAGGAGGGATGCTGCCAATACAGCCATCAGGTTAAATCATTTTTAATGGCCTGGAAAAGGCTAGATAGTATGTGATGTTTTAGCAGTAAAATCACATTGTAAAGCTGAAAATCAGACTTGGCGAGAAGGAACTTTGTGTTCTGCATGTCCCATCAGGGGGGTCCAACAACCAAGGCTGGTCTGACAGCAGAGACCTGGGGGATGGGAACACAGAAGGCATTGAGGAGCGCAGGTACATGCATGCAAGGAACAGGGCACAGGCTGACCCCAGAGACCCCCGGGCTGTGTACAGACTACAGAGGTGCAGACCTGGGAGCTGGGCAAAATTGGATTTAGAGGTAACAAAGAGAATGTACCCAGTGTATGCTGAACACGCCCCATAAAGTAATTTGGGATCACAGACCAGTGAAGAGAAAGAAACATCCAGTGCATGTCTGAAATGTATGAAAATTAGCCCCAAATGGTCCTAGAGGGAAGTGGGAGAAACTGTCACCATCACAGTCCTCCCAGCAAAGGAGTTATCAGCTTACCTGAACACCCCTCTTTTCTATGTTGTCCTCTTCCTCTCTTTTTTTTCTGTAATAATGAGATTGGAACTAGTAACAGTAATTGTTTAGGCTGTTAAGATTTCAATTACACTAGAAATAAAGTGTTGGTTTCACACAGGAGATGATTTCCTTTTGTCCATTAGAAGGTTTAGAGTATACTGTAATACTAAGATTGCTTTTTTAAAATCACGTATCATGACAGCAGCAACATTTCAATTTTTTTGTGACTTTTTGTTCATTTTTTATCTACCACAGTGCTGTTATGTTCACGTTATGTTACCAGCAATGGTAGCTTGGAATGCTATCATTGTTTTTACCAAGGCACTTTTTCCAAGCAAGTTGATCTAACATTGGGTATTATTACTTGCTTTTAACAGACTTTGTTATGATTACCATTGGTTGTAATATAGATCTTTGTGATAGAGCAATTTTAGTTGCATTTATTTAAGTTTTCTGAAACAGGCTCCTATATATTATGCTAACATTTATGCCAGTTTGAATAATATAAGTGAAGCAGTTGTACTGTTTCACAGGAAAACTGGAAAGTGTTTGTAGGGTAAATGGTCATAGGATATTTGCAGACCTTAAAGGCAAAGCTGGTAAAGGGAGAATCAACATCTAAGCCTGATACAAAGTCGAGGAAACAAATGGTGTAAAACCAGCAGGCTGAGATGATTAGTGTTTGAAAAGCTCTATGCCAGCTACAAAGAAAAGCTATAAGTTGTTGCGTTATTGTGTCAGGCTGATAATGTTATAAATTCGATCCCTGCACCTTGGCCTGAGGCAAGAGAACGGCTGCTGTGCAAGTATCTGTGATGGGTTTCTGCATGTTTCTCTGCCCTCCAGGTTCTCAGCTCCCTTGGGTACCACGTGGTCACGTTTGATTATCGAGGTATGTGGGCTTCTTTTATTATGAAACACTTTTAGACATCTCTTTCTGTAGAAGCAACAAAGAAGTTACTTTCTTCTGGATCTCAGGGGAACTGTTTTTTCATAAATGCTTGCTGCCAGCTAATTAGATGTGGTTATTGCTTCTTTTTAGTTCATGGGTATCCAAAGAACTTTCAGAAATTTCTTTCTGGTGCCTTCTTGTGTAGCACTGCTTCCTATCTGTTCTCATGCACAGGGCTTGTTGGTTTGGGAGCTAAGGAGCAGAGGGGTGACCCAGGCAAATATGCTGTCACAGCATCCAGTTAAGACATCCTCCAGGTGCACATCTGGAAACTAGTAAGCTTGCCTAGATGTAGTCTTTTGGATATGTTCTAATTGACTTTCCTGAGGTCATACAGGGAAATGAACTTGCACTTCTTTTAAAAAGCTGATAGGTAAGATAAGACATAGAGTAAATGATTTGCTAACAATTGGTAAGGTCCTTGCCAGAAGCCATGACCATTTTGCAACTTGTGCCACCAGCAGGCAAGCATCTGCTGCTCGTTTTTTCCCTTAGTATTTAAGGCATGACTGCAGTGTAATGCCACTGGAGAGACAGGAAAGAAATTAATCTGTTGCATTTTTATCAAGAAGACATCTGGGAGAGATTTATTTGCACGAGCTTGCCCTGTTTTTCAGTCCTGCTGGCAGCTGCTTCTCTGACTGCTTATTAGGTGTCAGAAGGGATGTGGGATGCTTGCCGCTTAGCATAAGATGTGTAGACGCGTTGTAATAGTGATAGAGCCAAAACAATCAGGAGGGTGGAAAATTGCTTGAGGGCACTGATTGAACAACATGGACAAGCTGATGTTGCTTTGTGAAATGCTTATTTTTTGACCCTAAGCATCCAGTTCTTACACTGTTAGAGACTCCACTTACAAGTTGGTGACATGCATGCAAAAGCAGCTATGGTTTGGGAGCTGGGCTGTTGCAGATAGGTGCAAGAACACAGCATGGCAGTGTTTGAGATCTAGGTCTTGGTTTTGTTGGCTAAATTCACAAAACCTCCTTGGCAGCCAGCAATTACCTTGTTTAAATGACTTCTGATGAATCAGGGCTTTTAGCCCCAAATTGTAGAGGTGCATGGTGAAATAAACTGTCCATGTCTCAGGTCCCTCTGCAGTTGCAGATGGGCTACATGGGAAGAGCTGACTGGCTTTGCTGACCAGTTTGTGCGATTGTCAGAAGGACTACTTGTGTTTCAGGCTGGGGCGATTCAATAGGCAGCCCATCAGAGCGGGGAATGACCTACGATGCCCTTCATGTCTTCGACTGGATAAAAGCAAGAAGTGGAGAAAACCCCGTCTATATATGGGGACACTCCTTGGGCACAGGGTAAGCATCTAATCTCAGTAGGATTTAGCAGCTTCTGAAGAACATTAAACACTGACCTTGGCTAAAGGTGCTATTAGCTATAATCCCCAGGCTGGCTTGGAGTCTGTGTCATAATTGCTGCAGAATAGCTTCCCCCTTGCACTCTGTGGAGTGAGAAAGGCTACAGGGAATGACTACGCAGGAACTGATTTTAAATCTTCATTGGCCAGAGGGTTACACTGGAAAAAAACCACTTACAGTAATATAATGCTGATTGACCAAGGGGAGAGAGAGTGGGACCGCAGTCTTCTCTTCCTGTAGTGAACCCGCGTCTATATGTCCTTCAGAGTAGAACATTAGGCTTCTCTGGTAACTCTGAAAGAGTATCTCAGACCAGCTGCACGTGCATGTGACTTGCCCTCACAAAACGTTTTCTTCCTGTCCTGGCAAACATGCCGTGTGTAATCAGTACTCATGCAGATGCCTGCATGACTACACTGCTGGCCATCTGTGACATTTACATGGTCATACCTGATGTAGGGAAGTTCAAAGTGTCAAGTGCTTTTGCTTGAATGATTTTAACTTTATTTTCCTGCTTCCTCCCTTTCCATTGCTATCTGGAAGTGGGTTGTGTTCAGCAGGCAGTGTGTGCCCTTAACCCGTTGATTTGCGGAGGAGCAGAGGGCAAACGCAAGTTACTTTTGAGCTGTGTGCAGATTGAGCTGTTTTGTACCACAACACCTTGTCTTACTGTCTATCAAATGCGTTTCTGGGACAGGGAAGTATTTCAGGATAGTGCCTCTTCACTACTGTGATACTAACCATCCTGCTTTGTTTGAGAGAAGGCAAAGGCTTTTCCTTTGGCTTTTCCTCTAAATTTTTGCCATGTTTGGGATCACATTCTGGGTCAGAGCATGTTTGTGACATTTCTCACTCCACTGTAATCTGAGTGGCCTGTGTCTGTGGTCCCCAGCTGAGTTCCCTGGTGACTGTAGCTAGCCTGGAGTTTGAGGTTTTTGAAATATGCTGTGCTTGTGAAGGGTTCAACAACTTTGGAAATATCCCTATCTCATTAAGGACGTGCATGGGGGGGACCTTGTGCTTTCTGACCCAGACATGGAAACTCACTGCAGTGTCACTCTGGGACCCTGCATTCCAGCTGCCTGGAACACAGCACCCCTCTACCCATACCCCTGCATTCCCCTCTTTCTTGCTCAGCCCTTGTCTAGGGGTAAGAGACTGTGTCATACAGCTGCAGATATACTGGGAGCCTGAGAGCCACCTTAAAGGAGGTCCTTCCAAGCAGCTACATGGTGTGCTTGCTGTTCACTTACCTAAATGCAAGCACCTGGTGCCATTTGAGACAGTTGGAAGACCTGTGGGAACCCAAGTCAGCTGGCTGCCCAGACCTCAGACAGTGTGAGGGGTTGATGTTGTCGCAGTGGAGTGGTACCTCTGCCACCTACTACCACTAGAGCCTGGTGCTTTGCAAAGGGCCTATGCCAGATTAAGCGCTCGTTGTTCTTCTTTCCAGGGTCGCAACAAATCTAGTGAGGCGCCTTTGTGAGAGAGGTAAGTCTGGCAGGTGGATGCTCTTCCCACCCAGCCTGGGTCCTGCTAGTGTCCCAGATTTCCACATATGTTTGCTGTTGTGACAAGACTGTCCTTGGTGCACCGTGATGGCAGCTGCTCTTACAAGGCAGACCCTGACCTAGCTGGCTATCTGCACCCCTGCATTTCAGCACATTGCCTTCGGCTTTTCAGAAACACCACCAGATGCCCTGATACTGGAGTCTCCGTTCACCAACATACGGGAGGAGGCACGCAGTCACCCATTTTCTGTGGCAAGTACACAGTGCTGTTCTCACTAGTGGTGTGTAATTGTATGCTTAGAAATTAACCTTCAGACATGATATAACTGAGCTAAGTGTGTGACTTGTGGGGCAGCAGTGATATTTATGTGTCAGGGGTAAAGAGCTGCACCTAGGGCAGCTCCTGGGAGCGCTAGTCCTAAAAGGAGTTCCCAGAGCCATATGTCGAGCCTGCTTAATGAAAACAGAAACTTGCTTCAGAAGGGGCAATAAATGTAGAGAGGGGAAGATACACTCTGTTCTCAGCAGTGGACAGCCTGTTCTTGTGTTGTAGCTTCTCTGTTGCAAGAGACTACTTTGTGGGCTGTGAGCAAAGCAATGGCAAAGTTGGGCTTTTCTTGATCACTACCCTGTCCATGTGGCTCCTTTGCACTTGTGTGGTTTCCCTGGTGAGTTCACTCTGATGCAGCCATCTCTTCCATCCAGCATGGCTGCGAGTTGGTTCTGACCTGAGCAGACACCCAGACCGGCTGTTGGATGTGGCTGGGCTGCTGAGGTGACCTGGGATAAAGTTCTCTTGCCAGCAGCAGCATGATACCTAGAGACCTTGACCATACAAGCACCCAAAGAGCCTGCTCCTGAGCAGGCCGATAAGATGGCCCTAAAACAAGAGAGGAAAAATAATGCACAGACCATCTCACTGCAGAGGGTGCAGCCAGGGGATGTTACTGGGATGGCAGTGGCCTGCCCTGTTACTGCTGTTTGTGTAACTGTCCTGCTAGTGCCTGCCACTAATGCAAATTTTTCCTCTCAGATATACAGATACTTCCCTGGGTTTGATTGGTTCTTCCTTGACCCCATCACGACAAGCGGAATTAAATTTGCAAACGATGAGAAGTGAGTTCCCTCTTTGCTGGGTTTTCAGCTGTGGTGCAGTGAGCCATGGCAAGCATCAAGGAGGATAGACATTAGACTGCACTCTCTGCTTTTTTTTTTTTTTGTTGCTGTTGTTTTGTTGTTGAAGCATTCCTGAAGGGATTTCAGTTACTCTTGTAGCCCTGAGTGCAACACAGCTTTGCACTGTGGAACTCTTTTGATGGTTCTTAATAAGGACAGATGTAACAGAGAGGACAGAGGCTGCTCAGGGATATGCTGATTTGGTCCATGTGATTTATACTTTTCAAGTGTATGTTACATGTTAAACAGTAGCATTGGGACATTGAAGGTTTGAGATTTCTCTGCTGTGCATTTGCATAAGACACTGTGTGTAATAACATTACCTCTTTTCACTGAGCCTTTCATTCAGGAGCCTGAGCATTTGTGAGTGATTTTCAGTACTGAAACCAAACCAGAGCTTGGGGGGGATGATGCTTTGCAGTGGGTTGAGCCACTTTTCTCTAGTCTAAGCAGCAAATAGCTTTTACAAAGATGCCTTTCACTAGTAAATTTTCTATAGATCAAATGAATGGTGCCCATAATAGTGTTTTCAAGATCTGAACTGTAGTTAATGACCCACAGGACATTGCAGTTTCCTTGAAAATCCAAGTGTGTTGGTGTTAGAGTGTGATGGGATTGATCTGAGCCTTTGTGACTGTTGTCTCTTTTACAGTGTGAAATACATTTCCTGTTCCCTGCTTATCCTTCATGCTGAGGATGACCCGGTGGTACCATTTCATCTGGGAAAGAAGGTACACATGGGGCTCTGCAGACTGATCTGGTGGGAGGAACTGGTGTGGCTAGAACAACATCCCAGCCAGGCAAAGAGTCAGCAATAGGAAGGTGTATGAAGAAGTGCAGAGCCTGAAGGGACTACAAATTCTGTGGTGTTGGACGTGGCAAATCAGTAGTGAAATGGAGTTAGAGCTAGCAAAGCTGGTCAAGCCAGGGCCCATAACTCACCCATGAGATGGGTGCTGGTTTGGCAGGGGTAGCTGGTTTGGAGTGATACGTGTCCCTCACCTGCCTCCCCTTTGACACAGCTTTACAACATTGCTGCAACATCACGGAGTTTCCGAGACTACAAGGTGCAGTTTGTTCCATTCCACACAGACCTTGGCTACCGGCACAAGTACATCTACAGGAGTCCAGAGCTACCTCGAATACTGCGGTAACAGCCCAGCTAACTGGGGTCTGATGGGGCTTGGGGATGGGGCTTGGGGCTTTGGGGCACACTGTGACATGCGCCCAGGAGCGAGAGATGTATAACAGGCGCCTGTATTGGGCAGCTCTTCTGAAAACCTCTTTGGTCTCCAGAGTGGGTGAGATACTGGGGCTGGTTTAGCACAGTCAGAGCTCTCCACCTCCCTGCAAAGCAGGTTTTGGGAAGGGGAGCCACAGAAAGGGGAGCACTTCTCTCTGGCTCATCTCTGCTGTGAGCTGGATGCTCTGGAGGAGTTTTTGCAGCAGTTATTTCTGCCTGCCTCTTCTAGTGGAAGCTGCTGATGGGTGAGAGCAAAGCTTAGTGCTATTCTCTGTAGCTGCAAGTGTTTGAGCCCTAGCATTTGCCAGGGGAATGGGAAGACCTGCAGGCTGCAGAATGCATCAGAGCGTAGGAGAGCTGAGTGTCAACTGCTGTGTCATTTCCTTTCCTAGGGAATTCCTGGGAAAATCTGAACATGAACATCATCACTGAAGACTGGCTGCTTGGCAGCACAGAGATTTTCCTTTCTTTCCTTCCTCTCTCTCCTTTTCCTTCCCTCTCCCTGTGGGTCAGTCTGCCATTCTTCCATCCCTGACACTGGAGGTGGTCAGGGATTCCCACGCCGGTCCTGATGTGTACCCTTGGCAACTCCAGCTCCTGGCATCAACGTCTGTGATGGTAGAAGAAAGAAGTTGTTGGCTGCTTTTTTGACATGGGTTGAGGGGTAATAACAGCCCAGGAGCCAGTACCAAACCGCTAAAAATGTAAGCACAACAAAGCCTGGCCACTCCAGCATGGTACCACTGAGGACAGACATTCCTAGGACACGTATGTCATGACCAAGGGTGTTTCTTTCACTTTTAAACACTGCTGCTGGTTTTGAGTCATGTAGAGACTCATTTGTAAGCAAATGGCTTTTGCCATGTCTCCATACCACAGTTGTCTTGCTTGAGTTTGAAGTGTTCTCTTTCTAGGAAGTACATGTTTTGCCTTTACTTTTTTGCTAAGTGGCTGTAATTACAAATACATGGAAGATCCAGGTGGTGAGAGATATTTTTATTTAGCTCTTCAGTCACAGTGTGTTGCAAGTGTTGGGCTAATTGCACACATTTGGAAATAAAAGATTTTTTTTTTTGTTTTTCTTCCTATTTAGTGGAAAAGTTTACTGCCCTTCTCTATCTTCTGTACTCTTTTTCTTTTGAACATCATTTTCGCTCCATCTCTGCTACTGTCTGTGGAGCTCCTCCCCTTCTTCACATGCACTTCCTGTTAGAACTGAAGTGATTTATGTAGGTAACTTGCAAACTTGGGAGTTTAAGCCAGAAAGTGTGAGATTACTTTTTTGCTTGATCTCCCCCCTGCCACGAACAGCATGGGCTGAGGATGTGGGAATGGCGGTCTTCCATTCTCCCTGTACACACCCAGTCAGTCATGTGCTTCCTTTGGGTGGGAAGGGCAGGTTTTTTTTCCCTCGACTACCTTTTAACTCCTTAGGTCAGGTTTTCCTGTTCCTGCTGGCTGCATTGTTCCTATGCAGTTAAAAGCAGGCAGTGGTATGTACTTCTTGATGCAAAAATAAGTCTGGGGTGTCCCTCTCCATCTCTCCTCCCATCTCCCTTCTGTGTTCTGGGCATCCCAGGCACTTCCAATAGCACTTCTCAGCCCATCTCACAGCCATGGTCCGAGCATGTTTTCCAGGGAGCAGAAGTGGGAATGAGCCTCTCCCACGGAGAGAGGTTCTGAGAATGTCCTTGCCCTGCTTGGGGCTAGAAGAGGGGCTGGTTTATGCCACTGAGCTCTGCACTGAGAGGGTCATATGCTGACTCTGGTGTCTGGCTGGGGAGCCAGCCCTGCCCCCTGTCAGTCTATAAGACAATACCCGGTGCTGTAGGTTTAGTCACTAGTGCTTAATTGTGCTGCCCAAAGGGTCTGTTCAGGGGTGTACAGCATAGTATAAACTGCTCAGCATGCATCCAAGTTATATCTGCAGGCTCATACTAGTTGCAAAGCAGACAGTAGCTTGTTCTTGTACTGAGATTCTTCTGCCATAGTGTGGTTGTCCCCGAGGTTTCTGACCCATGATACTCATAAGCTAACTGTGCCACTTAAATTATGTTTGACACGCTCGTATTTATTGCACTGACAGAAGAGAAACACTTACTTGGCTCTGGAGAGTGATGTACACATTCCAGCTAATGCTGCTGCTGGCAGCTGGCTTGGGGCAAAACACAGCCTGAGCCGGAGGCTGGCTGGCTGCCTTCTGTGTGATGGAGCTGAGGGCCCAGCACGTGAACTGCTAGTGTTGGTGATCCCAACACTGCCATTCCCAGTAGTAGGCCAGTGATATGCTTGGAAATTTAAACTGAAATGTTTATCTGAAAGTGGTGTAGTTTTAATAAAGGCATTGACTGCAGATCACTTCAGCTTCACCTGTTTTACCTGGCAGTTTTGAGGACTTTTTCTCTATTTGGGTAGAAGGGTGTGTGGCAGGGCTGCAGTATGGTTGTGCATGGGAGATGAGCTCTGGGCTGGGACTGGGCAGGTCTTTGTGGCTGCTGCCAGCTCTGGGACAGTGCCTCTGCTGGAGTCCAGTGGGTCTGTGCCTGTAGTCTGGCTGCAGCTGAGGGTCTGCTTCCCCACTGAGGATGGGGGAAATGGGAGCTGCCCATGGGATTTCTAGCGTAGAAGCCCTGTGTGCCATTTAGAGGGCAAACCCAGCACTGTAACTCCCACCCCAGTGCATATAGTCAACACTCCAGGGCTGCAGGCTCTGTCCTGAAGCCTCTGGTACCAGCTCTCTCTTGTCCACCCCCTGCATTAGAAGACTGACCTCACTGCTGTGGGCATGATGCACCATGCCAACTGCAGGGGACCACATCCCATGAAGCCACAGCTGGTGAAGGCCAGCTTGTTGCAACCTGAATCCACAAGTGTAGTGTAGTCACAAGTCAGCCTGAAGTCAAACCAGCGAGTGTTCTGGTTGTTTTAATGAGTTGGTGTCACACAGGGGACTACTGGTGCACTACACAGCTCTAGGGGTGTTAAACTCAGACCCCAGCACTGGGAGGGACACGTGGAGCAGCATGACCCAGCTGTGGAGGGATGCAAGAGACAAGATCCACATTCACCCCCAGCTGTGCCTGGAGAGCCAAGGGCCTGCTTAGGGCTCATGGGCCCAGCAGGGTCAGCCACCCAGCTGCAAGTGGCAGGTAGAGCCTTCTCTAAGCAGGCACAGAGGCTAAAAATCCCTGGAGAGGCTTGGTTACTTAGATTCTAGTTTAACAAAGAGGTGTGGGAGGAAGTTATGGCAAGCTCTGTGGCAAGGAAGCTGCTGATCCTAGGCCCTCTCTCCTCCTTCTGGCACATGGGCATTTGACATTCGTGCCTGCACTGGGACCAGCTGGCTTACAGCCAGCCCCAGCTTTTCTAGGTGTTATGGGGAAGGTGGTGACCAGAGGGGCCTCTCTGTCCCCTAGCTTTGGGGCTGGCAGACCCACAGGAGGAGGATGCAAGACACTGTTGGCTAAACCTGCTTCTGGGGCAGAGTCAGGGAGGCCAGGCCAGGCTGCATGCAGGGGGAAAGGGGAGGAGTTAGTTGGAAAGCCCTTGTTAAGCATGGAACATGGCTGTGGAAGACTTATCTGTGGTCATCTCACTAGAAGCTTTATGCAGCACATGCAGGCTGGATATACGGGTACAAACACAGGGTCCTTTCTCCTTTCCCCCAGCTCCTGTTCCTCAGTCAGGGCTCCTCCTCAGAGCATCATTCTAACCCCCCTGTGGGAAAGGCCTTGTTTTGGCAGTGCTGAGCCCATCTGACGGGTGGTGATTTAAATGCAGGTGAGGTCTCCTGGGCCGGGAGCCCATCCCTCTTTCCTTCTCTCTGTGCTTGCATCAATCCCGGGGGAGGTTGGGTGGGGGGATTTTTGTGGCAGATGGTTCCACACCCCAGATCTCCTGGGCGTACTCCATGATGGTCCTGTCACTGGAGAACTTGCCAGAGCATGCAATGTTCCTGATGACTTTCTTAGTCCACTCCCGGGAGTTCTGGGAAGAGGAGAAGCAGTGTCAACACTCAGTCCCTTGCCTGGCTTGCAGCCTTGCAGGGCACTGGCTGTGCACACCGGGCTGGTTTAAAGATCATGGTGTGGAGCTGCTGAAGCATCAAAACCTGCCTCACCCTGCCCTGTACCCACTGGTGTCTCTAAGAAGGGCTCCACAGGCACACACCCTGGCTCCCCCTCATCTCCCTGCTCATCCCTCCCCCTCACCAGCAGGCAGCTCTTACCATGAACAGCTGGTCCACTTGCCCTTGGCATTTAATGTAGGCCTCATAGTCAGCAAACACCTTAAACCTGAAACCAAAAGCAGAGTAAGGCTGGGGTTTGCCTGCTCTGGGGTCCCTGCCAGGCAGGGACCCCAGACATCTTTCTGCGGGCAGGCAGGGCTTGAGCACTGCACCGGGGGACCCAGGCCAGCTGGGAACGAGGCCTGGGCAGGCCAAGAGCAGCCCACCAAAGGGGATCCTTGCCAGGACTCACCTGTCGTGGTACATGAGCATGTTCACAACATCCCTGAAGCAACCAGGGTCTCGAGGGGAGAAGAAACCGCTGCTGATCTGGTCAATAGCCTGTCGCAGCTCAGGCAGGCGCTCATAGTACTCCTGTGCGTTATACCTGTGCCCAGCAAAGACAGGCTCTAGGGACTGACCCTCTCCGCTGGGGGCCAGTACCCAGAGAGCAGGATCTGATGTGTCTGGGGCAAGGATGTCATGTGGCTCCTAAGTGAGGGGCCTTGTTCTTGGGGCTGTGGCCACCAGAGCACCCTGATAGTGGCTCTAAGACCAGTTCTGGTGCCTGAAACACTCTGTGCCCAGGCTCACAACCCATCCACATCCACTGGGCTCCTGGGCCATGCTCCTGATGGACCACCCACTGAACAGCCCAGGGTGGAGGCTGCCTCCAGCCACAAACTTCTTCCTGCTCCAGAGCTACCCAGGGAGGAAGGTGTCCTTCTCAGAGATCAGGGCTCTCCCCCTGCCAGAGCTGGGACCTGCATCCCCCTCTGACAAGCCCTGGCACACACTGGGCTCTCCCCAGCACCCACCCCTGGCGATCCAGGGCCTCCACGTCCTCCACCCGCATGCCAAAGATGAAGAGGTTTTCTTCATTTGCTTCCTCAGCCATCTCCACATTGGCCCCATCCATGGTACCAATGGTGAGGGCCCCATTCACCATGAACTTCATGTTGCCAGTACCCGAGGCCTCTGTGCCAGCTGTGGAGATCTGCTGGGAGAGGTCTGCTGCTGGAATCACTGCCAGGTGCAAGAGAGATCAGAGTTAATGCTTGGCACACTGCAGCTCCCCCTGAACTGGGCCCAAGACAGCAAAACAACCCTGGGCATCTCCTAGTGGCCCTGCTGACCTCGACCTCAGCCCAAACAGCGCAGCTTTGGGGCCAGAGCCAAGCTCAGCCCTGCCACAACCCCATGCAGCTGCTATCACTCCTGCATGAAGCTGGCTTTCTGCCCTGTGTGGAACCCTCAGGCACTTCCTAAGGGAGAGCCAGGTGACCTGCCATGACAGCCTCTCAGGCCAGCAAGTTTCTGGACTCAGCTGGGACATGCCCAGCTCCTGATGAGTGCTTACACGAGACAAGACATACCCTTCTCAGCCAAGGATACCCGATAGTTCTCCAGGAAGATGACCTTGAGCCTGTCCCCCACATAGGGATCATTGTTGATGACCTCACCGATGGATGTGATGAGTTTGATGATCATCTTGGCCATGTGGTAGCCAGGGGCTGCCTGAAGAAAAGCAGCCCAGAAAGGGTGAAGACTTTAAAGGAAGGCAGAGCATGACGGGTGTCAGTGTGGGTCCTCACCCTGGGGAAAGTCTGGGCCTCATCTCTGCTGTTCACATGGATCAGCAAAAACACCCTACTGGGAGTTGTCCTGAGCCACTGGGAAAGAGTGATGGGGCCTTGTTCAGTCTGATTAGTCTAGGAATGTGTTTCCTAAAGAGCCCACCAGCATGCTGTAGGTTAGCCCTAATCCTAACCCCAACCGTAACCTTAACCCTAATCCCCTAACCCTAGCCACCTAACCCCTAAACCCTACCCTAACCCTAATGGCCCTAACCCCTAAGGAGGGGGACAGCACCTTCCTCACATCCCCACTGAGCCATGCATGCACCAAGTCTGGAATGCACATTACCTTTCCTCCAATCATAATTGTCCTGGGCACAAAGGATTTGGACGGATCACTTCTGATGCCTGAAAGAGCAGGGCATAACACAATTGAAGTGAAAATAAACTAGACTAGAGTTTATTGCATGCATCAGAGGTGGGCTGGGATCCTAGCCCATGTCACATGGACCCAGCAAACCTGCAGGACCCTGAAGCCCAACCAGACATCTGCTGGAGCTGTGCTGGGTGAAAATGGGCTGCAAAGCCCTCAGAGAACTACTCAAGCCAGCACCGTGCGAAGCTCTAATGACTTGCCTCCCTTCAAGAATGGGCAGGGGCCCGAAGCATACCCTGGGGAGTGGGGTTTCAACTAGTACCAGGTCAGCTCTAACAAACACCTGCAGTTCAAGTTGGGGGTGGGGGGGTACCTGGGCCCCAGGCTGTAAGCTTTTCCTCAAGAGCTCTGTATGACCCTTCCAACATTCTGTCTTCCTTCCTGGAGAGAAGCCCCTTATGCCAGAAGGGCAGAGCTCATCTCAGGAGTCCTTGGCCACCAGCTGGCATGCTTCTACATGGGAACCCTGGCAGTGAGAGGTGGGGGGGACACCCCTTCCCTACCAGCCCAAGCAGGACTTACGGTTGTAGAGGGTGATAGCGTGCAGGCAGTTCAGCAGTTGCCGCTTGTACTCATGGATTCGCTTGACCTGAACATCAAACATGGACGAAGGGTTGATCTTGACCTTGTACTGCTCCTCCAAGTAGGCTGCGAACTTCAGCTTGTTCTCCTGGCAAGAAAATCTGATGACGAATAGGCATGGGTTCCCAGATCTTGTGTCAGAAGTGAGCATTTGCTGCTGGGACATTCCTGGGAGCATGGTGCCTTCAGCCTTCTTCCCCCCACCCCACCTCCAGTGCACATTACCTGTTTGACTTTTGCCACATCTCTGATAAAAGTCTCGTTGTTGATGAAATCCAGTAGCTTTTTCAGCTGGCTCAGATCTGTGATAAAGCCTTCCCCAATTTTCTAAAAGAACAAACCAAGAAAGGGATGTCTCACCTGTGAGACACCTCAGCCAATCCACAACTGCTCTTCCCCAACAGAGATGCCATGGTCCTGCTGGGAACTGGAACAGGCACTCTGGCCAGGAAAAGTGGCACAGTTTCTTACAGTAAGGTTACTTCTCTGTGTCATCTGGGAGCCCAAGGTACAGGGGAAACAGAGCACTTGCAAAAACCCAAACAAATCCCTGTCTTTCAAGGAGCTTTGGAGGGAGGATGGGTGCATGCGTACCAAGGCCTCTTGGCAGCTGAAGAAGCTGATGGTCAGGACATAAAGATACGCGTAATTGCAGGAAGTTACTCAGCTATGGCATGTTGCAGTGTGAAGCAAAAACCTGTGCTAAAGGGCCTGATAAACAAATGAGACAGAACTGGGGCTGGAGCTACAAGGAAGCTCCTTTGTGCCCTTTCACACACCATGGCACTGCCTGAGAGGTTGTGTGTAGCCACTGGAGGACTTAAAGCGGCAGATGATGTCTTGAAGGGTAGCAGTCACCAGATTCAAATTTCTGCAACTTTTTTGACCAACTCTTCATCACCAACTTTAAGGCCCAGCCAGTCTCACACCTCCACATGCAACAGACGTGGTCCTCCCAGGCTGTCCTCATTCACACCCACCAGGTGTTTGCCTCAGGTCGGATCAGACCACACGAAGATGTAATCAGAAGCAAAGAGATCACCCGCAGCCCCTCACTTCAGATGTTTGCCACTCACCTCAGCAATAATGTCGGCCAGTCCTGGGTTGCACAGCAGGAGCCAGCGCCTCGGTGTGATCCCATTTGTCTTGTTCTGAAACTTCTCCGGCTCCAGCTCATAGAAATCCTTGAACCTGGAACACCAGGGAGTTCTGAACCACCCACCACCACCCAGAATTTCAGCCTGGCCCCCACTGTACGTGCTCCTGACTGAGGGCAGCCTCTGCAGATCTCCCCATAACAAGTGTGAACTCGGTGCCAACTGTCACCCCCTTCCTCAGCTGCAATGCTGAGGGTTTCACCAAGCTCCCAAGGGAGATGAGTTAGACATTGCATGCATGTGAATAGGACAGTCTCCCCAGCCCCTCATGCCCGGCAGGCCAACCAAAGCAGACCTTGGTGTGTGACTGCCCCAGGTAGCCCCCTGGGCTTACAGGCAAAGCCCAGTGAGTGGGAGGTCACGTGCCTCGGGTGTCCCCCAACTCACACTGAGTTCTTCACAATGTCAGAGTGGATGCGGGCCACGCCGTTGACTGCATGGGAGCCAATCACACAGAGGTGTGCCATGTTAATACGTTTGCAGTCTCCCTCCTCGATCACTGACATCCTCCGGAGACGGTCAATGTCCCCTGGGTAGAGAGCTGCCACCCGCTGCAGGCAGGCAGAAAGAGGAACATTAGCGTCCCAGCCACGGGACCTGGGAACATTCCCGTCCTAAAGGCAGCCAGATCAAGCCCCCCAGAGTTCCCACAGCCTGTGACCAGCCTGGTCCCTTACATCCAGATGCATTTGGTTGAGGGCGTAAATGATCTCTAGGTGACGTGGCAGCAGCTTTTCAAACATGGAGACCGGCCAGCGCTCCAGGGCTTCAGGCAGCACGGTGTGGTTGGTGTAGGCGCAGGTCCGTTTCGTGATTTCCCAGGCCTGCATTACAGACAGCGGGTTAACGTGTGTGTGCCCAAGCCAGGAGGGGAAAGAAAACCCCGTGTGAGGACAGAACAGCAGCTCTTTCCCCTGAAAGGTTTGGCATGGCCTTTCCAGCTCTGCTTACCTTGTCCCAATCCACTTTCTCCACATCCACCAGGATCCGCATGAGCTCTGGGATGGACAGGGCAGGGTGCGTGTCATTTAGCTGAATAGCCACCTGCAACACAGACTTGCTGGCTCAGATCTGGCAGTGACAGTACTGCGACAAGTGTCCCGCATGCACGGCGTTGGGGTGAGGGTCAGCCCCAAGCTGCTTCTCATGGCACACACCTCAAAAACAGAGAGGTCCCAGAATGGAGCTATTCAACCTTTGCAAGTTTTGCTCCACATTACAAATTTTTTCCTGGGAAAAAAAGGCCCAGAGATCATCTGTTTTCCAATACAAATTGCCAGGGTCCTTGTATACATGACCCTACTTGATCCTGAGCATCCTGCTCGCTCATGATAGGCAGGTCTGGCTGAAATGCCCCCAGATGCTCTCTGCCCACAAGCTCACCTTGTCTGGGAAGGTTTCAAAGCATGTTCTCACTGGGTCTCGACAGCCAAATTTGGAGGACTTAAAGCGGCGGATGATGTCTTGAAGGGTAGCAGCCACCACAAAGTATTCCTGTTTCAGCCGCAGCTCCTTGCCTTCAAAGAACTGCAAGTGGGGGTCCACAGCCGTTAGTGCTGCAGCTGCCATCCCCAGTTAGCAGCCAAACCCCTGGAGATGCTCCTATCCACTCCAACGGGCTTCCCAACAGGCCTCACAGGCTCAGCACCTCATCAGGGCAAATGTGGATGCTTCTCACTCTGCCTCTGACAGGGCAGCAGCTGTAGGGACTGACAAGGGGCTTGGCATCCCAAACAGCTGCCTCCAGAGAGCAACAGAACCAGCTACATCCATGCTATTCCTACAGAGCAAGCGCAGCTCCCTCCCTCATTGCAAGACCCTCTGCAGGGTTTTTGGACCAAGGATTTTGGACTCCCTGCAATAGTCAGCAGTCTCTGGATACACTTAGCTGCCTTCCATGCACACTACACTTCAGGCTGGTCTATTCTAAAATGCCAGCAGGAATGAGAGGGTGGGGGTAAAGTGCAGGAAATGAGCTCTTCCAGCACAGGATCTAATCCATGACTAGATAGGGAGGGCTCTTCCCTTTTGGAGCTGGTGCCCAGTGAGTGCATGGCCTGGGACAGTCCCTGCAGTGAGAAATCCTGTAAACTGGGGATGGAAGTGAGTTCCCCCTCATGACAACTTACTTTTGCAAAGGGTAGCCACGTAAATTGGCAACTGCCTTGAATTTGAAGGAGTAATATGTCTTCCCCTCCTTACAGCAGGGAACAGAGCAGCTATATAGTATGGGCCAGACTCTCAGCTGCCATCAGTCAGCAGACACTCTCTGGAATCAGCAGAGCTGTATCTGTTCACTGAGAATTATGGGGCCAACCTATTGCATTAAAAATCCTCAAACCAGAACAATAAACATCAGGTGGCCATGACCTTCCAGTGTTTGCAAACAAGGCGATACAACTACAAGGAGAATGGTCCTGAGCAGCAGGGAAGAGAGACAAGAGTCACTCACGTTGTCATTTGGGTACAGGACTCGGGATATGTTTTCTGCCAGGTTTCTGTCCAACACTGCCTCGATGTAGTCACCCACGTTGACTGCAGCAAGAGAGAAATACACACAGCACTGCAGCAGCTATAGAGATTCAGGCAGGTCCTTGACACTGTGCTCTTCCCTTTTCTTTCATAGAGATTTGTAACAGAAACATTCAGGCTGGTATTAATGAAATATGAATGGGAATGTACATGTGTGAAAGGCACCAGAGAGACAGGAGGAGATGGAATAAGAGAAAGGCACATCTCTATGCAAATTCTCAAGACACACGTATCAGGAAGGACAGACAGAAACTGAAGACAGATAGCAGCCAGAGAAGCCAAAAACAAAAGAAGTGAGTGACCAGCCGTCTTGCTTAAGGACTAAGGAGAAATGGGGCAGGGCAAAGACGCACAAAGACTGCAATCACACTCAATTCCTGAAGGATACAGAAGGCTCATCTGAAACCCAACTTGCAGCTGCCAATGAAGAACTGAGGAGACATTATGAAGACTCAAGAGCCATCACCCCTTGCCCCACACGAGTTCTGGCAGGGCTACTTGGACACACACATCTCTGTGCTTGCCAGTATGGAAGAATAAAATCAGTCTAGTCCAAAACCTTCCATTTCTCTAACAGCCTATCACTATTTGGTCTGTTAGTTGCCCTGTATCTGCTCTCCAGTGCTACAATTAGAGCCTCAAAAATGCACTAAAGAGGCCACATGTAGAGCCAAAGGAAACCAACAGTAAGGTTGCTGGTCTCTTCCTTCAGCACTAAGGGATGCTGCTGCACAGAAACGACCCTCTGTGGCATGTGTGGGTTTGCAGCTCATTTGGTGATGTGGGGAACGCAGTGGCAAGTTGTCTACCACTTGGAGAAGGCACAGGGCAGGTTTTGAGAGCATAAGCATGATAGGGATGGAAGGAGGATGGATGAGTGTCCTGGTGCACGAGGGCTCTGGAAGCGGTTGAAGGCAGCGTGATCCGCAGACGCACACACAGCACTGTGCTATGGAAGTAGCCAAGAGATACGGATGAAGCAGAGCAGATGGGGGGTGCTGTGCCAGGTGCTATGCACACAGGAACAACCATGTCCCAGCCCGGCCAGAAGAGAGGCAGTGAAGGGATGGCACTTACACTCTTGGAGGTTGAAGTCATTGGGCGCTTTCGCAGACCACAGCCTCATGGTGTTTACAGTGTTGTTCTTGTATCCCGGCACTGGCGTGTCATAAGGCATAGCAAGGACAATCTGCAAAAGGACAGTATTCCCCTCTGATTAGCAGCACAGCGGCCTCAAAGAAGGCGGGAAAGTGGATGAAAGCTCTGAAGGAAGAAACCAGAGGACACGGACAACTCTGGGCTGTGGTAAGAATCTCACCCCACTAAAACACACCTGATGAGCTTCACAGACTTCCCTGCTATCACAGGCACTTCCAGCACTCCCTGGCAAAGCGTTAATAGGAGAAGCAGAGCTGTCGGGATTTTTACTGACAAACGAGCTACAGGCCCATCAGTGAACGGCTAAAGAGAGTTGCAAGCAACCTGCTGACCTTCCTATACCAACTGGCATACCTATTAGTTCTTCACCAGAGTACTGCAAGCATCTTCAGCTGGTCATTGCAATTCTGTCTGTGCTGGGGTAGGGCCAGGGCATCTGGGACTTTTGTCTTTCCGTCTGGGATAAACTCCACAGCCTGAATCCTGCCTGTTAGCCTTCTACAGCTTGCCAGGACCAAACCCTACCACCACAGCACCATTCCCAGAGAAATTCACCCAATTTTCAAGGGTTGCTGAAGCTCCCTGAGTAAATCCACTGCGATCTGCAGCACCTGAACTGAACATGAGTGCAAAACTATTAGAGTAGTCTATGGATGATGCTTAAGCATCAGGATGCTGCACACATGGCTATAGGGATTAACACCACTCCCAGCTCAGATTGCACTAGCCAGGCAAGGCATGGTTGTGTTTCCAAGCATGTGTGCTCCAGCTCACTGCTGTGCCAACACCTGTGTGCCTCCAGATGTGCTAAGCAGCAAGGCAAGGCACCCCCTCAGCCTGGAGCAAAGAGGGCTTATGCCAGCAGAGCTGAACGATGCTTGCAGAACAAGGCCCCAATCCTGCAGCACGGAGCCTGGACCACCTCTCTGACACTGGCAAAAGGAACCAGCATCCTCCTGAACAAGTCAGTGTGTAGTGGCATGACAGCCCAGCAGCCAGGGGCTGTCCCCAAGCAAAGATGTGAGGCAGCAGACAAATGACGGTGCTGTGCTCATAGGGCAGGGAAAACCCAGGCAGATAACAGCCTCTTTGTGCTGGCATCAGCAGCACCTCCCATCTGGGGAGAATCAGCAAGAGCTCAGGCTCTCAAAGCTACTAGTACCAGCTCCGAACATGGAAGCAGGCAGAAAGCCTGCCCTGCCTGAGCCACGGGACTGGTGCACACATCACATGGACTGAGCAATGCTATATTTAGAGACTATGTCTTCAGCTTTTTTGAGCCTTTCCCACTTGTTACCTTAATGGCACTATCTGAAAATTCACCTCCTTGTAGGAAGCAGTGTTTCCCCTGTACTGCTTGGGATCCCTGAAACCCCAGACTACCACTGGGATCAGAAGAAGAGCACAGAGAAAGGCAATGGCAGTCCCCAAGTGGATGTTTGGTTCCCCAGAGAGCTCTGGCATGGTGCCTCCATGCTGTTCACGGGGCTGTGGTGTTGAACCCCTGCACTGTGTGTGTCCCGGGGATGGCCTAGGTCACTGCACAGCCTTCGACAAACAGGGTCCCTGGAAAAGGACCTGGTTTATTTCTCCTCCGAGTGGGCCCAGGTGACCCTGCAACTGAGCTTCGGCTCTTGGCGCTGAAGAGAATGGCTTGGCTTTATGACTGCACAGCACCTCAGATGGACAGAGCTGGCTCATCAGGTTGAGAGACCCTGGAACATCATGGGAACAAGGCTATGTCCCTGAATCCCAGAGTAATTCATAGTCCTTCCTTCCTCCATTCTGGGCAGTACTTAGACAGAGGCTGAAACATCTTCAATCCTCTTAATAAATCTGTGCCTCTTTAAAGCTTGCCTTCCTCAGCTCTAAGACTGGAATGCAGAAGCCTGTGCTCAGAGCAGGCACATGCACCTGAAGCACACCTTATTTCTCCAACTGTGGGAGGCTGAAGTACATTTTCTCTCCACGATGCCACAAAACAAGGCCTCCAGGCAGACTGGAGACTTGAAACCATTCCTCCAGCCTCCCCTGACAGCACTCTACCCATCAGACTGGTCTGGGAAAGAGGAACTTGCTCTGATCATCGGAGTTAAACACCCATGGGACTGCTCCATGGCCATCCCACAAGATGAATCTCCACCCACAGCAGCAGTGCCAGAACCATGGCAAAACCACTGGGATTGAGTAAGCAGTATGGAAGGAGCCTAGCACATCTGCCAGGGATAAAGTCCTCCTCCAACATAAATTCATGCAAGACTGTGGGGGCTTCACACTGGAGATCAGTAGAGAAGGAGGCCCCAGCCGATCTGAAGTTACAGCTGTAACTGAGTATCATCCCCCTTTTTCCTCAAATCCTGCTGCAGCTGTAGCCAATAAAGTCACCTTTGTAATTGGAAGGGTATCAGAGAGAGTTTTGACAGACTGGGGGAGAAGCAAAATGTGACCACCTCAGGCAGCCCAGGGACAGACTCCCCCTCCACACCACCCTGGCCCGTCCTCCTCAGCCCAGCACTGAGGGAGATATTGGTACCTGGGTGTCGATCCACTTCACGCCCTCAGGGGTGTGATCCACTCGGCCGTAGAAGTGCACGGGGAGCATGTACTCTGGGCGAGCTTTCTCCCAGGGATTGCCATAGCGTAGCCAGTCATCGGCCTCCTCCACCTGCAAGAGGCAACCGGGGTTCAAGTGATGGTTTGTGTCTCCAAGCAAAGGCTAAACTAGGCTCTCCAAAAGGAGGCCAGTTTAAAAACAAAGCTTTGGTAAGCTGGCTTTAAAAATGGATATGCAGAGGCCTCTAGAGGACAGCTGAGCTTTTCAAAGCATGGATGACTACATCTCAGCTGGTATAAATAAATCAGCCTCGATGGGCTCTGCAGAGCTGTACAGGTTTAAACCATCCAAACCGCACAGACTGCTGCACTCGGTCTGTCTTGAGGCCTTTACAGCCAGATTGACCGTAATAGTGGGATATGTGTGGGGTGTGGTTCCCTAGAAGCCCATTGGTGCTGCTCCTGGCCACAAACCACCCCCGGTAACCCAGGTCTCACTAACCACTCTGACCTCTGCCAGAGAGGATTTCTTCTCTCTGCTCGTAACAGCACCATGGGAGCGAAGTGAATTCAGCAAAGCCACCAAGGCTGATATGCACCAGAAACCAGAGGAGAGATGCAGGCATTTCTCTGCCAGGTGCAGGGCAGGTCTGACCCACACACAGCCCTGCATTGCCACCACCCCTGTTCTTTTTTAAGTAACATTAAGCCAATTACAGTGGATGCTTTTCGTCCTTGTTTTTACCATCTACAGGGCCTAGCATTGCAGCTCCTCTGTGGGGAAGGAGGAAAAACCAACCTTCAAACCTCTCATCTTCCCTGATTTACGGAGAGCTATTTTAAGGGGAAAAAGGGTCCTTTGTGCTCAAAAGCAAGGCATGTCTCCTAATGGAAATCATTTCCAGACATACACTAGGGAAAACTCCCAGCTGGTTTTTAGCCTATTTTCACTGCAAAACCTTACAGGGGAGTCCTTGTTCAAGCCCCCACTGCCAGTCTCCCAGGGAACCCACAGGAGCAGCAGCACCCCAGGCACTTGCACATGTCCATGATGTTCAAATTCATCCTGCACCACACCCCTTCATGAGGTGTTCAGCCACATCTCCATCCTCAGCCTGACTCCTCATCAGGCTGGATGGGACTCTCAGGTTGTTGCTGCTGTGCTGTGGAGCCCTGGACAGGGAGACCTCTTGTCCCAGTCATGCCCTGTGGGCTCAGCTCCAGCACCATCTTGCCAGGTTGATGACTGGCATGGATGAGTTTGCATGTGTCCCTGGGTCAGCGCCTGTCACACGCTCCCCCGCCACCACCCCCATCACTTCCCTTTGCTCAGGCGGTCAGACCCTAGGGTGAGCACACGTGGTAGGACATGAAAGCCTGTTTGGCACCAGGTGATGGATTCAGATGCCCTGTTTATGAACAGCTCAAGGCACTGAAGTGCCATTTGTGTGGCTAGGCCTTGTCCACAGGCAGAGGTGGCCACCACATCATGAAAACAGAAGCAGAAAGGGTGACTTGAGTTTGTTGATGTACCTGCCAGCCGTCAACAATCTTCTGATTGAAGATACCAAACTCGTAGCGGATGCCGTAACCATATGCTGCCAGCCCCAGCGTGGCCATGGAGTCCAGGAAGCAAGCTGGAAGAGCAGAACATGGTCATGCCGCACAGAACCTCACCCTCACTCACTGCACCTGCTATGGTGTGCTGTGCACAGGGGTGAGCAGCTGTCACAAATAATATTGCTGCAAACTCTGAGGAAATCCACATGCAGAAGGGACAGTCTGCAGCAGGACCCCATGCCGAGCCACAACAAACACCCCAAAGTTGTTGGTGACAAGGACAGGTCACACAGGTCACCAAAAACCCAAATCCAGCCTTGTTGCCTCTTCTAAACTTGCCCGAAGTGCCCACACTTTGATCTAAGACTGCCTGCCCCGTAAAGCAGGGCTTCTAACCCCAACTCACTGCACCACCAGCTACTTCACTATTAGAGCTTTCAAATCAAACCCTTCCAGCTCTCAATTCAGGGCAGCTCTGGTAAAGATCAGCCCCGGCATTTCCTCTGCATTGGAGAGCTCTCATCTCCACATTCCCATGGGACAGGCAGACTAAAATAGCAGCCAACAGTCTGCCTACGGCAGAGCTGCTTGGGTGCCTCTGAAAAGTGACAGATTTCACAGGGAGGTGAGGAGAAAGGCTCCAGACAGCCTTTTTCAGCCGCAACCCCACCTGCTGTGCTGCAGACTACACAACTACACCTCCTGGGTGCTCTCACTGGGGACAGGGCTCATTTCTGGTCAGTCAGGAGCAGGCAGAAGAGTACCACGCTGCTGAAGGCCTGTGGGGCAGATGTGGGCTGAGGTCTGTATGCTGTCCCACTGCGGTGCCGGTGGTGAGGGCACGACAGCCTCCAGCCAGGCCACCCTCGGTCCCCATGCCCTCTGCGCAAGGAGGGTGCTCCTCTCTCCCCGTATTACCTGCCAGGCGGCCCAGGCCTCCATTTCCCAGCCCAGCATCTTCTTCGATTTCTTCCAGCTCCTCCAAGTCCAAACCCAGCTATTGGGGAAAGAGCCGCAGCAGAACATGTCACCACCTGAAGCCCACGCCCTGAGGCTGCTCTCTGAGGAGGGCAAACACAGATCCCAGAACAACCCACACCATGGGAAATTAAACCCATGGGGGTCTCTGCATGTCCCCACCCTCCCCTCCGCACAAAGTATCTCATCAGCCTCTGGTCCTTGTGCAGCCCAATTAATTGGAAAAAATTTAGCTCATCATCAAACGTCGCTTTCCCATGAACTAGGTTTCCTTAGAGACCTCAAACAAAACACTCATCTCCTGGCAGGCCCTCACGCCAGGAGGCCCTTCCACTGAACTCGCCGTTGGAGACAGGCTGGCAAACGGCCAAGTCAGCAAGCAAGGGGCCACCAAGTCCTGCCCGGGTATGCACGCTGCCCCTCTGCTTGTGCCCGCCCAGTCCTTGAGGAAGGGCATGACCATGCCGGCAGCTGGTTACTGCAGCATTCACCGTTACGCTCCGTGCCTTCCTGCATCCTGCCACCAAGCTCCTTGGCTGGAGTCTGTGGCTGGAAGTGGTTGTCTCCTCTGCTGCATCTCTTGGGCGACTTTTTTCCAGCCCAGGGGCTGCTGCCAGATGAAGGCTAAGCGTGCCAGCAGCAAGGACTCTCGAGGAGTCAAGAGATGCTGCCTCTCGCAGGGCAGCAGTATCTCACCTTGGTGCCAGGAGTGACTTGCGGGGAGTCAGACCGACACCACAGCTGCTCCCCGAACAGCTCTCCCAGTGCTTCAGTGGTCTGCAACCACAAGCTGGGAAAACCTCATGCACAGTGTGATGGGGTCACAAAACCCAAGGCCAATTCTCTCAGAAACAGACCCATGCTGGGTAGAAGACCTCCCATCCCAGCTGGCCACTGGCCATGATGAGCTCCACATGTCAGAGGCTACAGTGAGAGAAGCCTCTGCTTGCATGTCAGGCCAAACAGCATGTGGAAAATGCCTTGCAAAGGGACTTGAAAATCCTCCCCGAAAAAATCCACCCTGCTCTCGGAGGCACATTAACATGTCAGGTCCCTCCCTGGAAATCCCTTCCCATCCCACGGCAGGGAAAATACTTGCCAGGATGTTTCATTAGCAATCATAGTACCTCATTTGGAGAGACAGTGACAGAGCCCAAATTCTGCTAGAAAGTGTAACATGGATCAATCCAGTGGGGCAGGGAGGAAGAGGCGGGAGGAAATAAAGCTTTTGGGTAAGAAAGCCCCAAAATTCACACTCTGTCAACAAGGTCACTGTTCTGCTGCAGAGGTGGCTGCGAGCTAAGTAAATATGGCCTTGCGTTTGTGATTGCCTTGGTGATACTCAGCTATGTTTTTTCTAGTGTGAACTCAGCCGATGACATCTGAATTCAAGCAAATAATTTCTGCCCCCCCCCTTTCTTCCTTCCCAGTGATTCACTTTTATCTGGCAGTGCTGCTTTGGTGCCTTGTGTACCTGCATGTATGAACTGTAATTTGGTGGGGTTTGTGTTTCAGTTTCCCCTTCTGGCCCAGCCTCCCCCATTAGACTACATCTCCTGTGATGAGCCATTGTCTCTCCTAGTAATGAAAAGCTATTTGCAGCCTGGGAATCCTCAGTCTTCTGGGATACCGGGTGTTGCTTTCTGGATACTCTTCTGGGTTTTCCCAGCCACTACAGCAAAACAGTGGTTTGAGAAAACCATAATCCAACTCCCGAGGAACCCCAGGGTCCTGCCATGGTCTTCTCTAGGGGTTGAAAACACTTAACAGAGAGCCAAGCCTTGCCTCGTTTAGTCAAAATAACATATCCTTAGGGGGAAGCCCTGAGAAATAAAACCCAGCCCTCTGCATGGAAAAGTTTGTCCAGTTCCTCAGTGGGACCCCGGTACCCCCAAGACATCACCTGGTAAATGGCTTCATCACAAGCATTCTGCAGGCCCAGGTTCACCATGGTGTTCTGCAGAGTGCGGCCCATATAGAACTCCAGGGACAGGTAGTAAATGCGCTGGGGAGGCAAAGCAAGACACTTACACACAGCACAGTACTTTGCTTTCACCAACATCACTTAAAATTAAGAGCAGACCAGAGTTTTTTCCAGAGCAGAGATGTCTTCCCAAACCGTCTCTTGGCACCTGTTCCTGAACACCACGCACTGCAGTTTGTTTGTCAGAAGGATCTTGCGCGGGATGCTAGCCAACCCTCCGCCGCACGTCTCCCTGCCAACAGCCTTCTATAGAAAAATTTCGTTGCCTGTTAAGTGTTTCCCTAATTAACTCAGGGCAAGAATTATCTTGGATGCTGAATGGTATATTTATACACCGTCAAACTCAGCTGCAGTGATGCTTACGCTGGGTTTTTAAAGTTTTCCCATGCTTTTAAAGTTTTCACATGCTGAGGCAACGCTGATCCAGAGCCTTCTGAAAGCTGGAGGTGAGCCCCCCACCCTGCGTACACCGGATGGGCTCAGGGCCAGGCCTCTTCCTGCTAGCAATTTTCCAGAGCTCCCATCACACAGGTCCTCCTGTTCTCCCCAATACCGAGTTTCATGCACACATTTCACCCTGTTGAACAAAATAAACTGTCCCATGGGTGGCTGGGTTCCTGGCACAACCGTGCAAGACAGGCTGCTCTGAGGTGACCTTCCAAGTCTCAAAGGAGCTGTGCCTGTGCTACAAATACTAATGAAAGCCTGTTTGTAGGGTGAGAAGCAGGCTGTGCAAACTTTTGCCCTCACTCAGATTTATTTCTATAGATTTTTTTATAAATAAACACGAATTTTTAACAGAGCAATAGCCTAAGTTTAAATTATGCTTTCCCTTGGATCTCTTTCCTTCATAGCTGGGATCTTTCTCTGCTAAGCAGCAGGATCACCTGCTCTGCCACCTCTGCTGGGAGTCTGAAAAGGTCCATTTGTTCCTTGGGGCTCACAGGAAAGGCTGAAAACATTGGTTGTATGAACACTCTGCTCCTTTCAGTTTCCCGCAAGGATGTGTTTCCAGTGAAAATCCATGTGCAGAGGACAGTAAGCAAACCCACTCCAAGCTCTTTTTAGCCTTTATAGCATCCATACAATCCTTTCTGTTAGTGCAGCAGTAAGGATCAGAGCGCATTTGTATGACTAAGGATAAAAAAGAGAGCTCCACACACCAGCCTAACTCCCAGGGCACGTGCAGCCATACTAGCATGAAAGTGCAGTTTGTTTTTTTGCATCAAGGCAATATTCTTAACCCCAAGAAAAGAGCTGACTCGGGGAGGCAGCTGCCTGCATGCTGGGAAGGTATGTGCCTTTTCTAGTACACACCTGCCCTCTGGGGCTCTCCAGTTAAGTGCTGGATCAGATCTTAATTCGAAAGGCTAAGACTGAATGATGTCCTGCAGCCCCCAACACCTCCAGCACCACTGTCCTGACTTGGCAAGCAGGGAGGAGAAGAGGGAACAGGATGAGCCCCCTGGGAACCACCTGGGGTTTGGTGACCGGGGAGAGCTTGCCTGTTTTGCCTGTTTTGCACGAGGCAAGAAACTCCTCTCCAACCTCAGATCAGCTCTGAGCTGCCCGCGGCCTCTGCAGGAGCAAAGCCAGGACACGGCTGTGCTGGCGCATGTGCCAAGACATGGAGGTGACGATGCCCACAGGGGACACGGCCGTGGTGAGGCACGCAGAGGAGCTGGCAGCAGCAAGGCCCGCGTGAGGACACACTCGGAGAGATCACCAGAGACGTGGCGGCGACACCATGCTGGGGTTCACGGTCGTGGGGATGCCTGAGGGGTGGGTGACATGGCTGCAGCATGGCTCATCCGGACAGGACTGCACAGATGCTTGTGGGGACACAGCCACGGCGAACGGCGTAGGGACGTGGTGATGCCCACGGGGACACGGCTTATGGCAAAATGTGTGCAAGGGGCACGGCTGGGGCAAGGCTCGCAGGGACACAGCCACGGCGAGGTGTGCGAGGGTCACGGCACGGTGCACACAAGGGTCACGGCCACGGTGATGCCCCCGGGGGCGCAGCCACAGCAAGGGTGCGTGCGAGGGACACGGCCGCGGCGATGCCCACGGGGGAAAAGCTGTGGCGAGGCGCACGAGGGGCACGGCCGTGGGGATGCCCACTGGCGGGGCTGGCGCATCCGCCGGTGGCCCCGGCCCCGTCCCCACGCTGCATCCCGCTCCCCGTCAGCCCCTCGGGCCCGCGGG
>NW_020799097.1:113201356-113217362 GCF_003259725.1 Athene cunicularia
CCCGCGGGCCCGAGGGGCTGACGGGGAGCGGGATGCAGCGTGGGGACGGGCACGGTGGATGGGGACGGGCTATGGGGGCAGGGATGCCATCCGGGGCCGTAATGGCGAGAGGGGACGGGAATGGCTTGAGGGCGCAAGGACCGTGTGGGGGTCCGGCGTGGCAAGTGGAGACAGGGGTGGCGTGGGGGGCGTGAGGACGGTGGAGGGGTTGTGATGACACTTCTCAACCCACGTGCCCTGCAGGCTCTGGCACTAAAAGGCACACCACCGCCTTTTAACTTTAAATTGGGGTTTTATTGCCAGTACAGCGGGGTTCAAGTGTCCCCTGTACACTCAGCTGCAGGGCCAGCAGCCAGGCAGTGCCACACGCCACCACACCACATCTTCCTGCCCCCAGGGAAGGAGGAGGCTGTGGCCATGAGCCCCTGGGTGGGGGCTTGCACTGCTGGCTCTCCAGGAGGCTGGGCTCTTTCGCACTCCCAAAAGATCACTCGGGTCTGCTCTAAACATCCATACAAATACAACACAATTCCACAGTTAGATTACAAATACCGCAGCATGTCACCTCCAGCTCCCACTGCCTCCAAGATCCCTTCCAGCCCGCGTACAGGACACCGTACAGGGTGCGCTGCAGCTACCCTGCCACGGCTCGGTGCAACCACACGTATCAAAGTGAGATGCGTCTGCAGGAAGCGGCACCCAAACCACCACATAAATGCATTCCTCCCGGGCCCTCCATCAACCTTGACGAGGCACAAATGTCTGTGAGGTCCAAGAAGCTGTGCTCAGGGTTTATTTCTGTGGCTGCGTCTTGCTCATTGATCTTACCCTGAGCGACTTTGGAACTGTCAAATCCATCACTAACCCTGTACCCAACTCCCAGGCCTTGCTCATCTAGATCCAGCAAACCTGATGTCGTCTTTTACCATCCATCTTCCCACAGCCAGGGAACCAACATCAGGCTGTAGGCTTTAACACTACAGGGCATTTAGGCTCTGGTTCATGCCTCTAAGTCCACATCCAGTTTCTAGAGTGCTCCTGAGCTTTTCTAGTTGAGCAAGTGGAAAGCAGGGTTGAGACTTCCCCACCACATTTCAAAGCTGCTGCGTGTCAGCAGCACATCTGTGTAAATGCACTGTCTTCGCATGCACACACAAAAGTTCACCTTCAAACACAGAAGTAGTAAAATAAAAATCATCACTGGAAACTGTTGACAAACAGGAAAAAACACCCTGAAATCAGGACAGTAAAGAGTTCCTTCTGGAGTGACCACTTCCTACAGCAACTTCAGCACAGTAAATGCAGACAGTACAGGCATATTCCAAAAAGGTGTGTTTTTCTCATAGAGATCATAGACGTCCTGCAGAGTGCTGGATTTCCTTCAACAATGATCAAGTTTTACATCAAGTTGACTGCAGATGCTGTCAAATCAAGGCTTATTCTTACACTGCACTCTTCATGTAAAAACAGAGCTAGTGATGGAAGGGACTTGGCAGGGGGTGGGAGGAAAGGGGCCTAGTTTATGATGATCTCCCAAAGGACTCCAGAAGCCAAAACCAGGCCTTAACAGATTCTCCCATGTTGGGCTTCCAAAAACTGAGATTCCCAAAAGTCACCTCCAAGGAGCTTTAGTACTGCAGTCTATTAAGTGAGTCGATGTAATGGAAAGTGGCTCCCAATGCCCAGCTCGTTTCAACATTGTCAATTTTCCGGGCAAGCTGGAAGAAAAAAAATCCAAACAGAAAAGTTAAAATATGGTTCTTTGGGAGAAGAAGCAGCATGCAAGGTGAATACAGTACTGAAGGTTATCACAACTAGTTATCACCATCACGGGGAATGTTCCTCCACCCCCAATCACAGAACATGTGTTGTAGCAAAATCCAAAGCAAGCATCGAGTTACTGGTGAGATGACTACTGCCTCAGCATCCTCCTGCCTACTCTCCCCAGCAATCCATTTTGTGCATCACCTTAAAGACTTGGTTCTTTGGGAAGCCCAGCTCTTGCAGGAGGAAGGTGATGTATGTGAGGTCCATGCAGAGAAAAGGGCTGCTTCCAAGGCTGATTTCCATGGTCTTGCATACTAAGGAGAAAGAAAACAGTGTTTGAATGCACACTGTGGGCCCAGGCCTTGCATCAGCCCAGCTTTGAAAAACCTCACATGAATCAGTTGAGCTGTGCAGTGATGGAACCTGTTACAGTGGGGCTGCAATGACATGCACGCAATTAGCAGAAGCACAAAAGCTTTGGCACACTGGAAGGAAGATCAAAGCATTCTGTCTCTTCCCTAAGGCAGCTGAGTTTCTTGTACCTCTCCGGAAAAGGATGAAAAGGAACTCCAACTTTTCTTCCATCTACTTCAAGCCTTTAAAAATCGGAGTGAACTCAGGTGTGTTATGTTTCTCGAGTATAAGCACTCAACAGATGTTGACAAAACCAAAGAAAAAAGAAAAAATCAAAATAAACTCCACTTCCTTTCTTAGGATGAATTACACAAATGGCAGTCCAGAAATCAGAACTGCAACAATTGTTCATTCATTCGTAAAGTTTACTGAAAAGCCCCACGTCAAGTTTGATCAAAACCTGAGTTTGCGATATTAAGAAAGGAATGTTTACATTTGTAAATCTGTGTAGGCAGTTCTCTCTGCAGCTGATGAAGTGAAAAGCTATGAACTGGTTTTCCCCCATTTCTGATTAATAATCAAGCATATGAACAAATCTTGAGACAAAAAGAGGAATTAAACCAGATTAGAACAGGTTATGCTAATAGGATGAGAACCCCCACATCTATTTTGAAAGCATGATTTCAGAACAACTGTTAACTGGCAAGTTCATTAGTAATTCTTGAGAGAGTTTTGAAACACAAGTATTATAAGATGTATCTCATGTGGCCTGCAAAAGCAAGAATTAATACAAAAATAGCTGAGATTTTCAGAAATAAGCAGAAATGTTGGTGAGATGCTATGGAGAGAGGTGTGCAATATTTATAAAAACAAAAAAAATCAGGCTTCTTAGCATGTCACCATTTGCCACTGGGGTGTGACTTTACAAAATTACTAGTGTGTGTTTGATTCTATTTTACTCACCATATTTAGCTGCAATTTCAAAGTCACCGACAGTTAAGCTTCCTCCTTTTTCTTTATCTAAAAGAAAAATAAACGTGGTCTTTCATGGGGTTTGTATAAAGGCAATTGTAGATTCAAGTCATAAAAACTGTTTAGAAATCAAACCCTGAGTCACTGAAATCAATGACAAAATTCACACTCACTTTAAAGGTACTGTAAAAGAACCTTTAAAACATTCACAATATAGATTGAAAACCCTTGTTTTATGACAAACTTTTAGTTTCATTTCCTAAAGAAACTCTCACTTTGTTCCTATGTCTGTGCTGCCTGAACCCAGTTAACACCTTTGACCAGATCTGACAGGGCAGTGGTGTTCTGTGATACGCTAAATCTGAAATTATTTGTAAAACAAAGTGACTGAGGAGGGGGGTATGGCTGTCCAAACTAGCTTGAGATCTCATCACCTGTTTTCTACCACTGAACACGACAGCCTTCTGTACACCAGCATATCACGGGAAAAAGAGATGGAATACATTCTGAATGCATGCGGAATTATCTGAAAATCTTCATTCCATCTAAAAAGGTCACACACAGCCCAAGATCACTGTACTGCTTTACTGCCCAAGAAATCCATCTATCATGAGGGCTTTTTTCTATTTTGCATTGTAGAGTTAATCAGATAACAACATTTTCTGAAATGCAGTTTGTTTAAAAACCATTACTAGAAGTTGCAGGTCTTGTTTCACAGCCCCAGTCCCTTCTCTATAGAAATTAAATAGCATTCAATATCCAGTCAAGACCAATGCTGCACAGCAGTGTAACAAAAGACTGAGTTCCATGACAGCTTAGCAAAGCATCGTCATGTGTTACCATTTCTCCACAACTCATCATTTGAAATTAAGTGAAAACCAGAGCAAACATACCTATGAGACCAATCTCTGCTGCACGGTCATAGTAGTAGGAGAAAGTATAAAAATCCAAGTCCTTCACTTCCTCAGCTTTATGCACTTTTTTATAGAGCATCTTTGTAACTTTGTTAGAACAAGACTCATAGAGAGGCTCACCTAAAAGAAGGCAGAGAAACCCAGCATATTACAGGCAGAGAGTTAAATGTACATACAATTTATTTAGGATCTGCCAGGAAACAGGCTCCCTTTTGCACAATAGCACTTTGTAAGCTCTTCATGGAGAATTGAAACCTGCATCTTTTTCCAGTGGCAACACTTATCATGCTCAGGTTGGGACTGAGTCATGCGATAGACCAGAGACGGACAACATCATTTGAAGCAGAAGGATGGATTCTGAAAGACCTGTTCAGGGATTGCTCAACTCCAGCTGCATTACTACTAGCAGTTTTACTGACTGGACAGACACACTGGCACAAGAGGAAAAAGCTGCAGAATCTCTTCAACAGCAAGTCAAGAGGAGCGAAACAGAACAGTACACAGAGAATCTAGTGTCTCTGCAAGAGGCTGAGAGCGCATCACTTACTGTGCTAATAGCATTCCGGTCTAGATAGGAAGAGTGGTAAATCACTATACCTGCCTTCTGTCCTTTAATTTTGTACACTATCTCAGCATGTTGCCATTCAGATTTGAAGCCAGGTGGTAAACAAGGGCTGATCAATTCCTCTCCTTCTCCTACTGCAGAAGTAAAACAAAGCCACATTAGGGGAAAACCTAAGGACTTAATTTCAGATCACTCACCCACAGGCCTGCTCCATACTGCCCCACAGCCTCAACAAGGCACCTCCAAGTCCCAGTCACAGCTCACACATCCCATGTCCCATCAGGGCTGGCAAGAATCCAGGTCTCCTGGGATCTAGCAGTGTCACTTGTCTCCAATGCACCCAGCCATGGTGACAGGAGTCCACATACCACTCAGGAACCTTGAGCCCAGAGGGAAGGGGACAGACAACTCCTCCCCCCACAAAAGGGCTACGTACCCAATGCTGAGAGCCAAGACTTGAAGCATGCCCATAACTTACAAGGTTTTCCCTCAACTCCTCCTAAAATGGCAAGCCTTGCTGACATCAGCCCGAGTCCCAGGTAACTGCAAAGGGATGAAAGCCTCTGTGAACAACAAACATCCTTCCTCTGATACTCCGTAACAACCTGACTGGGACATGCCGGTCTCCTCTACATGGTCCCAGCAAAACAGCTCGAGTTAGCAGCTAATGCCCATGAGGGGAACAGCGTGACAACCCACTCTCATACTACCCTCACCCAGAAGGATAATCCCTCTTTGGAAAAGCACAGGTGATACCTGTCAACAGTAATCTGGCTCTTGAATAACTGGGAATGCTGAAAGCATTCCCCTAACATTTCTCCCACCCTCCTCAAAGGCAGCACAGCCTCTAGCATAGAGAACTGACTCTTTTTGAGCTCAAACGCATCCCACAGCAAACATAGATGGGAAGAAGCTGTTTTCCTCTGCTCAAAACACTGGGAGCAGGGGAAGACAGTGAGGGGAAAGGAATGGCAGAGACATAGTGCTATGAACTGACTGCAACCCCCATCCTCCATCCTCCTGCGCTGCTTGGTGGTAAGGAGGTAGAAGAGTTGGGAGTGCAGCTCAGCCTAGGAAGGAGGGAGAGGTGGAAGGAAAGTGGTTTTGATTTTGTTCTTATTTCTTATTGTCCTACTGTTTAACTGGAAATAAATTAAATTAACTTCTCTAAGGCGAGTCTGTTTTGCCCATGACGGTAACCAGTAAGTGACCTCCCTGTCCTTATCTTGACCCGTAAGTTTTTCGTTGTATTTTCTCCCCCCTGTCCTGTTGATGGAAGGGGAGTGATAGGGTGGCTTGGTGAGTGCCTGGCAGTCAGCCAAGGTTAATCCACCAAAATGATGTGGCTCAGGTTTCTCTCCTTCTTCCCAACACTCATCTCCAAGGACCTCACTTCAGCAAAACATCTAGATCTCACCAGCTCCAGAGAAAGCTTCTATCTGTACAGTGTGCTCTCTCTCCCACAACTAACCTGTACGAATACAACTTGTAGGTGTTGTTAAACATCTGAAATGAGGTTGTATGGCCAGCTGGTGATGTCTGCAGAGTCGCCTAGAGGGAGAAAAAGATGTCACTGCAAGGTTTCTGCCAGCAGCAGCAAACATCAACATTAGGAAAAACATGAAACAATCCTAGCATGGGTCAGAGAGAAATGACGAATTTGCAAGCATTTCGATTTGACCACTGATAGAGAAGACAACCACAAAACCTGTACCTAAAATAGTGTCTTCACATGACAGAGTCTTAACTGGTTACATTTCTATTTGTATCCACACCAAATTGGTGTATGAAAGAATTATTTTAATAAAAAATGAACCCTTATTCCAATTCTTAACTGCTTTTGTCAAGAGGCTACACCAACTGCCTCTTCCCTACTAGGGAAAACCATGCGCAAAATAGTATGAAAGCCAGGCACACATTAACTTCCTACTCGAGTGAATTCAGCTGTGAACTTCCACAAGCCAGACGAAAAGCACATCACTGCCTGCCAAGGAACAGAGCGAGGACCAGCCTGAGGTCTAGAGAAATGAAATGATAATTATCTAAAGCATTTTGCAGCCTCTTCCACAAGTGCACCAGCACGCCTAGCACACCTGTGGGGAGCAAAGCTCAGGCCACAATGCTATTCATGCTGCTCATATCTTAACACCACCTCTAAATCCAGAACTTGAACATCCTGGACTTTTCACATCCCCTGTCATTCTGCTGTAAAAGCACAATGTCTTGATTATCCCGGGCTGAGACACTAGATACAGCATCCCAACCCCCCACTTTTGTGCAGCTTTACTATGAATAGTATCTCTGCTCAGGCTAGAGCCTTACGACTCCACATCCACAGGACTTCCAGCTCACAGAAAACCTATAAAAATGACACAGCAGGAAGCTGAAATGACAAACATCAGCACGTATTTTTTACTTCATAATAACAGTTGCTCCTTAGAAAGTATTCATTTGCAACTGAGTGAACCCAGGAAAACAAGGATTAAGAAGGCATTTCTCTGAGTTCCTAAAACGCAGTATAGGCCAAATCTTGGACTTGAATTCATTAACAGCATTGCCTTTGAGTTCTTCATTACAAGCAGCACAAACTAAGAGTCAACGATGAAGACGTTCAGGCAAACGCTGCATTTTCCCCAAAATAAAGCAGCCCTGGAAGATTCACCACATGTACCATCAACCCATGGACCTGGAGTAAGTGGAATGACAAAGAGTTGTGAATGCTTCTGTGACTGACTGTAACAAAGCAGATGTGACCAAGTGACCTGGTTTTTTTCTGCCAGAAGCATGGCTTCATGTCACTGACAAACTCTTGGTCTGTTTCCAAGGGAAACAAATCCGAGCAGTTACCCATTTCTGCACCAGCATTTCCCAACAGTCTGCATGTTCACATTACCTCAGTGCGTGGAAGGAAGGTGATCTGTGTTGATCCACCACCCAAATCCAGCATCCCTACACTTCTTTTCTGTGGATCATCTAGGCTACCTGAAATGTGTGACAGAGCAGAGAAAGCCACGGTGAGCACTGTTAGAAACTGGCTAGGAACAAAACCAGAAATACAGTGGTAAAGAAAGAGGACAAACTAACTCCATTTGTCAGCTTCCAGACAGCACTAAATTATACCATCATCTACAGGACACTTATTTTGGCTTTGTCAGAGTGATCTGAAAACCTTCAAGTGACAGAGTTTCTGTTATTTCTCTGGTCGTTGTTCATGCCCTACTTACAGCAACTTCAGTTACTGGATTCCTAAACATTTTTCAGTGGATGCAAGGACCCCTTTGCAAATTCTACTCTAGTAACCACTTTGTAACACAGAAGAATGTGGTTTTCTTGGCCACCTCTCCCTGATCTGTTAGTGGTATTTTGCAGATTCTTATAGCCAAGGGGATGACAGACTGAAAAGAGATGTCCTAAGAGACTCTGCTCTCTTGGAATTCTTCCTGCTGCCAGTCCAGACCTCTCTTGTTATTTAAATCCAGTTCGTCTCAGTTAGATCCTTCAAATACACCTTCCTGAGAAAACTAGTTTGTGCCAAGTACCTTGGTATTCCTCATGACAGCTGATGTTTGAATATCTCTGACCTTCCTGATATTTCCTGTGAGCATAAAAAGTTTCAGAGCACTTGATGTATTGCTCCACACACTATGTGTGCTGGACAGAGTGGTCAGACAGCAGATCGCTTTACTTACTGTCGGAGAGGGCTTCAGCTTAGTTTTTTTTTTTCTCTTTGTTCTTCAGCTACCATTTTCTAACCGAGCAGTGTGAACACCTGCAGTATTTCTACATTATAAATCTGTAAGGAAGTAGCATAGCACTTTCTTTCACTCTGTGCAGCTGCCAAGCACATCTAGAATATCCACATTAAAAATTTAGCCACTAGCGCTAGCGGCAGACTCTAAAAAGGAATAAAATGCTCTAGTACCCTACAGGTAATTGAAGGAAAGGCTACATTAAACATCTAGGAAAAGGGATTAAATTCCTCACTCTGTCAAGTAAATGGCCAAAATTCTAATGACTTACATAGTGGCCGACAACTGCTGACTTATTCCCAGATCTTTCTTTCTCCCACTCCACCCCAGTGAATGAGCAATTCCCATGCAGGGGCAGAAACCAGCATGAACTTCGCAGCATCAGTCATATCTTTATGCACATGCTCATGTACACATACCTGTTAAAAAATTTATTGTGATCCAGGCTGAAATACCTAATAAGGGAAAGATTCAGAAAATGCACTGTTATATCATACCATTTCATTTTACCTAACAGTAACAAATAAGGTGAGCTGTATTACAATGTCTTCCTACTTCAGGATCTGTTTAGCTGAAGGCATTTTGAAGTTTTCTCACAGTTTAACTGCACCATCTAAACAAAACAATGAGCAAACCACAGCTTGTCATCCAACAATAGACAGAGACACCAGAGACCATCTGCCACAAGGGGAGACCCCTTTCATAAATGGAGGACTTCTAAACAAGGTCTCCAAAGAATGTCTGGCTGAGAGCTAAGCAAGAAGGATCTTCAAAGAGGGTGAACAGGACTAGCTCTGCTGAGCTCCCCTGACCCACCTTGCCTCAAATCCAGTGTTTCCACACTGACCTTCAATACCAGAGCTTATGTGGCATTTGGAAGAGAAGCCCCATGTATGAAGTGTCTGGACAACTCTGTAATTCACAGGTCAAAAACTTAGGTGAGAAGTCACTAAGGCTTCGGTCCTTAGCTAAAAGGCAAGGAAATGACTGACACTCACAATGTTCATTTTCCAAGAAAACATCCACTGGCAGGCTTTTGTTTGATGTCAGGCACTTGACTTTCCTTTTGAATACTAAGAATTTTTATCTTTTCAGCGTTCTTATTTTTCCTGTTTTCCTCAAGCAGTTTTGTGAGCCACACTGTTTCTGTCGTCTTCTTATCTTATAAACTTTTTCTCCATAAATTAGATTAATTAGTGGGCCTAATGTTAACAAATTCAAGTATTTATCCATGTGGTTAAAACTCAAGGCATGCTAGGGAACACGGTCCAGTTCAACCCTTGGCTGAACCAAGGCTGTCACTGCTATTAATGATTTTAAAACAAAACAAAAAGAATTACAACGTCTTTCTTCTATTAAGCAGTAAAAAAACCCCACAAAAATGGCTCCAAACAGCTCCAGCTATTTTAAAGTTTGGTTTCTAAGCATATCTAAAACACATTTCAACACTCAGTTACTTAGAATGTAGACATGTTTCTTCAAATTATTTTAAATCAAGACTGATTATGGGTTTTGTCCTCAGCATTTTTTGATGAGTATCATCTCACTTCAGCACATATTTTCTTCTCTACATAACATTTTTTCAGACTGAACTCACAATCACGCTCACTAGATCAGTTACAATTAACATTATGACAAAATACTTCCAGAAAGCTCTGATGAGCATTGTCATGAGCAGGGTGTGCAAAACCAGTTGCTGAAGACCATCGCAACAAGCAGATATTCAGAAATCTTTCCACAAATGCTGACTGCGCGGTGGCTTCCTGGTGATCCCACAGGAACTGCACAGCACTCAAGAGTTTTGAAAATCAGAACAGAGTTCAGGACTTCAAATTGGAAAACGTAGCACAAGATCTATTTGGCAGGCACTGCTTGAGGCAGCATAAAAACTGTACCAAACCCAGTACAGCCAGCAAGGAATATCCAGGATTGCAAAAAGGGTGTCTACAAGTTAGCCTACCTTCATCAGTTCCATTCATTATTGACACGCAGTTATCCCTCACGAAGAAGGGGGAGGCCTGAAAAATCTCCTTCACCTGTAGTTCAAATAAAAGTTACACTCAGAGAAACCTTTTTTCAGCTGGAAAGCAGTTGTTTTAAAACTCCAGTTTTACTCAATTGCTCTTCTTCTTGGGCCAGATCCTGACTGCTGCTCAGCACTGCTTGAAGTTCAAGAGCTCACCAAGCATCAGTCTGCACTCTGCTATAAAAGGTCTGCGATTTACACGCTGGCTCTGCAGTTTAGTGCAGAGACAGGGATGGATGTGTGGGTTTTCAAGCATGAAGACTGCTCAGAAATGCCATTAACAAGGGATAGATACGGGTAGGGAAGGGAACTCATTTTACTTTGCTGCAATTGGCCACACAGAAGCTATTATATATGCATGGGAGAGGCAGGGGATGGGCACCCTGGCTTTCAGAAATGCCCCAGGGAATGGCATTTTAAAAATGAAGCATGCTGACTGTTAAAAGTCCTCTACACCACATCCTACATGAGGTAGCAAACCCCTAGGTTTCCAGAGTCCTCTAAAGTAGCAACTGCAGCAGTTCCAGCTGAAATTCGGTGTGGAAAAGAACAGGCCAGCTTGCAGGCAGCAAAGAACAATATAGATATTGGTTTCAACCACAACACATTTCTTCCTTAGTGCTTAGAAAAAGAGCACACTTACTGCACACATAATAAACTTTTCCTGAGGCTCTAAGTCTAGTACATAATATTTTATTTTTATAATATTTTAAATTATTAAACATATTTTTCATGCATATAAATACAATTTACATTATTTCAAATCAATATAAAGGAGCAACCTTGCAGCAGGGGGCTGATAACAAGACCAATCAAATAGCAGAGAGCTTTTCTCAAAATAGCAGCATCCTGGTCAAAAGCATCAACAAACATACCCAGTAAGAACAAGCCTGTGGTGACTGTTAGGAGTATCTCGTTATGCCTATTATGTTAAGTGTCATCTCCAAGCTTATTTGGAGCTGTCATCATTCCTCTGTGCTTGTACTCACACAATTTCTTCCCCAACCCCATTTGAGATCAGGTGGCTCCGCACTGTTTTCATGGTTAAATGATAGGAATGGCTCATGTACATGAAAAGAAGTGTGCACCTTACACAGAAGGGATAACTTTTGCTATAAAATTTCTGGAAAGCAAACTGAAAACCAAGAAATAGTACCTTATCCAGCAGTTTCTGAGCTTTCTCTCCTGGCAGCAACCGTAGGCCAGCTGTGGCTTTCAGGACCAGAGGAGTAAACTTCCACAGCTCCACAGGAACTTCCTTCTTCGCCACCTCCAGGAGCTCTTTTATTCCCTGGCTGCTCTGTGAGCAGATAAAGAACAAAAAAAAAAAATGCATCTTTGAAACTATTTGCCTTTCTTGGAAGGGCAAAAGTGTGGTCAGAGGTATAATTCACTGTAAATGTGGAACAGAGACAAGCAAACATCTCAAGGTGTCAGGAGAAGGTGAAGAGGACTCACTATCTCCTACAGCATGAGGCCCGATGGATATAACAGGGGCTATCCAGCAACAAGTGAAAACCAAACGGGAAGAGTCACTTTTTCAAACAGTGACATAGAACTCTGCCACTAAATGTTCTGGCTACAAAAGGTTCAAAAGGCATTATGACAGATCGTTGGGAAAAAAGGGTCTTTGGAGCCAGTAAAACATTATGAGCTGGGTGTAAATCTGGCTCAGAAAGTCCCTAAATCCCTGCAGGCCAGAAGGTAAGGGAGACAGGTGAAAAGTCACTTAGTACTTGGCCTGTTTGACTGTTTTCCTGAGAATCCAATTCTGGTCACTTTTGAAGAAGGCTCTGCTCCAATCCAACACAGCTCTTTTGTAATTTTCTTAAGCACATAGAAATTCTTAAGGCAGAGATAGGAAAAGCATCCACTGTGCTTAATTAACTACAGCACCGAGTGGAACTGGATGTGTTCTGTTCCTTGCTCTTCTGCATGTTGACCAACTTTTACTGTGGTCTGGTATCATTTGAAGACACTTCTCTGACCTGATAAAGTTCAGCATACTACAACACAGCAAGATGTGATTTGCAGGGCATATCAAAACCAGCAGATTCTGGGGCACGTACTTTTACAGTAACAGAAACAAAATTACCTTTTCAACATCATCGGCATATGCAGATAAACCTGGCTTCAGTGCTTTAAACGTCTCATGGGTTAATTTGGGAGTCTCTGTTCAAAAGCAGTATTCCAAAATAAGTAACGGTACAAATAATTTTGCATACACAAAAGAAAACCATTTTACAATTTACATCATTATGTGCCAATGGAAGTCAGCTGAAGCCTCTGTCTAATGAGCTATCAACAGCCACCTGACCTTTCCTTGCTATGGAACTAACTCCCGAGAAAACCATTTTTAAGTCGTGACTGTTTTTCAGATGCTGGTGTGCACTATGCATGTATTTTTCATGGACATCAGGCAATCACCAGCTGGGTGCAAGTTGTCTCTGAGCCCTTACACCTGCCACGTGCAGCTTTCCAAACTGCACCTGGTAACAAAGACCCCAGGTTGAGCGTGGTCTTTTCTGGCTAAACTTGACTTCAGCAAAACTTAGTGGAAGCCTGATCACCATCTTCAGTGGCGGCAGAGGGAGCCAGACACAAGTATTTTGGAAACCTGCAGCACAGACAATTATATGAACCTGCAGGCAAGACAACATCCTCCTCCTGTGCCCAACTACAAACACTCCATCAGGTTTCCTGCAACATATTCTGAAATTGTGTTTAAAGAGAAGCAGGTGGGGAAAAAGCAAAGATTCAGGAATACACTGAAGAAGGAAATGCATGGACTGTTGTTTAACACCTTTGGTGGCTAAACCTTACACGAGCCCATTCTGCAAATCCACAGGCCAATCCCACCGTACAACACACTGCTAATCCTTAAAAGCATCCTCAGATCACCTACTAAGAGCATCCACATGGGTTCTTTCAACTTTAAATTTCACAAATAGGAGCTGACAACACCTAAACAAATGAAGCTTATGACTACAGAGGAAAACTGGAGCTTTTTTGTGCACTTCTGTCTCACTTCTTAGCAAGACTTTCTGTCCAGATGCAATAAAAAGCAATTTTAACCAAACAATGAAGTTTTGCAATTTAAATCCAACACTGAAGCATTGGATGCACTAAACCAGACAATGCAGAGAGAAGCAGCTCACTGCCAGGAACTGGAGACAGCCAACAACCTCGTGGTGAAAATTTAGGGGAAGAAGGCAGTCTGAATTTATAATCCCCTCTTCCACCAAGCAGTGTGATGAAAAACTACTCTTCTTCAAGGCACGGTTCTAAAGGTACAGCTGCTGTTTAGTTCACATTCTGACATTACAGCATTTTGTCCTTGTTGAATGTTTTCATAATTTCATCCAAACTCACATGCTTGAATCATAATATGCTTCCTGATGACTCTCTAGAAAGAGATGAAGCATTTTTGTTCAAGTAGTCCCTAGAAAAGAATCATCAATAATCTGCTCCATACATTATGGAAGAATTAATCTATTGTGCAATGAGCAGGCCATACCTTTTGGCCGCTGCGTAAATTTAAAAATATGAATGCGAGTTCCAGTGCTTCCTGCATCAAACATAATTCCATAAAAGACCGACTGATCTGTGGTCAGTGCCTGATGGTTCAGTTTGTCTCCCCTGCTTTCAGCAACTCCTTCTGTTTCTCCCATGACTGGTTTGGAATCCAAGTGCCATTTTATGTATGCAACATAAATAGCTATGCATGCCAAAATCCCAAAAGCGAAGAACCGCTTTGATATCTTCATGGCTTCCATTTATCAGATGTTTTGTTTCTTTCATCAAATGTTTTATCTCGTTCTTCACACAGAACAGGTGGTTCTCACATCACTCCTATACCCAACAGAAAAGAAAAGAAACGTTTTATTTTCTAAACCTGCTGAAAGGATCTAAGAGTATGATGGTTATTTGATAGGGGACTTACAGCAGTAAACTTGACTTGAGCATTAGTTAAATAATTAACTGTTAGTTGGTTTAGATCTGTGATAAGAAAGTTGGGCATGATAGTCAAAGTAAGCAGTAAGTCACTGCAACAAACAGCCTGGTAAAAGACTTTATGGGGAGTGACAGACTACTGTTGGCAAGTAAAAGGATTTATGCTTGCAGCTCCTTCTGGACCTGGAGTAAGACCGAGATATCAGCTACTGTCATCAGTGCTCAAATCTATCTCAAGGAAAACTTGCAGTCAAATGCTTACTTATTCCAGTAGAACAATGTAGACTCCTGCACTCAAAAATCTAGGATTTGCCTGTGAATCCCTTGTAAAACTGGACCTAGCAGCAAAATCCCTCTCTCCCAAGTTGCTTGTCCTAACCATCAAATACTTCCACGGCTGCTGCATGCCTATAAGACCGCACACTACCTTCTCAGATGGAACATATCGATCCTCTTTCAGCATGTCATTGAGATCTACAGCTAATTTTAAGACATGAAGCTCCATAAATCTTTTCCCCATTGCTACTGAGGCCTAAGAAGGAACAGAGTAAGGAGAGTTCAGAGAAGCTAAATACAGTACCTGAGTTGGGAAGGGACCTCAAGAAGTCTCATCCAACCTCCTGCTCAAAGCCCAGGCAACTATGGGGACCCACCATATTGCTCAGGCCTATATCCAAATGCATCTTGAAACCCTCCAAGGATGGAGATCCCACAGCCTCTCTGGGCAAGCTGAATTATTTGCAATCTTTGTTAGTTCCTGGATGGTGAAGGAGGTCCCAGAAGATGGGACAAGGACAATTTAAAATCAGGCAAGATGGAAGATACAGGGAATTAAGAGTGGCCCTCACAGCTCCCATACCAGGAAAGACACCACAGCAAAGCACAGCAGAAGAAATCTATAAGCACTCACATATCACCCAGATGATTAAAAAACAGGCAGCAGTGATTTAGGGGGAGGAAAATACACTGTATCTTTCCTTTTTTGATACCATCATGAACACAAACCAATTGATGAAGCTGATTTAACATGGTTTTGACACATATATAATCTCTTGATGATACAAATTCAGGAGGTGTATGGAAGGCATGAGGGGGATGAATTTAAATTCAAGGTGATTATGGTGTATTCCCAAAAATGGGCAAGACACACTTTTATAAAAATGGAGGAAAGTAAAACCCCAAGCACAAATAAACATGACGAATAGATCAGCAATAGGGGAAAAGGTACTTACACTGTCACAAAACAGAAATCAGAGATGGCATTGCAAAAAAAAAAACCCAAACCCAAACCCAAAAAACCCCACCCTAAACAAATAAAAAGCAATGGAAAAATCCTTCTGCCTTCTATCAGCCAGGGATGTAGGTGGCAATGACTACACATGTACGGGGTGGTTACTCCAACCTTCCTGGTGGCAGAAAGGCCTCAACTGCAGCTACGCGAGAGCTAAAAACGTGCCGTGGGATTCCGACAGCAGCAGGACCCGGGTGATCCTCTGAGGAGACAGAAGTCTCGACCGCGGGAAAGGGGAGGCTGGAAGGGTGAGGGGGATGGGGGAGCAGCCTACCAGCATAAGCCCCCCACCCCGGTTTTCCTTAAGAGAACCGGGACTCTCCCCTGCCTCTGCCAGGGGACGATGAGATTTGTCGCAAAGGAAAAGCTCTCGCCCTGCGCGGCTGAGAGCGGGCGGCGGCACCGCGGGAGCCG
>NW_020799097.1:113217412-113247836 GCF_003259725.1 Athene cunicularia
GGCGCGGGGTTGCGGTAGGTGCTGCGGCGGGGGCTCCTCTGTGAGGAGGGGCCGAAGCTGCCCCGCGTCGGACACGGCCGGGCCCGCAGGAGCCCTCCCCGCAAGGCTCAGCGGGGCCCCTCGGCGGTGGCGCCCCAGGGAAAGCGCGTTTAAAAAAGGGCAAAATGTCACCAGGGAGGCATGAGGAGAAGGTGTGAGAGAAACCGTGTCTGAGGTGAGAGAAGGAGGGGGTCGGAGGTGCCAGGCAGAGGCTGCCCGGCAGAAGGTAGCTGTGGAGCAGACCAGGGCATGTGGAAGTCAAAGAAGCCCTGCGGCCCTGGCATAAAGTCACCAAGAGGGTGGCTGCAGGCTGCCAGACACCTGCTGCTCCCCTTCTGAGATCCAGCCCTGGCGAGAACTCTCCACCTGCAAGTTCAGCCCAGTTCTGAGGCAGAAAGTGTTGGCAGGTGCAAGCAGAGGATACCCTTGGGTAGCTTCTCTGTTTTTTTTCTCTACACCTCATGTCCCTCTAACGGTTTTTCTGCTTGAGTAGATTCCTTAATGGCTCTTCTTCCACCTGGGTTATTTTGACTGTCCCCAGCTAAAATTGCTCCTGCATCAGCTTGCTGCTACATCCAGTCTGGAAGAATGAGGAGAGGGGACTTGGGAGTAAGTATGCGGGAGTGCGCAGCAGCAAACACCAAGCATGAAGAAGAGATGAAGACTGATGCTTGGAAATCAGATGCAGAGCAGAGGTCTAAGCCACGATGCTGTTGGCCACATGCAAGAGGCTCACACCCTCCCAGCGAGTCCTGCTGTCACTCCTGCAGCTCCATGTGGGTGCAGGCATCTGTGCTGAGAGACACTCCCCCCCTCTAGGAATGAGCACAGTATTATTTATCCCAGTAAATTATTCCCTTGCAGCAGTGTTTGGAAAGTAAATTTGGGGTTTTTTCCCAGCGCTGTGGATAGCAGTCATTGGGGAATTTCAAATGATAGTTACCAGGTAAATGAAATGGATCTTTCCAACTATTTTTCAAACTTGTTTTAATGTTGCTTAATTAACATTTGAAAAGAATCATGCTATTAATGGGAGAATCCTACAAAGGAAGATTAAGTCACAAAGACAAAATCTTTAAGATTTGTGGCTCCCCCATGACATAATTGCAACAGAATCTATATTTAGTTTCTAGCTCTCCTAGTTCGTAAACGAGACTCTGACACCTAGTGTCTGCAGGCAGCTTGAAAAAAACAGTTGAGAGTGCTCTGGTAATTCCTATAATTTTTAATCCTGAAATTGCTGCTGTAGCAGTGCTGTCAGTCACAGCATCTCAGGAACTGTAAACTGGGAAGAGGATGGGAGAACCTCAGCAAAGATGCAGCTTTACTGCTATCCCTGGGGCTGAGAGGAGAATGACTCTTGCAGCTGGGCATGGGTGGCTGGTCCTGGTGAGCCTGCAGCATGGCATCACCTTATTCTGACCCGAAATATGAGATGCTGACAGATTAAAAATTGACATTTTTTTATGGTTATTGCTATACCAGCTGTAGCACAAATATACCAGTGGCCAAATAAGCTGGGGGGTTTTTTTGTTAGCTTTGGTCTGAGTGATCCCCTTTTGGTAAAACAGAAAAAAATGGGGATAGGGAGTAAAGATGCTCCAAATTTCGGGACAGGGAGCTATCCAGGCCTTTAAAGTAAAAGACTGGGGAGCCCCATCTCAAATCCTGTGGTTGTCACTGGGATTTTTGGACAGCTGTAAAAATTTCCACCTAGGAGCAAGTTTCCCAAAACCCAGAACAGGACTTAAGTCCCTTATGTTTAAAAATACACTCTTTTATGATCTCATTACAGTGGGGAGCCTGCTACATGAACAACCTACTTCTTCTTTCAAGTTGCCAGAAAACAGGAATACCTCTGGAGAGTTACTTGGGTTCAAGGACTACTTGCATCTTTTTTCTTCAAGAAAAAAGACTTAGGTGATATCAATGTTCTTTTCCTTAGCTATAAACGTTTTTCAGTCCTAAATGAAAGATGCTGCTGTCACCGATTGCTAAAAGATGCAGTTAAAAAGCCATGAAAACAAGGTGGTCTTTTCACTAGGGAAAGACAAGACTGTGGGAAGTGAGGCCCTCGTGAAAAAGCAGGCCAGGCCAGCAGAGAGCAGTGTTTTATCAGCAACACTATTTCCCCAGGGACAGCGCAAAATAGTGCCATATTTCTTTTTCATAGTTGAAATATCTTGTATATATGTTCATAAAGAGTGCTGCATTTGGGATTAGAGATTCCAAAGAATGAGAATGTAATGCTGGGGGGTGGGGGGTGTTTCCTCCTGTGAAAAGCATCATTTATGTGCATGGGGAACAGTTCTCAGTCTGTTCTTGGAAACGCCGTTGCCTCGGAGGGGGCCCTGGGAGGGAGGGTAAATGGTTTAAAAAGTTCTGCATTTGTTCCTGAAACTTTCTCACATACAGTACTGTGGTCATTCCTAGAATTAACTCAAGCCATATAGTCTGTTTGTAACAAATTTTCAAGTGTGATGTCTATTGTATTATATATATTACTTACATGTGCAAATTTAAGAGTCATAGCTTGGTGTATTATACATATAATACCTGAGCTAGAATGGAGGTTACTGGGAACCAGTTATCTGGGAAATTATCTTTGTCACTCTAGTGTTATAAGAACAATTATGCTGGATGTCTGAATGAGAATTAATAAATAGTGATCAAAGACAAATTGTACAAATATGAGAAACTGTACAATTAAAAGGTTATTTTACCATTTTGGTCATGACTATTGCAAACAGTAACAAGATCATATCACAGATATAAATACAAGGTCAGTATTTTTGGCACAGCGTACTCATGAACTACACGTGACTGGTATGTCGTTTTGTGACAGCCAGGTAGTAACATATGCCAAATTACACAAAATGGTCTGTCTCCTCACATCCTCAGAGAGGCACGCAGGAGTTCAACCAGCTGACACGCAACCAGCGATAGAGCTTGGGCTGCCTTACATGGACACGGATGCACGTGTGCAGTTTTGAACATTTGACCTCTGAGAGCTGTACAGTTCATTAGGACTCCCTGTGCAGAGCACATTTCCCTCAGTACTGCTGCCCTTGCCCTGCCAGAGGACTGGCTCTTCCAGGCAGCAGCGCAGGTTTGGGAAGTTCAAGAGGGTGAGGAGTTTGTTCCCAGCTCCTGGCTGGTGCTGGTGCCGGTGCCGCTGAAGCTCGCACAGCAGCCCAAGGGTGCTCAGGCACCAGCCTCCCAGCTGCTGCTGCTCTGCATCTCAGTCCCCATCTGTGTCCTGGCTCCCAGGTGCTCCCCAGCCACTTAACTAATAACACTATTAATACTATTGCATCTTTAAGGGACAAAAGAGTACCTCAGGTGTCTCCTTGAGATATTTCATTTAAAGATTTTTGGCGTTCCTCTTGTAACAGCAGTCCAGGAAGCCAGAAGTTCTGTCCTATGGAAGGCCGAGTTAGGACTGTCTGAAGAAGAAAAATATTTTGGAAATACTAAGGAAAAGTAATAGCACCTAAACCTACAGTTGACTTTCCCACCCAGGGAAGAGTGGCAGATGTTCATTGAACAGTGAACATCTTGTTTCCCTATGGATCTGAGTCCCACAACCCCTTTATCTCCCTGCTGCAAACCACACATCTGTAGCGTTTGCCATGATATTGCATTTTCACATCCTCCCCACATCCCTGACAAGGATAGGTAGCTCTGCAGTCCCATCACTTAACCTGAAACCCTGCATGGCACCTGCTGCTCTCTGATGCCCTCCACTGTGGTTCTGCATCATTCCTGCCCAAAATTTCTATAGCAAGGGAGGACTTGGCACATGCTGTGGCTTCTCTGGAGCTGCATCTGTCCCTGGTCAGAGGGCCATGGTCAAATATACCAATAAATGCTGAGTTACTATTCACTTTCCTATAGAGAAAGCATAAATAAGATATTTCTACGTCTCCTCCGGATAGCCGCCAGTTTTTGACAAACTCAGAAACTAAACATCTTTAAGACATTTATGTTTCTGGCAATTGTGGCTGAAATTGGTAACTAGTTCAATAGTTTTGGAGGAGCAGCAGGTGGTCAAAACAATCACTTAAGCACCCTATTCTGAGGAAATCAGAACAAAACATGCCTTTGCCATATTCACGTTCAGGCCCTGCACCAACTGCTTTCCTTTTCTAGCTCTGTCTTCTTTTCTAATGATGTTCCAGTCATTTCTGTGGTCTGAAGTCATATGTCTTTTAGGATTTTCCTTCTGAGCTAAAGGTATTTTGTGGCAGTAAATTCAAAATCTGAAGCACTCTAGAATCAGGCCAAGCAAGTATATTTTGCTCTTGCTCTGCAATATAGTGAAACAAAGAAATTCACTCCACAGTAAAGTTTTTTTACTGTACGGCAGGTATTCTTTATTAGCAGCACTGGGATCACCCTGGGGATTCTCCACCATAAGGGCTCCCAAGAACTGGTAAGGGACATCAGTTTACATACACACAAATCATACATATTCATTAGATTTCCTTGAAAGGGGTGTCTTATGATAATGAGTTCCCAGGATTCATTTACACAGTCCGAGCATGCGTAGTGAAAATAGGGTGAGGGTCTTCGGTGGTCGATGGAAGAAGCACGTAGTTGTCTTCACTGTGTTCGCTAGCTGACCTTCTTTCCAGAGCATGCGCTAAGTCCAGATGCCTCCTCCCTAAATCAGCAGAATCATCCTCCCTATAATAGGGTCTCTGTGTCTCTTGGTTTGAGCACCCCCTTATCTTAGTTTTCCCATCCTAGGAGTTGCCCAAGTGTCCACCGAAGGCCTTGAGACTGCTGTCAGTGATTTACATAAGGAGCCTAACAAGCGTTTTAATCTTACCTAAACTAAGAGACCTAAGGAAACAGTTGAGGAGTCAGGAGTCCTTGAGAAACAAATGAAGCAAAGCACAAGCAAAGCTTTCGTACATCACACCACAATTTACTCTTAATAATTGTCAGAAATTCATTTGTTTGAGCCCTTCCATTCCCTTTCAATAGTAGGGTGTAATAGATGATCTTAGAGGCTTTGGATTGGATTTGTCTAGAATAAATGCTGGATGGGCTCCACCACGTTCTGTGATCGTATTACAGAGGGTGTCTCCTGGGGGACGTCACTGATATTTTTGTTAGTGGTTGTGGAAAAACCGAGCAGGTCTCTGCTCTTCCTCACTGCTGTTGGCAAGCCATGTACAGAAATGAGCTGTAACTTTGAAAATGCTGCCTCAGCGTGGTCTTTTTGGTGCCCTACAGGCTGAAGTTCTTCACAAATTTATCATGACCTACATAATTGACCTATATTATGTGTCTATTTGTGAAATAGGTTGCATTAATTAGAAACATGAATGGTGATGGCTTAGCAGTTATTTATTTATACTGAGGTGTGTGGCTGTTGTCTGCAGTCATGTATGGGAGGATCATTTCCAGATCTGCCCCCTCTGGCCCCTCCATATTTGACCTGTGCCTTGGATTATTGCAGTAAAACATTAATTGATTCTGCTTCAGGAAAAAAAAAAAAAAAAAAAGTAAAATTGCTTTTATTGCTCTTCTAAGCAAGGGCATATATCCTCATGCATGACTGTATGCAAGAAAATTAAGCATGAGGGAGAAAATACAGCAAAATTCCAAGCCCTTGACTTGTAGGGCAGTGAGTAGGGGCCGAGTGTGCTTTGCACTTCAGTCACTCCATTAAGACACATTTCTAGGCTGGGAAACAGTGTTATTACACTCTGCTGATATCTGAACATTTTATAATGAATGGGTTTGTTTCTCCTTGCACTTGTGCCTCACTTGCTGACTGTAGGAACTGTTTGAAATATAGGGTGACATTGAAATGTGGCGAGTTTAATGGAATTGCACCTGCTCCCAGCAAGTAAGAATTTTGTTTTTAATGTTTATAGATGGAGGTCCAAAGCCCGGCTGATTGTCCTCTAGGGGCAGATTTGGATCATGGCTTTAAAACAGATGTCTGCTGCTACAAACTCTAGCAGTTGTGTTAACAATGCTGTCAGGTGGTTTCCACTGCTGTGTCCTCATTCATGCAGACAGGATGCGCAGAGTGTAATCTAATTAAGGAGAATTCCCCAGACTTTTTTTCATGTATGCTATCAGTGCATTTTTAACTTCTCCAAATTCATTAAAAATTCATCCATCTGTGAGCTGTCACATAGCACTGTGTGGAATATTATCCGTAATTCCTTCAAGAAGCTTTTTTTGAAGAAAAAATGGGTGAGGAGCATGAATAAGGTGAAAACAAATTGCTACCATTTTTAACTGTTCACGATTTCAGGAACTGTTCCCCGTGTCTCATGTTAGGGATGGGTTTACAGAGAGTCAAAAATGTATGTTCTACCAGTGAGCGTGTGGGCAAAATGTTTATTCAAGTATGTGTACTATTCATTAGCTAATCTGGTTGTCAAGTGGCACAGGTTTGTCTAGCTGAATAGACAGCCCATGCCCTTGTTACTGATTTTGCGATCAACTGAAATTAAGTTATGTTTGATTTTAATATGAGTATAGTATTAAGAGGTATTTTAGTAGAAATTATTTGATCACATTTATTGCACTTTATACCAGCAACCGAATGCTACTCTAAAATCCCCTGCACAGCCCCATACCAAGGACGAAGGGATCGGTCAAAATTAACTAGTAGGAGTGTTTGGAACCTAGGTAACAAACACAATTTGATTTATAAATTGATTTATGAGGCATACATAGAACTAGAAGAATGCATGTAGCTGTCAAGGTCTAGGATTAATGGGAACTGAGGAAAACCAACTGTAACAGCTTGCGAGTACCTGCCAAGAAACCGTGAACTTAAGCAGAAGGTAATTCCAGCAGGGGGAGATCGCGACCCCCGACTCATGGACCACCTACTCACATTACACCCCAGACCCTTTTCTAGACATTTCTAGCTTTCACTGCACATAATCGGAAATAGGAGGAGAGTATGTGGATGATTTCCATGAAATTATATGTTTATGCATGAATACTTAATGAATATGTAGGAGCAAGTTCTATATAAGATGTATCATTTTGGTGCTTGGTGTGCGTTGTTGGCGAGACGACTCCCCTGCGCACCCGGCCGTTAATAAAGAAGTGTCTGCTTACCTACAGCACGTTGGTGTCGATAAGTTTTTATCCCGGTTTTCGGTGACATCTTGACCAGGCTTTTGTAATAAAGATTTTTATGATCTTGTCTTAATCTTGGAGTCAATTACAAATATACTGAGGCAGAAGACCTTACTATTCTGCTTCTTCTGCAGAAATTGATCCCAACCTCTTCTACAGAGCTTTTGAGAGGCATTACTATATGATGTATGATGTTAAGGCTCAAAAAAAAAGCAGCTTTTGGTAAAAATGCTTTGGTTTTAAAAAACACTTTGTGCATGATATATGATACATAGAATAATTTAGCTTCAAACTGACCTCATAAGGTTCCCATGCTCAAACTAGGGCCAAATTTGAACTTTGATTGGGTTGTTCAAAGCCTTGTCCAGTTGAGTTTTTAGTATCCTCAAGGATGGAGACTCTCTGGGCACTGTCCAAGGACGGAACCATCTCTAAGGTGAAATTTGTTTCCTGATACCTAATAGGAACTTGCCATGTTCTGGCTTGCACCCACCACTTCTTGTGCTATCATTGATGATCTCTGGGAAGAGCCTGGCTCTGTCTTCTCTTCTTTGGGTAGCTGCAGATAGCAATAAGCTCTCCCCTTTGCCTTCCTTTCTCCAGGTTGAACAAACAAGTGCTGAATGGAGGGGTAGGGTCTCTTCCCTTTGCTGTGGGCTCCCCTTCTGACCGTACAGCCCGGGGCATGGTTGGCCTGGTTGACCTTTGCTGCAAGAGCATGCTGCTGATCCTGGTCAGCTTGGCCTCCGGGGGCTTTTCTGTGGAGATATAGCCCTCAGTCTGTTCGCTTGGGTAGGGATTTCTGTCTGTCCTGGGGCAGGACTTGGCACATGCCTTTGCCAGACCTTATAAGGCCCCTGTCATCCCACTTCTCCAGCCTGTCCAGGTCCCTCTGAAGAGCAGCCCTGCCCTCCAGCTTGGTGCAGAGTGCAAACTTGCCGAGAGTGTATTGCACCCCAACTTCCAGGCCATTAACTAAGACCTAGATAGTATTACCCTCTGAAAAATGCCCTTAGTAATCAGCTGCCAGTTATACTGCTAACTACAGATAGTAGTTGTGGGAGTTTTGTGTGATGATTTGCATCCTCGTGTGATTACTTGCTTTCACATTGTTTAGCTTCTTGACAAACTTTCTCTGTGTCTTACAATATTTTCAGTGACTATTATATAAGGCATGTTAGAAGCAATTTAAAATTATGAAGAACAGAAAACTGGAAGTGTCTGTCCTTAATATTGATAATATTCTATTGGTTGATATGGAAATAAAGCTGGCTGCCTATTCCCCCCATGTATATAACCAAAGTATCCAATCTTAAAATTAAATCTGACCCAAAGAGTTACTAGCACATGTTTCTTCATTGTACAAAAATGCAACCAGGTCAGATTAAAGAGCAAAAACTACCTCTAGCCACATTTCAATGCGACAGTGCTGTCTGGGGCAGCACAGCCTTCTCTTACATTGCCTTCGTTGAGCCAACAAGAGGAGCTGAGGCCACAGAGGTCTGCGACACAGCTCTGTGGGTTTTGGTCTATGAAACTTTCAAGTCCTCCCATAAAGGAGGGAGATGTAAATAGCCATTCACAGATGCTGTTCTTGTATTTGTCTCACAAGATGCAGAGGAACACAACAAACCTTGACTTTAGTTTAGGGTACCTTCACAAATGTGACTATGCACAGCTTAAACATCTGCATCAGATTGGAGTACAGTATTGTTTTCTTCTTTGCTGAATGTTGCTTCTCATGCCCTGAGAGCCGTTTTTTGAGGTGCTCTGCTGTCCCAGGGCCTCTTGAGGCGGAGTTCAGTGCTCTCAATCCTCCATGTGGTTTTGCCTGACCTGGTACAATGGTGATGAACAGTTAGAATCTCATAAGGCAGAATGATACCGAAAGTAGTTTTTCCACTCTGAAACACTGTGAACCTCTCACTTGTTAGGTGCCTGAAGTTTTGTGTGTGAAACAATCATTGTGCACCTTTGAAAGAAAATAAGTATTCTCAGTTAGTTCTCTCATGTCTTGCACCAACCGCTGACAAATATTAGTGGCAGCCCTCGATCATTTAAGCTTCAGTTACCGTAGGACTGATCTCTAGTTAAACTTCCTTGAAGAAGCACATTAATCTTCAGTGGTTTAGTTCCTATAAAAAGAACGTATTTCTTGTGCCCTAGTGATAAATTCACCATTGGTTATAAAGCACTCATATGCCAGGGTGAATGCAGAAGTGCCTGAATGAATAGCTCGGAGAAGCAAACATAGGAAACGTCTGCTTTTTCGACCTGAGGCACTTTAAAACAACTTCTTTCCAAAACCAGCCTCCCTGTCCTTTGAGAAGTGAGCCTTTTGGAGCACCCAGCTTGGGCACCCAGAAATGCAGACACCAAAACCCATTAATTGCTTTTGAATATAGTGTCTTATCTTGTGCCACGTTTTTTCTCAGTAAATGGCGTCACCTACCTGTCTTCTAACATAATTATGAAAACAAGTCTCTTCTTGCAAAATGTAATCTTATTCTCTCTGATGAGCTCGGTTCTTTGATATCACGATATAGAAAAATTATGCTGTGAGACTTTTGATTTTAGGCACCTGTGTGCTGGTTTGAGCCACCTTCATGCTCAACATGAAACTGAAACTGTGCGTTTTTTTGAGAATAAGCAACTGAAACAATTGCTGCTGTGGTCGTCTGGGAAGGTGATGCATTGACAAGTGAAAATATTTTGGTTTGGTAACTCTCTGAGTTTAGAAAAGCTATTTTTTGGTTCAGGAAAAAAACAGAAAAATGAGCAGAATAGTACTTGAAATACCCTAAAGAGACCCATTTCTAAAATTTTCTGAGTATAGCCTTTGATGAATAGTTTGGCGTTCTACAGTCAAGGGAAGCCCTTCTCTTGGGCGAATGAGCTGTTTGAAGAGCGCAGTGTCCCAGAGGGATGTGGGAATCAGGTGCCAAACCTTCCCTTGTGTTTCCAGCCTAAAAGGAAAGAAAAATGCGTTTGGGTTGACCCGGCACCAGCCCGTCTGCCCACCTCCCATGAAAACCACTTCACCTCTAGCTTGTCCTCATGAATAACAGGGGTTTGAATTTACCAAGTGAAGTGATCGGCCCCTCCAGCCTGCTATTCATTACTCCAATTAACAATCGGTTGCCTGAAAAATGGGCCAATCTGTTTCTTGGGGAGCCGCATAGAAAATCCACAAGGCAAGCCAATTAGCATACCAGCCCTTACTGTCTAGGGAATTTAATTTAGTTATTTGGTTGATCTAAGTACCAAAATATTGTTGTTTTGTTATGGAGCATATAATGTTTGTTAAATGGCTGAAATCCCCCAAGGCCCATATGCTGCTGATATTCTCTGCGTCCTTCCAAGCCGACAGAGGCAATAAGGCAAAACTGTTTTGTCCCGCACATGTCCCCTGTATTTTTCCTGGCACAACACAGCAGCTGGACGCAGGCAGAACAAACCTTCGCCACCCGGGGTGGGCGGGATAGCTTCTCTTCGAAATAGTTGCACACTTGAGCAAGCCCATTGTCTGCCCAGAAAGCATTTCAACCGCCTCTTACCAGGCAGCAGCCACATACAAAAAGTGTGCAGAGACAGTGTTCGGACAACCTGTCTGCACAGCCTATTGTGTGGGGGCAATTAGTTTGCAAATTGCCCATTTGCACATCCGTGCATGAATTAGTTACATTGCCCCAACAGGATTTATTATTCTTATCAGTACTGTTAAGGAAAGCCCATGAATAAATAAGGTTATTTGGACAAACTCCTTTCTCCCTACACACACACACACACACACACACACACACGCAGTTTTTGCCTCTTCCTCGGTGAGGACCAAGCAATGGGTGGGGTCCCTGGGGTGGAAAGAAGGGTTCCCAGTGATGGGGAAAAAAAACAGGGGTTTTTCTCATTTAATAGCTTTTTTTTTTTTTTTTTTCTGGTGAGAGAGAATTCAGCTTGTACTGCCATTGCTGGTGCACATGCTCTATGCTTGGAGATGTGACTCCCAATTCTGTAGCTGAACTGCTCTTTCAATCTGGAGAAATCCCGTTTTGGGATTTCAACAGCCAAAGTACCAAAAGCCGCCAAATATATTCAGCCTGATTTAATGACATCAGTTTCATTCTGGTCTGAATTTGCTGGAGCTGATGAAGAGCCATGTTGGAAGAAAAGGAGTCTAACTAAATGGACGGTCCTGCTCAGCGTTCACACCGCATTTAGTTCTCCAGTTCAAAAACCCAAGCTGCAGATCACCACTACCTAATCAGCAGAAGAAAAATATAGATGAGGTGTGGCTCTGTCTGTCATATGTGGGCATTTTGGTCAGGCATCTCAATCAATCTGTACATGCCAAAGAAAGTTTGTGCTCTTATCACCTCTGATAATTTCTGCAGGTGTCTAAGGGTTGAGTTATCCAACTTTGAGCCTCCTGATGTTTCTCCACCATCATGAGGAAGGAGAAGGGCCATCCTGAGCTGGAGTTTAGCTCAGCTGCTTACCTTGCAAGCCTTGCAGACCCTATAATAACTGTTCAGCTCCTGCTATATCATCACCTTCTAGACCACTGGATTTCAGCCAGATTTCCGACCCTTGGCAGTCCAGGGGCTACTGCCAGGGCTGTGAAAAGTTACAGAAAAGCAAGTTGTAGTCAGGAGGCATGAATGTGCTACATGGACATCTGCATTTTTTTCTGGGAAATCTCAGAGGCTGCTGCTGTAGGTGCTCTGTAGGATTGTCTTTAACTTCAAGTAGCTGATCGGGATAAAAAAAAGAAAATTTACTGCCTGCAAATTTCGTGGACAGCTGTAAAGACTTTGGAAAATACTGTTATAACAACAATTTGCTCTTGAATTATTTGTCATAGTGACTGACTTAATGAAGGTCTGTGCATTTGCACTAGATCAGCCACTTCATTCCCGTCCAGCCTGGCTCTGGTGGCTTGTTCTCCAACACATGCTGCTCTGGCACATCTTCCTTCACTGCATTCATCGTTGCCTGCTTATTACAAGAAAAAGACGTAAAAAGCCCACAGGCATTGCTGTACAGGTACACAGTGCCTGATTTTCTGGGGTGCTGTGAGCCTGTAGTGTTCATAGCTTTCAGTGGAAATTGGGTAGAGCAGGGCACATGTGAAAATCAGACCCATGTCATGGATCTGTGTAACTGGTCTGTAGTCAGCAGCAAAGCATCCCAGGTTACTTGGTGTTAACGTGAACAGCCAGTATCTTGATGAGTGAGGCTATCAAGGGATGACCAAAGCAGTATGATTCCCATGCTGCTTTTGCAATGTTTTTTCCACTAGACTATTTGGAAGGGAAAATGCAAGGACTCTTCCTTTCCAGTTACAGAATTTGTGAAGGTAAAAGAAGTTGCATCTTTCCTGACCTTCTCCTCCAGAAATTCGACATTTATTCTATTTTCTTGTGCACTGATTAGGTGAGTTACCTAGGGCAAATCCCCCTCTACATCTTTGTCATTCAGTCCCCAGGGGCCAGAAAACAACAACAAAACAAAGCAAGAAGAATCGATCACTGCCTCATAACTTTATACCCTAGTTTCTGATAATGTCTTTTTTTGGGGTGAATAATTTTACTGTACCCCATGTGGACATAACACCATGTATCAACAGCCAAGTTCATAGGTGGCACAGTTTAAAATTGCCAATTTTTTTTTGCTGCTGTAAGTAACACCGAGGAATCCATGGTGAAAAAAATATGTCCATTCTTTCTTAACCAAATTCTTCTCACTTCAGAGAGTGTGTTCCAACCATGACATTTTATTCAACCTTTTCTTCAGCTATTTTAGGCTCCATCCCAAAGGACTGTGTCCAGTCACCATCTTTTTTCCATGGAGATGTAGACTTGCATTTGGCTGTAGCTTTTATGAAAACAATAATGTATTTCTGCAGGTGGCTACATTTGTCTGCATATATGACCTGAACCTGTCCTATTTAGTGCTCGTTTTTGAATCTTGGGCAAATGCGATGAAAACCCAGTAACATTTAGTGTTTCTTTGCAGCCTAGTGGCTAACCAAACTCTGCTGGACTAAGAAAAGGCTGGTTTAATTTGGGGATTTAGCAGTTAAACAGATTGAAGACCGGTCAATATGGGCACAGCCAGTATTGTATAACACTAATTCCTTTTTAAACCAGAATAAAATCAATTTGATTTGAGAAGCCATAGTATTATTTTATAAACATGCTTACATTCTTTGAGCCAACTTCTAATCTGATGGAAAAGGATCATCTGCCTTTTCTGAAACCATGAAAAGCAGGACTGCCCCGGTGCTGTGTTAGCTCTCCCAAATTCTTTACAAATTATGTCATCTATTAGTGTTGGAGAATTTCCCTTTGGAAAGTTAAGGAGCTGGTAGTTTCCTGCAGCTATCACCAAAAGATGTGACTGCTGCTTTCCATGTTTAAAACTGCAAAAGTTTATTGACTAAAAGAAAATTATTCTGAACTGTAAATGGCAGCTTAACAAATGGCATATTGTAGGAAAGCTAGCTAATGAAGAGAGGATATGTTTGCTCTTGGTAAATGTAGAGACTTCCTTTTTACTTCCTTTGACTCTATTAGTCACAGTCTTCTTCAATGCTGTCTTTATATTCCTATGTCAGTCCTTCCCATTTGTTGCCTACCAGTTGATAACCATTGGTGCAACTATTTCATTGTACCTACTGCAGTTTAAAACAATAAATTAATGATGTGATCCTATGTCTCATCTCTTTGATGGTCCTAAGATTTGAGGAGCTCAGGCTGTTCATGGAGTAATGAAGGACCAGGACCCAGCTTTCCTGGTACAGGCCATTACTCTTTGGTCATAACTGTGGTCCAAATGCTTTGGAGAATGGGTAACTGATGCATTTTATTAAAGACACACAACTGAGATAATAATCGGATAAAAGGATCATTTATTGTCAAAATATTATGGAGCTGCATTATGTGATTTCATGTCTTTTCCTTCAAAATCTCTGCATTTCAAACCAGCTTGTGGTTTTACTCTGTGCCATTAACACTTTGGTATTACACGGCAGTATATTTCACATGACAAATTCTGTGGAATATGGATTATGTTATCAGGAAATAAATAAAAAATTCTCAAGTTGGCCTTCGCTCTGCTGGTCATAGTTGTAAAATTTTTTGTCCTTAAGCTACAGTAGAGGTTTGGATTCTTAAGAAGTGAACAGGGAAAAATGCTTTTAGAGTGATTTCTTTGCAGTAAAAATATGGTAGTCTCAAAGCTAACTGATGATCTTTTTGAGTCCATTCCACGTGAAGCAGGGGAACAACCAGATTCCCAGATGATGTAAGTCAACATAGACTCATTAGCTGACTGTTGGGTTTGTGTGTGTGGCAAGGGGTTCTGGTAGCGGTTGAGGGGGCTACAGTGGTGGCTGGTGGCCCCTGTGAGAAGCTTCTGGAAGCTCCCTGGGCTCCAAGTCAGACCCGCCTCTGGCCAAGGCTGAACCAATTAGTGACGGTGGCTGTTTCTCTGTGATGACATATTTAGGAAGGGGAACGTGGGAGGAGGAGTTGGGGTTCTGAGGGGGAGCTGTGAGGTATATACCTATGCAAACACCGAGGTCAGTGAAAGGAAGGAGGAGGAAGTGGGGGGGGTGCACTGGAGCAGAGACTCCCCTGCAACCCGTGGTGAGATGGCAGGACTGCCCCCCTGCACCCATGGAGGTCACTGGTGGAGCAGATGCCCACCTGCAGCCTGTGGAGGACCTCACACCAGGGCAGGTGGCTGCACCCAAAAAAGGCCAGGACTCTGAGGGAAGCCCACGCTGGAGTACTTCATCACTGGGAGGACTGCAGCCCATGGGAGGGACCCATACTGGAGTATCTCGGGAAGGCTGCAGTCTGTGGGAACGACTCATGTCAGAGAAGGTTTGTGGAGGACTGACTCCTGTGAGAGGGACCCCACACCGGAGCAGGAGAAGTGTGTGAGGAGTGACGCCCTGAGGAGGAAGGAGTGTCAGAGATAATGGGTAATGAATTGACTGCAACCCTCATACCCTGATCCCCTGGGCCACTGGAGGGGAAGAGTAGAGAGATTAGAAGCAAAACTGAGCCCAGGAAGAAGGGAGGGTTGTGAGAAAGGTGGTTTTAAGATGTGGTTATACTTCTCACTGCCCTTCCTTGTTTGGCTGTTAAATTAAGTGGTGGTGGTGTTTTCTTCCCTAATAAATCTATCTTTTGCCTGTGACCATAATGGGCGGATCATCCCTCCCTATCCTTATCTCAATTCCAAGCTTTTTGCTTTATTTTCTCCTTCTCATCTCTGAGGAGGAAGGAGTGAGCGAGCAGCTGCATAGTGCTCAGTTTCCCTCTGGGCTCAAAGCAGGACACGGAAAAAGCTGGGTCAGTCCACAACAGCTGAGGATCCAGCCTCGTGACTTTGAAAGAATCATCATCTTGCTGGCGAAACCAGGGAAAAACCTCTAACAGGATTTCATGTAGGCAAATAATATTAGAGAGCAAATAAGATGGGCTGGGGACCAAATAGGATGCTGTTTCAGCTGACATTTATTGAAATCTTTTTTTATTGGGATGTGCACCAATGTGGGCAAGTTGTTTTGTAGAGCCGGCCAGGGCTGTTAACATTTTTAGCACTGTTTAGTATCTATCACTGTAGCAGAGTTAGGCTCATGAACAGTACACCTTTAATAACAGAACTCATGAGTTAATCTCCTTTAGAGGTCTGCATGGCATTACTAGCTATAATCTAACCCTTCCAGGTTATTGTAGATACACTTATGGGCATAAAACCTTCTTTGGGAGAATTAGGTATTTTCTCATTATGCACGCTAACAGCTTTTCACTGAATATCACAAAATTTCCATGAAAATCTGTTTGATTTTCACTGGCAAGTTACAGAGTTTACCCAGTCTATAAAAGAGGATCTAAGAATTTTCTCTAATGAGTTGTCCTTAGCTACCTCTGAATTGTGCAGGTGAGATACTCTGATGAACTGATGGAAAATGAAAGCAGTTTGCCTTCAAAACAGGCAGATGCAGGATGAGTGTGGGGAAGGAAATGTTGGAGCGGATGAGTTGCTTCTGTTTGTGGAGCCATTTCAGGACAATGGTCTGGTGGTTGAAGCATCCACACATCTCCATTCCTCGCTCTGCCTGCAGGACCTCATTGTCACATACCCTGGGAAAATGTGCAGCCGCTCGGACTGACCATTGACCAGCTGCTTAGAAGGTGTTTAAGGTTTGGAGGGTTGCATCTAGACACCTAAAATCTGAGCTCCAGGCAGCTAAAGCCTGTATTGGATCTGGTCTTTAACCTCTGTGTCTCAGCTCCTTTGGGGAAAATAATGCTCCATTTCTCTGCCCTTGTATGTCTAGGTTTATAAACTATCTGGGAAAGGGACCTTCTCTTGCTTTGCTAATAATAAAAAATGGCAGCAAGGAGACTGGAGTGACTGCAGCAAGAGGAGCTGTGATGGCATCACTAGCAGCAGCAGGCATCTCCTGCTGAGGAGATGACCCCTCCTTGTGCCACAGATCTTGTCCCCACCTGGGACATTCAGAAATGGATGGGCAGTAGGGCTGTCTGGGTGGTGGGTGCCCCGGCACTTGTCCTCCACCTCAGGAGGCAGGCACTGACCAGTGCCAGCTACCTCATGCTCATCGCAAGGTGGATCAGGGAAATCAGGTCATGGCAGAGATGGGTTGCAGCTTTGCCATCTGCAGAAGAGTTTGAGAGAGTCTGACATGCCAGGTCAGTGGCAGGTGTCCAAGGTGCTGGGAGTATTGGAGATTCTCGTCCCTCTTGGATTATGAAGGACGAGGAGGACTCTGCTGGCAGATGATGTCTCCGATCCAGTCTGCGGGGTCTCACCGGCACCCAGCTACAGCTGCAAACCAATGTTGGTCTTGTGATCCCTAGATATTGTATTGCTGAAATATTTGTATTTATAGGAATATTTGTTGAGACCATAGCTGAGATGTGATTATGTGCCAAACTCCAAAACACAGTAAATGGAACAAGCTGGTGAATCCCCATTTCCCACCGTGGTTTGAGCATGGCCATGGAGGAGAAACAAGGTGAAAGATGATAAAGTGTTTAGTACTGTGAGCTCTTTGATGGCTGTGTTGTGAAAAATGGCCTCTGCTCCAAGGTACACAGGACAGACCTGCAAGGGGTATTCCCTTAGTGTCCTAGAGAGCTGAGTTGTCCAGGGGATCACTGAGAGCTCATGGCCAAGCTAGAAATCTAACTGAAGCCTCTCAAGTGCTTGAGACAAATCATCTCCACACTCCCTTTCTAAATAGCTCATCTCAGGTCCTGTGTGCCATTCGGCTTGGGCAGCTGCCCAGCACTGGAGAAATCCCAGGCTGATCTCTGATACTCTTGCCAGCTAGTTCTGCTTTGGTTTTGATTCATTGCTTTTGCTTTTCAGAGAATCGTTTGATGGAGCTTGGCTTGAAGAGGGGCTGAAATGCCATCACACACTCTGCACCTCATGAGAGGAGGTGTAATTAAGCCAGCTACCTCTTAAATGCACCGCCTGCCTTCGAATAATCAGGGAAAGCCTCCAAAAGGGTTAAACACTTTATTTAGATGGCTTTGTTTGTTACGTGTGTGCTTTGCTTGTTCTGAGAATTAACAGAAGATAAGCTAAAAGTTCATTTATAAGAGTATTAAAGGATAATTATGATGGAGTAAATGCAGCGGGTCAAAAGGCATTATGATGAACAGAATCATAATATAGGGCTTGGGAAAATAAGCTAAAATGTACAATGCCTAACATCACTCACTGAACACCATGGAAAGTGTACTTCTTTGATTTTTCTCTCTGCTTCTTTAGTCCCAGTCCGAATTAAAGTTGCATACATCAGCACTCTGCTGTTCGTGCATGAACACATAATGATAATCAGTTGCAGTAACTTAAATTAAACTTTTGGGCAAGCATAAATGTGACCTTTTAATATCAACAAAATTATAAAAAAGATTTGGTAGGAAATCTGTTTCAATCAGATTAGAGGAGAAGTGGGTAAAGCTGATTACAAGCCCGCTAAACACAGTATTTGGGCAGTATTTGTTTAGAAACAATAGCGTTAATTCTACTTTAACAAGTATTATCTGGAAAATCAATAATTAATGGGAACCCATTATCAACTTGTAATTTAGCACAGAGATTAAGTTGGGGGAGAAGTGAAAGCAAGTGGGCAACCTGCTTTTACTTGACCTGTCAGGCTGATGGATTAGCAAGTGACAGCAGGTTTTGTATTTTTTTTAAAGGAGAGGTGGTAGAAATAAGACAATTTGGGCCCCGATGTCTTCGGTCGCACTTGATCCTGAGACAAGGGGGGATGTCACCCCTGAATCCACAGGGTGCACGGAGAGGGGTGAACAGGGGGAACAGAGGCAGGCAGAAGGGTGCTGTTTGCGGATGGTGTGAACAGGTATGGTCACACCATCTTGGCTTGGCTTCCCAAGGGAGCACCCTTCTCCTTAACATCTTTCTGTACCTCCCAGCTGGCCTAAGTGCCCCCTACCATGTTTTCTCCTTGACTGACAGGACTTGTAGCAACATGTGTGAATGCATGTGAACGGCCAGATTTTCCTCAGCCAGCTCCTCCCTTCCCCCCACCATATCAGCTCTATTTGGAGAAACAACCTTATTTGTCCTCTGTGCTGTGTTGGGACTCAGATGTCATGTGTGCATGTGTGGGTCAGAAGGGGTGTGTGCGCGACTTGTCGCTGGAGTAGGTCATTGCAACAGATGCCAAACAGATAATGGTTTTGCAAAGACAACATACTTCCAGAGGATACAGATGTTCTGATCAAGGATCTGTGTGTGTGTGTGTGTGTGTGTGTGTGTGTGTACATGTCTCTCTGGGTATTGCTCTGTGTGTTTGCTGAGGCCAGAGTAGGCTTTTAGAAGAGGAGCATTTAGAAGAGGTTTGCTAAATTTCAGGTGGACAGCAGTGAGCCACTATTTATACCTTGCGGCTGGCCTGCCCATCTTCTCCTACTGGGCAGGGGCTCTTTTTTCTCATAGTCAAGCTACCTACCTGGTTTTGGGCAGAGCAGGATGTGGTTTGTGAGTTGTAGGGGTTTAGCAGAATAAGGGAGTAGAAGGAGATGGGTTGGTGACACTGGGAACCAAGTGAGCCAGTGCCAGAGCTTGTGGAGCCCCTCGTGCAGCTGGACATGGCTATGTGGGCATTTGTGACTGGGATGTTCTTTGCCTTGCTCAAAGGCAATTGTCAAAAATGAGATCAAGGAAGATCCTGCTGACACAAGTAGTGGCCTATGGATAGAAGAGAGGCAAGTGTGCAGGGACATAACATCTCTTTTATCAGAGCAGTGGATAGAGCTGGAAATAGTCTTGAGCTGGGCTCATGTTTCCCACCAAACCTGTCTTCACTAGTGGTGCTGGTGAAGGACACCACGGCAGGATGAGAAACCCAAGAGCTGTACTTGTCTCTCTGCTTCCACTGGCTGCATTCTCCATCTCTGAGTTACAGCGATGGTTGATCTGGTCCTTACAGGGTGACTAAAACGCTGATGTCCAGACATTGGCTGGATGTAGGCTGGCCCTGGGGCATGACATGCAGCCAGGGTTGTGATGGGGGCTTCTTGACAGTCAGCAGGGAGGGATGCTCTCCGCAAAGGGAACAGATTGAAGGCAGATTGTGTGGGTGCAGCAGCACCATGCTACACAGCTAGGGAGTGGCTTCAGAAATGGCATTTAATCATTCAACATTAACACAAGACATCTGTCACCATCCTCGGCAGTGACGGGGCTACACAGCAAAACAATATGTTCCAGCGCTCCTAATCACTGGAAAAACACTACTTTTTGCAGAGAGTTCTTTTAGTGCCCAGCACAAATCCTTCTATTTTATTATAGCAATCCCAGCCAAATCCTCCAATAAATGGAGTTTTTATTAATGTGCAGCTGTTAAATGAGAAAAAATAAAACTCAGAAATAAAAATGAATCCCTGAATAATCGGGCTGATCCCAGGCAGTAAGAACAAGCAGGCCAACCACATACTTACAGCTTTTTGATATTATTTAAAAATATGGTCAGAGCTTTTCTTTGCCCCTCTGTTTTTTTACACAGGCCTGATTAGATTTTGCTCAGGAAGATCCGAGTCACTTCTGTGGGCTGGAAATGCATCAAGGAGGAGTGAGAGGTGCTGGGGTGAGGGTCACATTCAGTGCATGTGCCTGGTATTTGCCTGCTGCCACAGTTGGGAATTTGCCCTGGCCAGGGAGAAGAGTGACAGGGTGGCACTGTGCCCAGGGCAGCTGGGGTCCAGCTTTGAGAAGAGAGATGTGCTTGCCTCTGTGTAACAGTGAACAGAACAGTGTCAAAAAAAGAGGGTGGAAATAGCTGGGTGACAAAAGCCTTCCAACCGTTGCAGCTCACATCAGGATAAGGCAGTTTAACCAGTCACAGTCTGGGGCTCTTTGCCTTGAGTTGGAGCTTGCCAGGTGAAATGTCACTCCCCAATTGCCATTTTGCAGTGAAAAAGAAAGGAAAAGTGATTCCATGACGATGTGGTGGGTGAGGCAGGTGCTGAGTTGGGAGGAAGAGTGATGCCTTCCCTGGATTTAGCCCCAGGTCCTTGCCCTGTACACAGGTCCTGGCCTGCCAAGGCACCTGCAACCCCTCTGTCATGAGTGGAGAGACCTGACATGAAGGGAACATATCTCCTTCCTTTATACTCGCCATTGCTCCTGGGAGACCTGGTCCAACTCTGCTACATCCATGGCACAGCCTACAACTGTGTAGGTGCTGGAAGCTGGGCTAAACCAGGTCCCAGGCTATAGTCCAGCTGGCAATAAAACGATCATCAGGGACTGTTTCCTGATGGCTCCAGCCCAAAGGACAGTGCTGAGTGAGCAGAGATAGATGTAGGAGACCTGCTGGAGCTGCCATCAGATGCATGCATGTGTTTCTAGGTAGCTGAGACCTCTGAAAGCCCTGTTTAAGCCCACCTAGAGCTAAGCCTCCAATGGAAGGGCAAAGCCAGCCTGAGCAGCACACCCAGAGCCAACAGGGCTTCTGTCCTGCCCAAGGTGTTCAGAGCTGAGCTTGGCCATTGGGACAGTGCCTGTCACCAACAGTCAGACCTGGTCCCCCAGAGATGCTGCATGGTGAACAGGGAATGCCCTGAGCAGATAGCACTCTGCCCACGAAATGGCATGACCACCTCCGCTATTCATTCTGATTGAATTAGAGCCAAAGTAAGCCCTAATTCTTCTGATTAAAGCTTAGAAGTTAAGCTCTTCAAGCAGGATGCATGCCTTGCCCTGTGCTCTCCTAAACCACTTTGTTCACTTGATCACAAGACACTAATAATACACTCCTATATGTTTCTTCTCAGACACACATGATGCCTGGTCCACAAGGTGCATGATGTTCCTGGGACATCCCACCACTTCTGTCTGGATAATTCTATTTATATGTGGCCACCTGGCTATTTTCAGTAGGAGGAACTGCTCCAAGTAAAACAGAAGTCGAGGTCTGCCAGGACTTTTCAGATTTTGATGCCTTGGGCTTTTCCCAGAGGAAATGCCCTGGGAGAGACACACCAGCCCAGGCATCAGCTGAGGTGTTACCCAAGTGCTGTCTTACATCAGGTGCTCTTACAAGCACGGGATCAGCCTGAAGTCACAGCCCTGCAGGGGATGGGTAATAGGCAACTGAGGCTACAGTGATGAGTTAGGATATCGAGGACAGAAGCAGATTTAATTGTCACTGGTTTAGCTTCAATGAATAAGTGTTTTACTGCAGCATAGCTCTTATCAAGCTTTGCTCAAGTGCCCTGTACCCTGTTTTTCTGCTGTGCAGGACTTTCTGAAGACACAGACTGGGATCATGCATGAGGCTTACCTTTAAAGAGGAGTTCCTGGCACCCTCTGGGAAGCTTGTCTCTGGGTGAGACCTGGGCTGTGGTTTCAGCAGGGGCTGGAGACACATCCTTAGGGTGCCATCCTTCACATACATCCAGCTTCTTGCAGGGAAGTTGGAAATCTTCTGCCTCTAACATTTTGCATGGGGAAGCTTTCCCATCCCACTTTGTCTGCACCACAGGCAGAGGCACAGCCTGGTATTGTTTGTCACAGATCAATGCATTTACCCATGTGGAAAAATGTCATTACCACCAGGACCCGGCTTTTCTTTCCCCTTGAACCACTCTCGCTGTGCTGGTTGCCTCTTTTCTGAAGTTGCCCCTGGGGATGGCTGCCCCGCAACCTGCAGCCCAGCTCATGCCAGCCACAGTTCACACCAGTGCTCTCAGGGCTTCCCCCAGCCCGAGTGTTTCTCCTTTGCCAAACAAATCCACACTCATCTGCTGTGCGGGGCCACGGGGCTCTTTGTTACATCCCCCCTTGTGAGCCAAAGAAACAAAGAGGAGGTCACTTAAAAAGAGACAGAAGGATGGGCCATGGGCTCCCAGTTAGGAGGGGAGATGCTTTTATGTGCTCCATACTGTTATGGTGCCGGGATGACCAACAAAAGTAAGGGTAAGTGGGGGTAGGACACCCTGAGCAGTGTGTCCCCTTCCAAATGGGCTGCGTCCACCCTCAAAGACACTCTGCTGGGCCAGGACAGCGAGCACCCCAAAATGGGGCTGGCACAGAGGTTTCCTGCCCTGGACCAGGCAGGGCAGCAAGAGCAGAGGGAAGGGTATTCCCCAGGGTTTCTGCTGCTGCTGTCACTCATTCACCTCCCAGGAGGCTGGAGAGTGCTTTGGCTATCTGAGCACTGCAGGAGCCGCAAAGGAGGGTGAGTGAGATGGATGAAGGAGACCAGTAATTAGGCATCTTTTCCTATGAGAAACTGGAACCTTTCTAGCTACAGAGCAAAAGGAGACAAGAGCCTTTGCTCCCATTTCCAAATAGGGAGAAAATACATTTATTCCACCTTCTAAATAAAGCGAAACCTCAAGCTGAATGGGAAGACTGCAGACAATGATCCCACAAGGGAGAGGTTTATTTCTTTCTCTTAATCCTTTTCCTCTTCCTTTTTTCCCAGAGCATGACAATACCAATAATATAAGTCCTTGTTTGAGGTGATTAAGTAACTGTTCATTGTCAGCAACATTCAATCTGTCAATTATGGACAATATGTTCCTTTTTGGCATCAAGGTCCACCTTGTCTGTGCTGGAGGAATCATGTCAAAGCAAAGACCAGGAGCTAGTAGGAAAGCTGGAAAGTCCTTTGGCCTAAAATCTGTCCTTTATTACAGGAAAAGTTAATCCCACAAGAAAATTTTACACATTTTATGACCAGGTGCTGCCAGTAAAGGAGCTGAAGAGAGAAGAAGAGAAAAAGATGGCTCAGGAGTGACACTGGTGAGAGCAGGGCTGAGCTATGGCAGGAGAGGCAGGAGAAGCAGGCAGGGAGAAGTCCGTGCATGTTGAAAGTTGCTCTTTCTGTAGCCGAAAATTGCAGAATACAGTGTCATAGCACAGAAAACTCATCCCCAAGAGCATGGAGGGAAGCAGAGCATGAAGAGCTTTCCTGCAGAGTAAAGTAAAATGGGTGAAGTGAGCTATGGGAACCCTACTTCTCATATCTGTATTTCTACCACCAGATAATGTGACTACCTGCAAAGGTGAGATGGCCAAGCACGTATGCCTCTAGTCATATGAGAAGGAGGATCCTTGCATGGGGATATATTTGATGTTATTTTTCTGTTATTTCTATAGTTCCTTTAGATGGTCTGTTTGGGACAAGACTGCTTTGGTAAAGGGTCATTTGCTTGTGTAATGTGAGGTGGGGTCTGTGAGACAGCCACGTCAGTCTCTTTAGCTGAAAGATCCTTGTTTATGTCTCTTGGAAGTCCAGTGCTTAATGGGGGGTGGAGGGCTGTGAAATTCATGAATGAATCATCTGCTCTGTCTGAAAAGAAATGGAGATGTTGCTTGATGTTGGGAAGCTCCAAAATCTCCTGCCCCTTCTGCCAACATCATCTCCCTGCTCAGCTGCAGAGCAGAGAGAACTGGGAAAGCCCAGGGTATCGCTTGTCACAGCAGACCCAGAGCCGTGTTGCAAGCTCAGGCCAGTGCTGAGAAAGGGACCTGGAACTCTTTGCACAGCTGAAACCTTTGAATTCACCTTCAAACAGAGGCACTGCATTTCAGCACCTGTTTACATTCAGGAGAGCCGATCTAGAAAGCAGTATTGAGAGTGAGAGTAGCTGCCTGTGCGTGTGGTGTCCTCTGCTTTAATTAGGTTAGCTTCTTTCATGGCAAGTGCTGTCATACCAAGCTGAAAAATCAATACCATATGGCACAGCAGTCAGATAGCAAACTTGGAGATTAATTAAAGGAGAAGTAATTCTGTCAGGTCGCATAGCATAGTGCCTATGATTAAGCATGTCTGAACCAGTTTGGAAATGCAAAGGCTAGGCAACGCCTTCACCAAGAGATGAGCTGGACTCTCCACCATTTTGGAGTCAGAATAAAGTGAAATCCCCATTTCTCTACCCCCGACAGAGATGTATTAGAAATACCGAAATCACTGTTTCAGGTGTTTTTCTGTATTTCCCTGTGTCTGTGGGGCCAGCCACTTGCTTCCAGCTTGCTGCAAGGCAGGACAAGGAGATGAGAAGGGATGCATTTGTTCTGGGAGACTTCTGCTTGGTGAGGTGCTGTGTATGAACATGGAGAGGGTGTTGCCTGGGGGCTCACTGTGCTCCTGGGCTGGGAGCTGGGAAAGCCATGGGAGGCAGCAGAAAGAAGAGAATGCAGAGAGATTCAGATGTTCTGACAATGAGCACTGGACAGGGCTTAGAGGAAGAGAGGGGTTGCTTGGAGGCTGGTGGGTAGAGGTGTCTGGGAGGGAAGGAAGGCTGTGAGGTGGAGGAGGCGAGGCAGGGAAAAAAATCAACCTCCGAGTCACCAGAGGAGCAGCCAGTTTTCACAGGGACTGTTTGCAGCCCTGGCACTTCACCATCACTCCTTCACCTCCTGGGGCCAGTTGCTTCCAAACCAACACAGCTGTCCCTGAGCTGTTCCACCACCCCTTGCAGTCATAAGCTCTAGCTGTGGCTCTCGGGGCAGGCTCACATACGCCCTATTCCCCAGCATGTTGCTGCATACCTGAGGGCCAGCTGGGTCAGCAGATTGGAGTCCAGGAGCCAAGCCTAGATTTCCCATGGAAGCAACCTGTGTGTCTGATGCAGACCAGGATATTTTATGGGGTTATACTCAGAGTGAGCGCAGAGCAGCAGCAATGCCCATGGCACCTGAATAAGACACCTGCACTAGAATCCAGCAAGATTTGGCTCCCAGCTCTGCCCCTGTTTTGCTGCCCTGACCATGGGCAGGTCCCTTCCCCCTGCCCATTCCACATAGTGCACAGAGCAACTGCCCGTTGCTGATGGCATCCTCCAGGCTGAAGCAGAGCAAGCTTCCCCAAGGCTCCGTATCTACATGGCAAATGCCAAAACTGTGGATGTCAGTAGAGATATTCTGAATGCTAACCTTGTAAACCTTAACTTATTTTAACCTATTTTCATGTCATGCCGTTATCTGATTGAAGGCTAAACATCTCAATGAAGAAACTGGCTGACAATCTCCCAGTCTGGAATTTAAGAAACCCCACAAAGGTCAGTAAAAAGCTTCCAGGGGTTTCATTGTCCTTGGGTTCAGACCTTCATGGGATCAAAAAATTCTCTACTCTCCCAAATGAAAAAGAAACTTGAGGTGGTGCTGAAATACTGTTTTTCCATTAAAAAAAAAATAAAAAAATAAAAAATCTGACTCTATCACTTGGGAAGTTTCATTTCCAGGACATGTACCAGACTGGGACAACATCTACCCCTCTTTTGGGAGATGCTCATTTAATTAATGTGGCAACTATTGTGTGTGCCTGGGAGTCTCACAGCCGGTTTTATTCTTTTCTTTTCTTTTCTTTTCTTTTCTTTTCTTTTCTTTTCTTTTCTTTTCTTTTCTTTTCTTTTCTTTTCTTTTCTTTTCTTTTCTTTTCTATTGACTTGATGATTTCTGTTTAATTAGCACATTTTGGAGAAATAATCAAAAAATAATAAGGTAAAATAATCAGACAAGCATAGTGCGGAGGAATAATAGCTTCTTTGTAGGGCTAATTGGAGTGGACAGTCCATTGGCTAGTTTGGGGCTCCTCACAATTGGATATTCCCAGCCTAGTTGTGCCATGTGCCCAGGACTTCCAAACACCTACATACATCCAGATCTGGTAATCATTTCAAGTAGCTTTAATGAGTTCTGAATGAGCACCAAGGAGAACCAAGTCTGGACCTGCCCTCTTTTGCCATTGCCCAGATTTTGCCGAAGGCTGTGGAAGCAAAAGGAGTTTGCCCAGGACCTACAACAGGCGCGGGGCCCTGGGTACTGCCAGGCAGAGCATCCCCAGGGAGGGCTGTGTCCTGACTCACACACCCTATGTAGGACGGGAGGGAGTTGCCCATGGGGATGTGAGATGGGCAGGTAAAACAGGAGTAGAAAACAACAACAAAGCAGAGTGGAAGTGAAAAGCAGCCAGATACCAGAGCTATGGCTGTTGTGCCTGCTCCACCTGGGTTTCTTCCTGAACACCCTGTCCCTCATGTTCCCGTATATCACCTAAAGGTTTACACCTCTGGGACAAGCCCCAGTCTCCTCCCTATGAGCAGGGTCAGGGCTTTCCATGGGCTACATCACCTACAGCTCCTGGAGACACGCAGGGCAAGCTCCGCTTGCTCACCAATTGCCCGTCATGCCTCTAGTCATGGCTGGAGGTATAGCACCTTGATGGTCATTTGTTTGCCCTGTGTTTGGCTAGGAATTAATTAGGAGGTGAGCTCCAGGCTGCTGTGACAGCTGTCTGCGTGCGGCACTTCCCAGCAGTTTGATTAAATCTGCGACACTCCAGATGTGAGAGCCCTGTGCATCAGCACATGGTTTGCTCTTAAACTCCACTTAAACCATGACTGCTCTTCTGGTTTTAATCAAAGGCAAATGCTTTAAGACAGAAATCTGTGCAGAGGAATTAGTAGGGGTGACTCTGGGGCATGTGGAGGCATGGACACAGAAAGGCATCCCCCCAGTGACAAATTAGGGCTGCTGATGCACTTGTAGTAAGCTTGGCTGATGATGCTACAACGCTAAGCAGGTGGTGTTCACGGCTAGCTGTGGCTGTGATTACCCTGCAAACCTTTTGCTTCACCCACATAAGCTAGAAACAGAGCACTTTCTGCAGTCCAGCAGCGCTGGGAGCACAGATTTCCTCATTAGTTTAACCTGGTCATGACGCCTGCCCCTGCAAATCCATCACCCCAAAATGGAGGCTAGTTGGCCATTACATATACCTACCCCTATCTGGCCAGGAGCACACACATAGCCCACCACTCAGCCCTGGCTGCAACCTGAGAGAAGTCCCATCACCCGCATCACAAGGAGGAAGACCACCTGTAACTGAGAGGTGGGGATTTAGCCTTGTGAAATACAGACATGCCTCACCACAATGTCGCCCCCCCCCCCCGCTGCTGCATTCTCTCCTAGCAGTGGGCTGTTTCTCAGTTCTTGCACCTATGTGTCAGTGGCAACTTTTTCACAACAGCCATCACTTCCCCATGCTCCCATCAGAACATAGAGGAGGCAGAAGAAAAGCCCTTTTCCTTCTGTCCATGCATACTGAGTCAGAGACCTTCTCCCCGGGCTCCCACCCTTGCCAAATTGCCTGTGTGGCCATCAGATGGCTACTTGCCTTACCACACTCCACTCCTGGGCCACCCTACATCCATGCAACGTCCACTGTGGCCACCAGCCAGCTGGCTGAGCTTGCCCTGCAGGGCAGGCACCCCAGGATTGTGGCTTCAACATCATTCTGGGGACCAGGCTCCAACCTTGCTCCTGTGCCAGGCTGCCAGGAGCTGATATGGATGTGTGGCACAGAGCCACTGAGGAGCACCAGGCTGGGACTGCTGGTACGGGTCCAACGGGTGGGGGTGTGGCATAAGCTGGGCTTTCAGAGAAGGGTTCTCTGTCCAGCCTGGAGCATGGGAGCCTCTTCCACCCCAACCCACCTAAAACTGTCAGATGGTCCTTTATTATTGACCTGATTCATATCTAAACCAGGGAGGTGAAAGCTGTCTTATCCCATTACTAATCCTCTAAACCAGGCCCTTCGATACCTTCCCCTTGCTACCCCCTCCTCATTGCTACAGCAGGTGGTTGTAAAGCGAGTGCACATCCTTCTGGGGTTTCCCCGAATTTCATATCCTTGCAAAGACACAGGCCCCAAAAACCCATCAACTGGGGAGACATCATCAGCTGAATAGGGTCTACCAAAATGTTGCATGTATCTGTAATCCCCCAAGGACTTGCAAGGCTTGTCCCTGGTTGTCTGAAGGGGACAGTCCCAGGCACCCGTCCCATCCTGTGCGCCCTCATTATGCCATTTGTAGGGTGCCAGGGGGCACCTGACATGGCACTGGAGCAGCCATGGGGTGGAGGGGATACCCTGGGGACTGTCCCAGCTCGCTGTGCCCCCAGTCCTGCAAAGCACAGCAGGGAGCAGAGCACAGAGGATGGCGGTGCTCCAGCATGGGCTGCAGACAGCACCCACCCCTGGGACATGGGACTGCACTGGGGTTGGGTGTTGGGGCACCCTGGGGCTGTCGGGCTGGCTGGTGCAGGCATGGGCCCCTGCCCATGGGGGGCCAAACCCTGGGGAAATTAGAGCAAGGGGCGACGTTTGATATTCTGCTCTTTAAGCGATTAATAATCTTTCAGCGTCGGAGAATCAACTGAAAATCTTCCCTGGAAAATAATGAGCAGAGAAACATTTACTGATTAGTCTAATCCCAGCTAATCCTATCTGATGAGCATATATCAAGATATCCTTTAACTGATTTATTGTCCAAAGGACTGGTGGAGAAGCCCCTCTCTGCCATGGCCTGGAGAGCCAACGGTAGCAGCCAGCGTGTCCCCCCACCCCATCCCACAACCCTGTCCCAGGAGCAGGCGCATGCCCTGGCCCCCATGGCACTGCCACGGCCGCAGTCCGCCCCAGGCAGCAACGCCATATCCAGGCCACCTCACCAGCACAGGGAGATTTAATCTCTATTTCCATTTCTGCATCTATCGGCTTTCTCTTGGGTTTGAGCTTTTATGTTTCATAAACTGATTAGGAGCAATTATACATGCTTTATCCCCAAACTTTCCAAATGCCTAGGCCATATGCATATTTAAGGCTTCATCATCTCTCCCAACAGCTCAGCCTGAACATAAACTGCTGAAATCAAGCTGATTCTGGGACAACGTAAAAAATTAGGGTTTTATCTACTAGTATCTGCTCGAACAGGAAATTTGTTGTGGGTGGTGGCCGGATTATGGCTTCTAATTACTGTGGCAGATCCTCCCTGCCTTAGCAGTGAAAGTCTCCAATTCCAGCAAAACTGCAGCAAAAACACTCTGGAGAAGGAAAGGTGCCCAAAGAGGACCCTGGGCTGGCCTGTCCCTGGGCGGGGGGCAGCCCTGCGCGGGGGTGCCCCAGCATCCCTGCATCCTGAGCACATGGGGACCCCCGATTGGTGGCTTTGGGAGTGTCACACCCCTCCACACCTCTCGCTCCTCTCGTGCCCGTTTGCCTTTCTTGGTGTGAAGCGTGATGGCCCAGAGGGTCCCCCCCCCGCCACCAGCCCCCAGCACTGGACACGGCAATTATCCTAAATGAAAGTTATTGTTCTGCTAATCCCAGGAACAGCTTGCGAGGGGAGATTTGGGTCTTTCTTTAATAATGCAAAGTTAATGCGGAGTCCCCTTGTAATTATCTTTATCAGAAGGACCCTCGGTTAATCTGACTGTCCAGCGAAGGCCCAGATCAGGCAGCCTGTGTAAGCCGGTTGTAAATCGTTTCCATCAACAGATGAAGGGAAGGGGGGAAAAAATTGCAGCCCAGGTGCAAGAATCTGGGAGCAAAAGGGAGCATGGAGGCCAGGCATCTCGAGGTGGCCGCAAACCCCAGTGCCAAGACACTGGGGGTCAGGGAGGGTCCTACCCCACAGTCCCCAGCCAGCCCCAGCCCCGGGGTGCTGAGTGGAGGGATACCCCATCCGGGATGTGGGGCTGAAGGGCCAGCGAGTGGGATGGGACTACTGGGGAGGGCCCCTGGAAGAGGGGACATAGGGACACAGCGGGGAGGTCCTGGGAGAAGACCCAGGAAGGGAACCCACAAGGATGTGAGGGGGGTTTATGGGGGAGCTGGGTGGCCGGGACCGGGGGCGGAGGGGGACCTCAGGGGACCCGTCGAAGTGAT
>NW_020799097.1:113247886-113252311 GCF_003259725.1 Athene cunicularia
AAGAGACAGTCTCCGGGGCAGCGGGAGCTGTGTTTTGGGAGCCGTGTTTGGTCCCCCCGCTCCCGACGGGAAGGTGACTCTTCCCCCCCCGCATGCTGCTGCCAGATGAGGACAGCCTGTCCGGGGACGCCGGCGACCTGAAGGTGCCCCCCTCCCAGATCAAGAGGAAGAAACGCCGGCACAGGTAGAGCCCGAGAGCGGGGCTCTCCCCCCGCGTTCTCCCCTCCTCGCTGCTGCCACCGGCCTCCTGCGGTACCTCTGGTCCCTGGGCTGGGGCGGTGGATGGCCCCAAGGCAGCCGAAAGCGAAGCTGCCGCTGGGGTGGGGGGCGGGATTTCCAGGAGGATAACCTCAGCGGGGAGGGGGCTGCCAGCCCCGCCGCTTGCCCCCAGTGTCCGGGCTGTGTCCCAGGACGCTCCCTCCCTCCTCCCGACAGGACGGTGTTCACAGCTCACCAGCTGGAGGAGCTGGAGAAGGCTTTCAACGAAGCCCACTACCCCGACGTCTACGCCAGGGAGATGCTGGCCGTGAAGACGGAGCTGCCAGAGGACAGGATACAGGTGGGTGGAAGCGACGGTCCCGACTCTCCCCGTGGCGTCTGTGAGCTGCCGGCACCCACCTGGCTCTCCCGCTCCGTGGCCGGTGAGCACAGGCGGTGGGAACACGGTGGCACAGAGGCGCTGCAGGGGGCCCTGGGAGGGGGAAGCTCGGCTTCCGACCCCCCGGCACGGAACAGGCTCCAGATGGAAATGAGCAACCAGAGGACGGAGCTGGCTCTGACCGCTGCTCGCTGCTGGCAGCTCGGCTCCATCCTCCGGAGACTCACCTCAGGCAGGAGCTGAGAGCAGTTCGGGAGCCACTGGGCCAAGCTGCGTCTCACCAGCTTGCTCACTAGCGTGTCCCTCTGAGGGGTGCCTCTCGGTTTAGGGCCCGATCCTGTCCCACTGTGGAGCAGCCTCTTGGCTTAAGAATGGGGCGGTGGTCTGGGCAGCAGCCAGGTTGATCTACACCCCTTGAGCTTTCCAATGCAGGAAGGGGGTGAGGAGAGGGACCTGAGCACCCTCTTGTCATCATCAGTCATTGTGTTAAGGACCCCTTTTTCCACAGAGGTTGGTGCTCCGTGCAGAGGCAGCATAAGGGGCCCTGCGGGCAGGTGGAGCATAGGGTGACTGTGGCTGGGCTCGCCCTCCTGTGCCACGATCAGCCTCGTGTAACGTGTACTCCCTCTCCCCCCCTTCCTCCCCTCTTTCACTGACACCCACGTTCGTACCCTTCCACAACCCCCTCCCCATGCACCATCCCGGCTGCCTTCCTGCTGCCGCCTGCGCGTCTGCACCCCGTGCTTGCGCACCTGAACCCCTCCACACACACATGCGGCCGCCCCTCTGCCCTGGACGCACACTCCCCCCTGCCCAACGGGCCCTGGGAACCTGGCTGCGGGGTCCATCTCCTCCCCAATCCTACCCCTCCATGCTCTCCTGGCTGTTACCCCTGAAGGTTTGGTTTCAGAACCGAAGAGCCAAGTGGCGGAAGCGGGAGAAGTGCTGGGGCCGGAGCAGCGTGATGGCCGAGTACGGCCTCTATGGGGCCATGGTGAGGCACTCCATCCCTCTGCCTGAGTCCATCATCAACTCTGCCAAGAGTGGGCTGGTGGGATCCTGTGCCCCATGGCTGCTAGGTAAGTGAGAGCATGGGGCTGGGGAGTCCAGGGGGGCAGCTGCAGAGCAAACATCCCTTCTTCCTTTGTGTGGCCATCCTCACCTTTTTCCAGGACAGAACAGTGCCTCAGCCATGTATGCAGGCTGCCAAGCACCCTGGCTTTTCCACTCCCTCCTTGCAAAGAACAGCTGGGAAAGGAAAAACCTTTTACTGCCACGTCAGGCAGGTGCCTGGACGTGGTTAGGTATCGCTTTCTAGTGCTAGCAGCCAGCATCTAGGAAGTCATCACCCTCCCCTGCACACTGAAGATAATGCTACCTCAGAGCTACCCTCTGCTCGTACATGGTCCTACACTGAGGTGGCACTCAAAATCCAGGCCAGGATGGGCCGTCACAGCACCCCCCTCCCTGTAAGTCTTCCCCACAGCAGGGGAGGTTCAGACCAGTTCTGCCGCAAGCCATTCTCTTGGGCTGCAGAGAGCAGGTGGCAGGTTTCTGGGGTGGAAAAGGCTCTCAGCTAGCATGAGTTTTCCTTGGGATGCAAGCAAGAGCTGGAAGAAGCAGCAGGAGAGCAGGAGTCTCGGGCAGAAATAAGCAAACAGCGCTCTTGGCTTTGCTTTCTCCCCTCTCCAAGGCATGCACAAAAAGTCCATGGAGGTGAGCAGGAAGGCGGAGATCCAAGAGAAGCTGGCAGATGGCTGGCAAACGGAGCAGGAGGAGGAAGAGGAACTCAGAGTGAAGCAGGCCAGTTCCCAGAGGGGCTCTGACAAGCTTGGCCCTGCAAAAGATGCGGAGGATACGGCAATTGACCTTTCCAGGACAGCCAAGCACGAGAAGAGGGGTATACTGAGGCAGTGCATCAATGGGGACCCACCCACGGAGCAGAAGGACAGGGACCACTGAGCTCTTCCCCAGAGGAGGCCAGACCTCACAGCTTCCTGGGCGAGATAATAATATTTATTGATTTATTGATATATATTTTTCTTAAATAATTGAACTTTTATCTGAATTCAGGGCATTTTACAACTGGGCACACGCATCCCCTTGTTCCCTCACTTTCAAGCTGTTCATTTCTCAGCAGAGCCAGCGTGGAGGGTGGGAGAGGTGTCCTCAACAGGGCCAAGAGCAGCATGAAAATGGGACCACACTGTGGTCAGCATGGACTGCTGCTGGAGAAGAGCTGCCCTCCCCCCTGGGCTGTGAACACTTCCCCGGCTAGCCAGGAGCACAAAGAGCAGCAATGAAATGGGAGTCGCTCCCTTCTCAAACGCTCGGGTGCAAAGACGGTGCAGGAGTTTACAGATGCCTTTGCCAAGCGCTTGCACCCCTGCACAGCACCCGTGTGGCAAGTCCCTCCACTTTGACCATATAATTCTTCCACCTCCAAGAGCAGGAGAGTTTTTAAACATGGTAGGGCTCATCCTCAAGCTGGTATAACCTGATAGATGCACCAGTTTATACCTCCTGAGGATCTGACCTGTCAATGCAGCCTTATCACTGGATTTACACTGTGTAGCTTCCTTAACTCATCTTTGGGAGAAGGGGTAAAGACATTTTTGGTTTTGCAATGATTTTGTACAGTCTTGAATGTTATCTATGCATAATAGAACAGACCTTTTTGAAAACTAAGCCATAGTACCCTGGAACAACTAAACAATTTTGTGAATTGACATAAGATATTTTGTAATTGTCTGTAAAAAGTGTTAATGTCAGAGCTGTTTCTTGGTTGTCCTATATTTATATCTAAAAGCACTTTTGTGATATGGATTTTTGAATGTGGATCTTCCTTTTTTGTCCACCATTTATTTATTACACATCCATAAATAAAATTGTGGTGTATCTTTGGTTTTCATGTTCTCCACTGCGATTTGTACCCTCCTTTGGCACATTTCGTGGTAGTTACTAGTTTTGAGCAGATCCTCTGCAGACTTGTGCCTAAACTGGGTGGGAGCTCTCTGCTCAGGCAGTGTAGTTGTTCCAAGGGGTCAGAGCAAAGCCCTCGTGTCTCCCCAGAACGGAGGTCTAGTCCAGTGGCCTACACATGCCAGAATTCTGTCAGTGAAAGAGCCAAACCACAGCTTATGGTCTGAAACAGAGCACTCGGCCAATTCCTGAGGGAAGTCATGGAAAGAAAGATGCTCCATTCTTCTAAGTGTTGTTGAAAATTCTCCTTGATGCAGCTCAAGTGTGAGGTTCTTCACTAAAATGTCTGCTGCCCTGATGGCAGGAAAGGCCATTGCACAGGCACTCTGCTCTCCTCCTCCTGCTGCTTTGGAAGGTGCAGAGTTGGCCCCTGTGTCCTCATGTCTCTTGTGGTTAAATACAAGGAGCAGCTGCTCACCTGGGCTAGGTGAATGCATGGTGGGAGGTACCGCTGGGGGCACCTCTGCCTCCCAGGGAGGCACAGGAAGCAGCTGCATAACCCCAGCTGCACAAGCACCTCCAGCAAGAGAAGCCCAAGGGCATCGTGGCCATCCAACTGCCTGACTCCCAGCTGTGTCAGGTCCTCATCTCATGGCTGGGCTGAACTGACCCATGCACACACCATGACATCTCTCCTGGAACAGCTCCAGTTTCATCTGCTGGCCAAATCATAGCGGAAAATGATCAAAAGGTTTTATTAAAATCTGAATAATTCTAATTTGGAAAGTTTCCTAATACAGCTCAGGCCGTGTGTGGCCGTGTAACAATGCTGTCACCTGTCCTTGCCTCTGCTGCTGGGCCTGGCTACTTGCACACAGGCTGTGCTGGATCTGTCTCTTATACAC
>NW_020799097.1:113252361-113254903 GCF_003259725.1 Athene cunicularia
GGGGGGGGGAACATACGCATGGCAAATACAGACTTTGCAGAAAAAAAAAAAAGTTTGACGGGGAGGGGGGTGCATGGGAAGCTCGGTTCAGGGAAGAGCTTATTGCAGCAGCAATTAGGCTCACTGAGAGCCGAGACTTAGCACATTGGAGGCCTAATCCTGCCTGAGCAGCATCTGCAAACCTTTTATTTGGGCCGTGCCATGCTGGCACTGTATGCCTGCAATCTTTTTTTTTTTCCCCTGCCTGCGTGCAGATGGCCTGGCTCTTCGCCTTGGGCTGAGTGTAGTGCTGCAAGAGCAAGCACATCACCACCACAAGTGCTCTAGGGGAAACATGACAGCCCTGGCCCCATGCAGGGTGCGGACAACTCTCCTGGCAGGGCCTGGTGGGCTCCCAGCTTTCACCTCACACTGTGAAGGGGGAGTCATGGGGAGGGTTCCTGGCCCGAGACACTTTCCATGTACCAGGAAGTAACCGTAGGATGCAGCCAGGCATGCCGAGGCTGATGTGCCCTTGCTACTCTGCTCACAGGGCGAGAGCCCAGGGAAGGCCCAGTGAAGGGAGGTGCTGGTGGATGTAAGCAGTGACCCAAGGCTCAGCTCCAGGTTGCTGGTGGCAGGGTCTGGTGGGGCAATTCTCAGAGCAGGATAGTCACTCGCCTCTTAGCCGCCTGCACTAAACCTGTCAGGGAAGTGTTTGCTTCCTCCATATGTCGCTGTGGTTGTAGCGACAGTAAGAGTAGGGCAGCATATTCTTCTTCTTGTTGCTTCAGATTTGATCCATTCTGAGATTAGTGGTAGCCAAACCCAGCCACAGCTCCTGCCAGGGCTAGCTCAGGCCAGGACCACTCATAACAGCGTGACAGAATAAACCCTGACTATGGCAGTGGCTGCCTCTTGCGCACATCTCCACTGCTGCTGTGGGGTTGCCCATGTGAAGCCCAGTAGCCACCTTGGTGACCACACCAGGGCCTGCCTGGCATGAGCTTCCCTCTGTGAGAGGCCCTTGAGGCTGGGTTTGCTCAGGTGGGAGATCCCTTCGATGTAGCTCAGGCACATTGCAGCCAGTGCTGCTGCAGCCTCATTTCAGTTCATCTGGGCTGCCACCCGCCCTGGCACATCCACATCTTTTCACAGCACCTCGTGTACAAGCACTAGCTGCAGACTTAAGTGATCTGCTAAACCAATCATGAAAGAAGGGATGAGGAAACAGAAAAGGGAATAAAATGAGATTATTTCAGCATCTCTTGTTTTTTGTAGGATTGGAGGCTGACTGTCAGGTATGCATGTCTGGGGGGTGCAAGGAGGCAGTGCAGGTGTCCTGGTGATGGGCCCAGCGCAGACCAGAACAGAGAAGGCTGCAGGGTTGCATTTGTGGAAGCACCTTCACGGTGCCATTTCTGTGCAGTTTAGTAATACTCATTTCTAACTGGCATTTTGTCTTGGCCAGTCCTCCCAAACTCCTGGCTGGATTTTCATGCTGGGAGGTTAGGAAGCAAGTATGAACGTTTTGTAAGCGCTCCCCCGTGTGGAGCTGAATGATGGGACACAGCGAGGAGTCCAGGAACAGGGAAGGCTGGCTGGAGTCTCAGAGGTAACCAGAAGCCTCACTTCTTCCCTCAGTCCAACAGACTGCTGCCTACCTGTGGGGCAGCATGTAGGGACGTCTGGATGCAGAATTAAAGAATCCTTACAGGTTTGGGTTTGGTTTTGTTACTTGCTTCTCAGATTAACAACAGGCCTCGGTACAATGATCAGCCCCTTCCCCAGAGCAAAGCAGGTTCTGGCAGAGGGAACAGGCACTGATCAGAAGCTCTGACTTCCTCCAGACTTGCTTTCCAAGGCTAGTTCAGCCCTAACACCAATACAAGCATTTTTATGAACCTGCCGGTTTCGGACCAGCTGGGATCGGGGCAATGCACTGAATCACAACAAACTCACTCAAGTTTGTTGAAGGGGGAGCATTGCCAAGAGCAAATGTATGCACTGTACACAAGCTCTCAATTTATTACCAGATAGTGCCAGAGTTTCATTTCCACTTCTACAACCTGCTGACCTTCAGATTTTGTCTGTTTACTGATCACAAGCTCATTCACATGCTTGGCAGGTGGTGTTCCAACCAGTTGTTTTCAGGCCTGCAACAGGGCATTCCGTAATGCTGCCTCATTTATGCACAATCATTCTTCTAACCTAAAGGACAGTTTACATATTTGCTGACCACCAATTCTTTACTCCCACATGAAGCAAGTGCACGTATTTAGCCCGCAAAATCTCACCAAGTTGGCACTGGTGAGGGCAACCTGTTCTGCTCTGGGTGCGCGCCGTTTCCCTCTTATTGCAGGTTCTGCTGGTGCGAGGCTCGGGGAGGGCAGAGCCAAGGCCTTACCCACCTTTTGGGCCCACCGCCGCTCCTTCCCACTTCCCACAGCCTCTGGCTGCGGTCCCGCGGGAGCCTGAGGAGGACGGGGCCGGGGCCGCCGCGCTACCCTGCGCACAGGCCGCCAGCCCTCGGCAGGCGAGGTGCCGTTGCTGGCGGTGTCGC
>NW_020799097.1:113254953-113274478 GCF_003259725.1 Athene cunicularia
GGCTGCGACCCCGCCGCCGCCGTACACCTCCACCTGCGGGTGAGCCGGGGCCGGGCCCTGCACGCCCGGGAGATGCGGAGGCCTCTGGGGTCGGGGAGGGGGGCCGCCGCGGGGTCTCACGGGGCGCCCTTTCGCCTCCGCAGAGATACGAGAGATCCGGTGCCGCGGATGGGAAAGGCAGTCGGTCTGTGCTCTCCGTGCCTCCCTTCGCCAAGGAGCTGCACCTGGAGATTGTCTGCTCGCCTGCCTACAGCGCCCGTGGAGGATACGACCGGGTCCTCTACAAGCACTTTGAAATGCCCCGGTGAGCTGTGTGGGGAGGAATCGCGCTTCTACTCGTGGGGTGTATGTGTGAGGTGCGCCCTTGCTCCCTGCTTCTGTCACCCGGATCTGATACGCGCTCGTGATGCGCATAATCAACTCCTTAGCGCAGATGCTGAGTAGTTTTAGAATATTAACTTGAACCGTCTTCCCTCGAGAGTGAGAGAATTTCAGGACTTGCACACAGCGCCTCTTGTCCTGTTCTTCAGAAGACATCTTCAAGTCTCCTTCCTCATGATCTACCATCCCATGCTGAGGGCTCCCAGGTGCTGCCCACAGGCCTCCATTCTGAGCCATGTCCATAACCCCAATTTTCAGCTTTGAATGAAGTTGTGTAATCAGGAGACTGGATGTGTTGCCTTCCACTCTTATGACACTGGCCCCCAAGACTCTTTCATTCGGGAGTTGAGGCTTTCTGTTGGAATTATACTCAGCTGTTCCTGGGATAAGGCAGCTATTTTGTCTGGAAGAGATGCTCTTTAATGGCATTCATCTTCTGTACCATTCCCACAAGGTTCTCCATAGTAGTCTGGTTATGCCTAGTTGCATCCAGTGCATGCTAAATCTTTAAGTGGCTATTTATAGTTTTATTTACAGGAAAGGAGTTTATATGAATAGCTATGTTCTTTTTGTAAAAATGCATGTGATATGGGACAGGGAGGACTCATGACCAGAAGGATTTACTCTCACTGGTGAAATTCCCTGGTTGTTTTTGTAGGCTTGTCCAGGAGAGAGACATCCTATGTGTTCCAACATTTGGATATGCTGAGTTTTTAGAAGTAAATGCAAACAAATTCCTAAGGTAAGTGGCAATAAACTGGCTCTATTACATGTGTACTGCAAGAGAAAATATACTTGTCCACTACTGATTCTCTTGGAACAAGACAGTTTATTCTATTCTGATCTGTCCCTGGAGTTTAGGGTTTATCTGCCTCAGTTTAGGGGGAAGAGGGAGCCGTCTTTGTTGGATTATGGAGTTCTGCAGCTAGGAGGGAGGTCTCCCTTAGCTCATGGAGGAAAATAGTCATGGATGGAAGAAAGGAAAAAGAAAAACCGATGGGGAAAATAGAAAGAAGAGGAGGAAGGGGTGGCCTGGGGACTGCCAGTGCCACATAAAGTGAAGTGGAAGTTGGGTTTGTCAACTTGTGATGGACAGCAAAGTGTGACTATAAGCCCTTACAGTTCTTGTTAGAATAACTTTCTGTTTGGCCACCAGTTCTGCCTTTCTTGGTTTTGCTTGTATGGCTTTGAAACCATTCTGTGCTAAATGAGAGAAAGTCACCTTTGTACCGGAGTAGGGATGCTTGCAGTGGGATTTGGCTGGTGTTAATAGAAGTGCTTCAACTGTGTCATAGAGGGAACCACCACAGGTAACTGAGGTGTGTGATGCAAAGAATTGCCTTGAATCGTTCATGCAGGATATACCAGCAGCATGTTGTAATACTGCTCAGGTCTGCTATGTATTTTAAAATGTAATAGTTTTATAGCACCACTACACTGAGTGTTTTCTAGGCTGTTTCTTAGAGGGAGGCAGGATCATAGGAGGCACAAATCCTCATTTGTGGAAGTTTTTGTTATATATTAGCCATGTGGCAAGCCAGAGAAGAGGGCAGATTTCATGGGACCTAAAGAGCTTGGAACTGTGTTGGTGTGCAAATGGTACAATTATTCAGAGGGTGGAGAGAATCCTGGAGGAAACCTCTGTAGATCCCTTAATCTGTCCAGTGGGATATCAACGTAGGAAGAAGCATTTGTTCCTGTGAGGTGTCCAGGGCAGGATACTTGTAAGGCTCTCATGGTATTTGGGTGAGTCCTAGTCTGCAGCCTAGAGGACTCTGTGCTGTAAGATTTTTATACGCTGCAGGTGAATCTCTGCGGAGATGTAGTGAAAGAAGCTGTGGTAGAAAAGCTTGAGCTCTTAGACAGATGAAATAAGGTTAGCACAGTCGTACTTGTGGACTGAAGCCACCATCAGAAGCTGTAGCTGTTGACAGTCCTGTTGGTCTGTCTGGCTATGCAGCACAGCAGGGTCCATAAAGGATCCGCATGGGTCCCAGGAGAGGACAAGAGTATCTCTGCTTACTCGTGTCTTTCAGCTCTCTTCTTGCTTGACAACTGTATTGTTCCTGCCTTCAGGATCTTGTCTCAGCACTTTAGACTGCTTGTTTTTTCCCTTAGGTGGCCAGAGCTTTACTTCAAAGTGAGGAAGATTTTAGGCAAAGTGGAAGGCGAGGAGTCTGAGGGTTACCTGGTGGACACCCAGAACACCTCTCTCTATCTGGTAAGACATCAGTGGAGAACAGGGACTGCTCACAGGAGATCTGAGGCTGAGGTTGCGCTGTGGATGATAAAGGTGCCTGTGGAGGCTTGTGTCTCCTGCCATTGAAAAACAGCATTTCAGGACAGACTTTTTCACTTGGTACTTGTCTTTTCCACAGAGTGCTATTTTCCTTTCCTCACAGGTGGGTTCAACAAACAGCGCTGTTCCATCTGCCCCAGCCTATAACAGCCATGAGTTTTGGAGCAGTTTGTCTCCTGCTGGACTTTCTGATGTCGTGAAGCAGCTCTGTGATGCTCTTCGGCCTCACCTGAACAGTTGGTGAGTTAGAATTCCTTCTAGCAAGCCCCGGGAGAGCTGGCACCCTGCTCTCTAGTTACTGGAAGAACTGCCTCTGTGTTACAGGGCAAGTGCACTGAGCGGGCCTGGCAGTGTTCTTCTCTCTGGGCCAAGCGGCAGTGGGAAACTGATGGCTGTCAGAGCTGTGTGTAGCTGTCTCAACCTCCACCTCTTCAAGGTAATGCCTCCTGTGGGTGGTTGATTGGTGGATTTACAACATAGAAAGAATTACTGAAACATTCTTTTTTTTAGCCATACCAACACCCTTGCTGCAACTGTGACAGGAGCCTGCCCAAAAGCTTCTCCTGTGTGCACATGCAGACAGAAGGAGTCAGAGTCTGCTGAGTTTAGCAGCTCGTTCTGGAGCAGATTACAACTGCTGGTGGGCAGAACCTGAGAGCAACCCTTTGAATCAGCCTAAAGGACTGTCTAGCCCCCCTGGTCCACGTCTGAGACTGGCCAGATGCTCAGGAAGAGAATGTAAGCCTGAAGGGATGTTTCCTAGGCATGTACCCTCCAGTGCTCCAGAATCAGTAATTTAGAGATCTCTTGGCTCAGGGTGTGTGTTTGTACCTTTCTTTACTGACTCTTGTCATCAATGTTGTCATTCTGATATACTTTACAGATACTGCAATACACAGTTGTATTTCAGCAGACTAACTTCCTATCATTTTATAGGGCATTGATTTGATACTGCCACCCTCTGGGGTATAGTAACTAAAATAACCTGGGAGACATTGGAGAGGTGCTGAGGGCAGGAATTTCAGTGGCAATGTGTGTTTTGAGTTGTCCCTGCATAGGTTGGGCAAAAGGCATGTTGGAAGGTGAGGCAGAGATGATGCTGAGATCTTCTCTAGCTGGTTGGGAAGACTCGAAAAGAATTGCAGCCCTTCGTTTGATAAAAGCATGTGTTCAAAATCTTGTGGCCTGTAGAAGAGCTGCCCTGTAACTGTGTTCACATTTCACTACCCCACTCACCTCCTGACAAGAGCAAAAAAGCCCCCAAATATTCCATAGCAGTGCTTGGCTTCTGAAAGGGGAACATCATCAAAATGAAGTTTCTTTATGAAGAAAGAATCAACCATGATAAGGAAATGTTACATCTGCTGTGGAGGTGAATGGGGGACACTAATGCCACAACATGAGGCCATTGCATAGATCATATTGGGATGGGCTTGAGAAAAGTAAGTGGGAGACAAAACAGTTGAACAGCAGGTAAAGGGCAGTTGCTAAAGATTCTTCAAGGGGCACAAACCTGTAGCAGGTTAGGGTGGTGGATAGAGTTACCACACTCTGGGATGACTTCCCTACTTGTGAAGAATCCATGTAGTTTTTGCAATGGGAAATCCTGTCCCGTAAACCTTCAGAAAGTTACTTGAAGGTGTTAGCAAGCATGTGAGGAAGGTAACTTGACCCAACAGAGTCTACTTGGGTTTTGAAAAGGCTCTTTGGGAAACTTGAATAGCAGTGGGATGTGAGTGAAGGTCCTGACATGGATAAAGTGCTGGTTAAAGGTTGGGAACAGGATGGGAATAGTTGATGAGTCTTCACAATCAGCAGCAGAGCTCTGCAGGCACTGGGAGCTCAGAAATTACATGGAAAGGTGTGAATAATGATGTGATGGCTTGTTGATAATTAAGTTACTAAAGGTAAGAGGAAAAGGTGACAGACTGTCCTTGGACTAGAGGAGATCTTTAAATGAGACCAAGTGACTGAGCAGTAAAATGGCAGGTAAAATTCACTATGGTGGGTTTTACATGGGAAATATATTTCAAGCTGACTATCACCAGTCAGTATTAATAATGTGGTTTTATGTCAGTGGCTCCATGAAAACTTGGGCTCTGTTCTCCATATATGTCAAAAATCAGATCATATTTTAGGAAACAAACTTGAGAATAGGTGCTGCTGCTGTGCAGATCTGTGTCTTGCCACAGCTTGGATATTATGTGCAGTTGTGATCTCCCCATTGCAAAAGCTTAAAGCTGAACTGGAAAAAATCAGAGTAGGACACTGAGGAAGATCAGAGGTCTAGACCAGTTTCTGTGTGGTGAACAGCTGAACAGGCTCCTCAGCTTGAAAAATAGAGAACTTAGGGAGAGGTTGATAGAGGTTCTTGAGTGGTTGGCAGAGAGTGGAAGGTGTGTACTTTTCTCTGTGCCAGCATGAGGCCCAGGGCTGACAGGTGAAGCTAGCAAGAGCAGGTAAGCTAAAGGAGATTATTCTTTCTCTAGTATTTGGAGGAGCAATCTACTGTTATGAAACCACATCTGACTAGGAAAATCCCTTTCGGTGGGAATGGTAGGTGCCTGGAAGAGTACTGAGAGGAAAGGGTTACATGTGCTTATCCTGATCTTACTCTGTCTTCAGCAGCCACTTGTGGCTCTGCTTGAAGACAAAATAGCAGGCTAAATGGACTCTTGGTCTGAACCACTACAGCTGTTCCTATGTTCTTACAGCTGTGGCTGTCCTGGGATAAGCTTCACAGCCAAAATGAGGTCTAGCTTCTGTCTCTGTCCAGCACTGGAGGTTCTGGGCACCAAGGCAGTCTTCATGGACTTGTTAAAAAGACTATTTTCCTTCTGCACACTCCTTTTGTTCACCCTGACAGCCTGGATGTATCCTGCAAATTCTTTACTCTCCTTGAATCTGTAGAGTTATGTTTGCAGAAGTGAGAGGATTGGAAATCACACAGTGACTTTTCTAGAAGAGTTTGAAACTCTGAAAGGACTTGGAAGAAGAAGAAAGATGGAAAGAAGAGAGTTGGAAGGTTCCTTTTTGTGAAGGAAAACAGACTTGCTCCTTTTTTGTGGGCATTTTTAGAGTAAACTCAGAGAAAACAAAATAAGCATTTTAGATACTTGGGTTTTCTTCTTCTATTTAGAAGTTGAGTCCTGTTAAGTTGACATTCTTTAACTGCTCTTTTCTACCCAAGTAAAGCGCTAACAGTGGGTCAGTGGGGGAGGTAGACACAGCCTTGGCCAGCTGCTGTGCAGCTCATCTTCTGGACACAATCCTTAGTGGTGCTGAGCTCTTACCCTTCTGCAGATGTGTCATAGCTCTTGAGATCCAGTACAAGATTGTGGAGGCTTCACAGTACTTTCAGGTCCATGTATAGGATGTGTCTGGGAGCACTGTGGCACTGCCATGTCTGGGCAGGTGGCCTCAGGTTCTAGTGCGATGTGCAAGGCTATAGCTCTGATTCTGGCTCTGTGTGCTGCTTTTAAAGACTAACTAACACTATTGAAGACAGAGGTATTTGCTGTCCATCTTATTTTCCTAACCCAATTTTTATGTTCTCCCCTCCTTTTCTCACTCACTGCAATGCTTACACTACGATTCCACCTTCTCCTTTTCTGACTGTTCTGCCTGCTTTCTTACCAGGACATTCTTCCACATTGTAAAATCCACCACTTGATGATCAGCAGGTTTTTTTGTCCTTTTTGCCCTTCTGTACTTGCATACAGACACTGCTGTTATTTGGCTGGTTTTGTCTGTAGTACACAGAGCGCAGGAACTTCTCTGCTCTGCATCCCCGTCGTTACCCTTTACGTCAGCTCTTGAGACGTTCTCCCTGTTCCAAGATACCCTTTCTGAGTAGGAGGCCCAGGGAATCCCAGAGATAGTTTGACTCTCCCTGCACAACCTCACAGCACCAGGAGGCAGCACTGCCTGTGTCCAGCAGCATTTAAGCTGCTGTTCAAGGCTCGCTAGTCACCTTTCCTTTTTGGATGACTTCATCAAGTGTTTGCTTTGTAAACAGTGTCTGGGCCTCTAGCCACCTCTAACTTCCACCTCTCTGCCTCACCCCCCAACCTTCTCCCTTCCTCTTGCACTTTGAGCCTGTGTAGCACTAGGTTGAAGAATTTCCTGAGCCTCCCGCTTCATTCTTTTCACTGTTCCTCCAAGACATCTTGTTCTCCCTGTCTTGGCCTTTTCCATGGCTCTGCAGCTTAGGTTGCTGGGCCATGACATCCACTCTATCAACTTCTCTGGTCCCATGGCCTCATCTTTTTCAGACAACACCCTTTTTCCCCCCTCACCTCCTGCAGAGAAACAAGAAACAGCCATTTTTCCATGCCAGAGAGGCCTGAATGTGACTATTTTGAATATGCTCGGAGTGTTTCTCTGGGAAGAATCCATTTAGGTGTCCTTTCAGCTATGAATTGCCCGTGGAAAGCTTTGTGAAAGTGAACATTGTCCTGGGTCTCCCAGCTGTCCATGTTGCAACTGCTGCAGACTGTGTGTTTTGTGGTCTGTCTCGCAGGTTGATTGCGTCAGTTTGTGCAGTGACACCAGTGGGGCCACAGAGGAGAAAGTACAGATGGCCTTTACCCAGGCCCAGCAGTATCATCCCTGTGTGCTCCTGCTGAAAGACATCGAGGTTCTTGGCAGAGACCGGGACAGGCTAGGAGAGGATGCCAGGGTCATCGCCACTCTGAGACACCTGCTTCTGGACAGAGACTCAGCGTTGAGGTAGGGACCCTGCATGTTTGCTGTGGGCCTCTGAAGTGATTGTTTGCTTCTGCCCTAGGGCAGCAGTCACCATTACATCAAGGTGACTGATTGCTAACATGCCCTGTTTTATTTTTAATCTGATGGAGTGTCTCCAAGACTTGCTTTGTTTACTTCAGAGGGCCCTTGTTCTTCCAGATTAGTGGGAGAGGGAATCGGGAAGCTTTGTTGCCTGAAGCTGGTTTCTGAGTTGTTCAGATGAGCAAACCCAGCATGTTTGCTGTGAAGCATGCCAAGGGCTGCAGGGACCCCAGAAGTGAGCTGGACCCTGGGAGTATCTTGAGGCTGGTGACAAGTACCAGGGTGCAGGGAGGGAGACATCAAGTGATGAAACAAGATGTGGCTTGAAGGGTCTTGACTTGGAGACAGAGCTCCCAAAGCATTTCAAGAGCAAGCCAGAGGAGAGTGGTTGCGAGACACCTTGGCTAGTATGTGTGCATTTCTCGGAGCCAAGGTTAGCTGTGGGAGAATGACTTGGTGTATGTGAGGGCATTGTAAGAGGGAAGCTTCCATAATGCTGTGACTATGCACTGTCCCCCTTTTCTCAACAGCCACCCTGTCCTGGTGATTGGCACAACCTGCAAGCCCCAGGATATTCCTACGGATGTGCAGACTGCTTTCCTTCACGAGGTGAAAATTGAAGCCCCTTCAGAAGAGCAGAGAAAGTCGATGCTGAGCATGCTGACTGCCAGTCTGCCTCTGGGCAAAGAAGTGAGCCTATCCAAGCTGGCCCGCAGGACTGCAGTGAGTGAAACCACAGCAGCATGTAGAGATGGGCAGGCCAGGAGTGTTGGGCCAACCTCCCTGCCCATGGAGAAATGGGGCAATTCCCACAGCCCAGTCAACTTCTGCAGTGGTTAACTCTGCTCCTCAGACATCAGCTTTAGCTGCAGATTTCTAGTACCTAAGGATTGCACACCTTTTGCAGAGGTATTGGCTGATGCTCAGCTCTGCTAGAAGACAGAGGCAGTAGAAAAAGAATAAGCTAGAGCTTTTAACCAGAACACAGAACATCAAAGAACAACTCTGCAAGGAATTTTTCCCCATATGCTTTTTGTGGCCTAGCTGAAGCTGTGGTCAGAGACTGAACTGGTGCTGTTTGTTTCTGCATTCACAGGGTTTTGTGCTGGGAGATTTCTGCGCCTTGTTGTCCTACAGCAGCCAGGCTGCTTGTACCCGCATCCAGGCCTTGAGGTAGCACAGGCAACAGGGCAGGAGGTGGGGGAGGGCAGGGACTGCAGCCAGCCTGATAATGCCAGGACTGGGACAGAGCCTGAGTCCTTCCCTTCTTTTTCCTCACCAGTTTTCCAGGCGGACTGAGCGAGGAAGTGGAGAGAGATTTTTGCACTGCTGGGTTCCCAGTACTCGAGGAGGATTTTAGTGTTGCGCTGGACCAGCTGCACAATGCCCACTCGAAGGCAGTGGGAGCTCCAAAGGTAGGACTGGGACACAGGAAGAGGAGTTGATCCTCTAGAGCCGTATGGCTCAAGACACCTCTCACAGACCTTGTCAGACAGGGCTGTGCTCTGGCACGTCACTTCCTGTGGTGTCCTTCCTCATATTCCCCCAGCCTTGGGTGGGAAACAGTCCCAATGTGGGCTTTCCTTCACTAGTGCTTTTTGCCGCCTTGGCTTTGAATTTGGTCAGGGAAGCCCTTGCCGCTCGATTGACTAGTGCCACAGGGATGCCAGCTGAGTAACTCAGCCTTCCGAGAGGCAAAGGCAGCTGCAGGCTGGCTGCCTGCTGAGATCACCTGGCATATGGGAACAGAATGGCACAAGCTGGTGAGGAAGTTTCCCCACATGTGTGAGAAGCCTTATACTTGATCCCTGATTTGGACACTGCTCAAGCTGGCATGGGCTTTTCTGACAGCCAGACAGTTTGAAGAACATTGGGGTTCTTCAGGGAAAGGGACATTGAGTGTCATAGAAAGCCAGCACAGTCAGCTTCTTGGGAGGGGCATGATCTGCCTCTGGCAGCTCTGCACCCATGGAAACAGTGTTTGGGGTGACTGTTTCTACTGGGTAACGTGGTGTTAGGACCAAGCAAAGTGATCAGAACCTCTTCTCCATGCCCTCAAGTGGAATGATTGAACTCAGCATAGGACAGGAAACATTGGCCTTGGAGCAGTTATTCTGGCACCTTCCCTAGGTGCCCACTTGCAGTTCCTGCCCTAGCAGGTGACGACACTTGCTGGTGTCATCATCCAGGAGCTACTCTGGGACTTAATTAATTCATAAATTCACTAGAGGCTGCAATGAGTTCTGCTTTGAGGCCTTTGCCAAGTTTGCTATAAGACAAATAATAACCGTAGAGCGTGCTTGTCAGCAAGCTTTGTGAATGGGAGCTGATTTTGTTTGTATTTTATATCCCTTATCAATTTCTTAGTAATTGGCCGTGGTTCAGAAAGCCCATTTACAGACCTGGATACTCTCAACATACATAACTTCTAATTCCTCACTTGCCTTTCTGGTTAGTCACACATTTGTTTGCAGTTACAGCTTGAGCCTCCTAGAGAGAACTAATTTCAAATATCGCGTTGCTAGCAGTGTCTGCAGCGTGTCCAAGACTTACGAAAACCTTGCTGCAGTTTTCCAGCTCCTGTACTAATGTCTATAGAACTTTTTCTAGGGAGGCATTATAAGCAGAAATGCAGGGAAGAGGGCAACTTTTCCATTCATCAGCACTGAAGGAGGAGGGCCTGTGACCTTTTGCTTTAAAAGATTTTATTTTTTTCTGGAAATCCTTATCTTGTCTGACCTGATTTTCCTGATGGACTTGCTGGACAGCTGGAGAAATAGCATGAGATAACATCATCTCAAGTGAAGGAAGGAGAGCCAAATTGGCTGAGGAGGGAAAGAATTTTGCTCTAGCCTATTTTTAAACTCCCTGTTTGCGCTGGCACCTGTTCCCCACACAGCCAGCAGCTGGGGGGAAGTGATCTGGGGCTTTGGTTTCTCTGTGCATTCCCCAGAGAGCTGCTCTGACTCCCAGGATGATCTGTCATGCAGACTGTGGCATTCCTTCTATTTCTAAAGCTGTGAGCAGAGCAGTAGCATCCTCCCAAGATTGTTTTGCTCAGCATAAAACAATGAAAGTGCCATGGCTCACCCCTCTCAATTTTGCTGTCTTTCCTCGCTTTGCAATGATCCCTTGCGTGTTTGCAGTTGACCCCATCCCTATCTATTTCTTATAAGCATCCGTGGACTTTGTTTTTGCATCCTTCCTTTCAAAAGTAGCTAGCTTTCTGTACAGTGTCCTCCAGGACATCTGTCTCTCACATCCTCCTTCACACAACAGAGGTCCTAGTCACTGGGGTTTCGTTGCTCTGGTATGAAGCCCTTGGACAATCTCACCACCCTGGGGACAAGGTGCCCTGAACACAGGTAGCTCCAGGTTTTGGTTTGGGTTTTTTTATTTTTATTTTTACATTCCCTCATGTGTCCCAGCGGCTGTTTGCAGCAGGGCTCTCTCCCCACGAGCTGCAGGCAACCCTGGCAGTTACTTTCCCTGGGATATTTTTGCCAGCAGGTAATAGGAGGCACAACAGAGGACTGGAGACAGGCAGCATGCTGTGAGCACGGCTTGCCTGGAGACATGTGCAGTTTTCACCATTGCAAGGCTCGGGAAAGCTGAAGTGTGGATGCTGGGTGATCCCACAGCTGGGATGGCTGGGCAGTGCAGTGCGGGGCTGACTTGCTGCATCACCAGATGCAGCTGACAGCACAAGGGGCTGATGACTAGCACACCGCTGGAGCAAGAGCTGCCCAGGCATGCTCGGGGCTCAGGAAGAAGTGCTGACAGGGACTCTCCCTCTCTTGGCAGATCCCCTCTGTGTCCTGGCAGGATGTTGGTGGGCTACAAGAGGTGAAGAAGGAGATCCTGGACACTATCCAGTTGCCCCTGGAGCATCCTGAGCTGCTGTCACTGGGTTTGTGCCGCTCTGGTCTGCTGCTGTATGGGCCTCCAGGGACAGGGAAGACCTTGCTGGCAAAAGCTGTGGCAACCACATGTGCCATGACGTTCCTTAGGTGAAGAGTGGGGGAGGTCACACAATGGGACTGACATTCTCCTGGCAGTGGATAGGCATCCTCTGACTGGCTCCCTTTTCTCTCTGCCCTGCAGTGTGAAAGGGCCAGAGCTCATCAACATGTACGTTGGGCAAAGTGAGGAGAACGTGCGTAATGGTGAGGAGATAGATCCTGCTCCTGCATGTGGGAAGATGGGGCTTTTCTGTGGTGCTGGGGGGAAGGAGGTAGTGCTTAAACCCCTCTTCCCAACTCCCAACCACAGCTGTCAGCAGTGGCATGAACCCAACTGTCTGTTCCCTGCCTTGCTGCAGCTTCTGCTCCTGTTGCTCTTGTCCCTGGTGTTCCTGGTAGGACAGCAGACCCTCAAAGACAGCTGAGCCTCGGGGCCCATCGTGCTGGGTGCTGCTGGTGATGTAGCAGGTCCTGTTGCTGTTGACTGCTCCTTCAGGTCTTTCTCACCTTCTGTGCTGTCTCCTCCCAGTGTTTGCCAGAGCCAGGGCAGCTGCTCCTTGCATTATTTTCTTTGATGAACTGGATTCCCTGGCCCCCAGTCGTGGGCGGAGTGGAGATTCAGGGGGTGTCATGGACAGGTGAGTGAGCGCCCTGCATCCTTGGGAGACCAGCATACCTGCCTCAGCTGGGGGGATGCACAGGACTGCCCTGCAAGGCAGACTCCATTCCAACTCTCCTCTACTTTTTCCCTCCCTGCTCCCTTCAGCTCCTCTGCATGGCCTGTCTTCTCTCTCTGGACATGAGTATTGCTGTTTGCATTGCCGCAGATTCCTGATTGCCCAAGCTTGTTGTGCAAACATTTGGTTAAAACAGAGTTTCCTCTAGCTGCTTCTGTGGCTGCCAACTGCTCCCTTTGGCCTCTCCAAGGTCATCCTTCACACCGCTGCCGTGCTCTCTTCCTATTAGTTGCTGTTTCCTTGTGGTGGGAAGCCTTTCAGCTGCCTCTGGTAGAAGCAAAATATATATAGCTTGGAGATAACCAGAAACAGGGTTATTTTCCCCAGACCTCTTCTGCTGAGCTTATAGTCCCCAACCAATCTTCCTCTCCACCTGTGAGGGGTTCTGCAGAATTTTCCAGTGACGCCATGTGCCCCTGGCAACCATCTTCACGCGCTCAAGCCAGCAGTTAAATTTGAGGCTGGATATGGTGTCCACTGGTCACCTCAGCTGATTCCAGAACCTGGTGGATATATCCCTGTTTCAGGAGGTCTGCGCAGCCGTGAAGTACTGTGCTGCCAGACCAGGTTAAGCCACGTGGCTATGGAACTAGATCTGCTGTGTGTGCTGTTCACTACCCTGAGGACTGGCTGGCAGAGTCACTCTCCTGCCAGGGGTACCTGGCCTGGACTGACAGGGCAGTCTTGCTGCTGAACTTGCTGGGCAGTACCATGTAGCAGGGAGAGTTAGGACCAGCCAGCACATCTGAGCGGGGAACCTGAGCCGCAGCCTGTGTTTGGTCTGTGTTGCCAGTGTCTGACAGCAAGTATAAGCATGTGTGGCCATCGTGGAAGGGTTCAGAGCCAAGCGTAGTCCTGAAGGACTGTCTCAGTACCAGGGGTTTGCACTTATTTTGCAATGAGCTCACATGCCCACTAGCTGTGCTCAAACAGGGAAATCTGGGTAGTTGTGTCAGGGCTCTTCAGGGAAGAGAAATATGAGCTGAAGTCCAAGACATGGACCTGCCTGTGGCCTTGCTTATTCCTCTTTTCATTTGGTGGCTGAGGGTGACAGTGGGTGACTTGCCAAGGTCTAGTTTTGAGCATCCTGTCTTGCTCCTTGCAGAGTTGTCTCGCAGCTCCTGGCTGAACTTGATGGCCTTCATTCCACCAGAGAGGTATTTGTCATTGGAGCTACCAACAGGCCTGATCTCCTGGACTCAGCTCTGCTCCGGCCAGGCAGGTATGTCACATCCTACCCTGACTCACTCCACAGTAGTTCCCTGGAGCTCCTCAGGCAGAGATGAGCTGGCATGATGTCCCCACATCCCCACCCCACAGAGACTGTTCCCAAGCCTCCTTGCCCTGGCTTGTGGAGATAGGAAGCCAAGAGGAGGCCAGTACCTATGGCTGTAGCAGCAGCACAAGATACCATTGTTTATTATCTCTCACCACTCTGGTTATTGCCCCAGCAGCACAGCAGAACAAAAAGGGACCTGCTGTGGCACTAAACTGGCAGGAAGAATTGGTCGCTCATGGCCTGTTCTGCGGAGCTGCCCTCCAGGCTGCCCACATGCCTGCGGCTTGTTCTCCATCCTGTGGCAAGACATTGTATCTGCTGTTGTTGGACCTCACATGGTTCCTGTCAGCCTGCTTCTCCAGCCTGCCCCAGTCCCTTTGCAGAGTAGCCCTGCCCTCCAGCACATTGACTGTTTCTCCCCATAGCTTTGTATCATCCATGAACTTGGTAGCAAAAGGAGCTGCCCCAGGGTCACCCTTCTGTTTCTGGTGCATGGGGCTGAGCACCAGTGGCAGGTTTGTCTTGGCCTGTTCTCGACTATCTGTTCTCTCTGCTGACAGGTTTGACAAGCTGGTCTATGTGGGCATAAACGAAGACCGGGAGTCGCAGCTGCAGGTGCTGAGCGCCGTCACCAGGAAGTGAGTGACCCTGTGCTTTCACAGCAGCCTTTCTGGTGTTGATGCGTAGTGTGCTCCAGCTTGGCTTCATATCTGAGCCCTGGGGAGCACCTGAGTCACTGACCCACAGCTGGCAGGTAGGGGAAGAGGATGGGTCAGCTTCCCGAAGCAGAACTGGGGCTGGTTTTCCTACAAGCTGGGAGCTGCTCAGCTGGCTGTCCAAGTGGAGGGGTTGGTAGAGTTCTCCAGTCACCGTACCCATGTGCTCTTCTCGAGTAGCTCAGCCAGATCCAAAGAGTGTGATGAGGCTGCAGTGCAGCACCGTGACAGGAACTTCTCATTTCCTTTTTACAGGAGTTTCCCCAAGCATGTCTCCTGCTGTTTGCAGGTCCAAGGGTGAAAGCAGCTCCATTTGTCTCACTGCCTCTCCTCCTGCGATGCTGAGGGGTGTTCAGCCTGTGCTCTGTCTTTCCAAATGCTGGTTGTGTGGGATCATGAAGCAGCAGGGTTTGGCTGCTTCCACAGCTGCTCTGAGCTCCTGAGAGCTTGTCTGGAGGGAGAAAAGCAAGCCTTGCAATTCAGGTGCAGAGGTAGCCCCCATCACAGCTGGGTGTGCAGCTGTGAATCTCCCTCTGCAGGGACTTTTCTGTGATGGGTAGCTGTGATCCTGCTGCCTTTGAGGATAAGCTATCAGGAGAGGTGAGAACGTGGGCTGGCTGCGAGAGTCACGGAATCATTCCTGTTGGAAAAGACCCTTGGGATCATCAAGTCCAACCATCAGCCCTACTCTACAAGTTCTCCCTTACACCATAACCCCCAACATCTCATCTAAACGACCCTTAAACACATCCAGGGATGGTGACCACCACCTCCCTGGGCAGCCTGTTCCACTGTCTGACCACTCTTTCTGTGAAAAAGTTTTTCCTAATGTCCAGTCCTTTCACACCATGTGGCTTGGCAGTCATGCCCTCCAGCATGATGCTGTTGTCAGTGCTGAGACAGGAGGCTCACTGTCTGCAGTGTGGCTCTGATGGGATGGTTTGGTGTTAGAGTGGTTTGTACTGTCTGTAATTAAACATGTTCTTATCCAGCCCTGGCTGTAGGCTGTTCCCAGGCATGTGGAGCACTTAATTTCTCTGATGGAGAACTCAAAGTTGCCTTTGATCCTACTTAGCAGGAGAGAGGACTTTGCAGTGTGGATGTTTCAAAGAGAAGTAGCTGCATTGAAAAAACAAACCAACCAACCCCTTTGTTTTTTGGAGCATGCAGAGCACAGTCCAGAAGGTGTTAAACATGATGCTTCTGATTCCTCCTGCCCACTCACACTGGCTGCTGCCATGTCTCCCTGGGTCTGTTTTTTCTGTGGCTTTTACACCTGCAGTTTTCTCTCTTGGCAGGTTTAAACTGGATCCTTGTGTGAATCTCACCACCATCCTAGAAAAATGCCCAGCTCAGCTGACAGGAGCAGACATCTACGCCCTGTGCTCAGACGCCATGATGTGCGCTGTCAAACGCAAGGTGGAATGGATCGAGGAAGGTAGGAGCCCAGCCTCTACCTGTCCCACAGGCTGGCGGCCCAGTGCAGGGGCAGGGAGGAGAGTTACCACTACCGGTCACTGGGTTTGCAGAAGAACCTCGATGCCTCAGGGACCACCTTTAAATGCTGGGCTCTGGGCTGCTGGTGGGCAGGCAGATTCTGCAGATGTGGTCCACCTCTGGTGCTTGGCCCCAGGGGGAAGGAGAGGGGCACAGGTTTTCCCTCCAGTTCCCGATGGCTGCAGAGGGGGCTGTTGGATCTTGCCAGCCGCCCTTGTGCTTGGTGCTCAGCCTTTTCCTGTTCTCTCTGTCATGCAGGGCTGGATACCGAGAGCTCTGCTCTGATCCTGACAATGGAAGACTTCCTGCAGGCTGCTGCGAGCTTGCAGCCATCAGTCTCTGAGCAGGAGCTGCTCAGGTACAGGCTCATCCAGCAGAAGTTTGCTGCCTGCTAATGCTCAGCAGAGCCGGGAGGAGTGACGGGGAGAGTGTGTTAAGGGGTGCGAGAGAACAGGTACAAACAGGCACCTGCCTGCTCTTCTCGTCTCCTGGGCTGCCTCCTTTTGAGCTTGAGTAGAAGTGGCTGTGCAGTTTCTTGAGCCAAAGCCTGGTGGAAGCACTGCTCTGCTCAGCCAAGCTGGCGTTGGGTTCTGTAACGCCCCCTCACATCTCAGGGAGCACTTTATGGTGCTGGGAGCATATCGGGGTGACTTCCCTGTAGGGAGGAAGCTGTCTCATGGTTGTGAGCAATGTAGGAGTGTCTGTGTGACAGAGCACTGGGGGAAACAAGGCCCAGACTACTCCTGTCTTGGCAGCAAGAGTGGGGCTGGAGGCAGTTGCTTGTTGGGGTGGTCAGCCCCCAGTGAGGAGTGCTGGCTGGAGGGCAGCAGGACACGGCACTGCAGCTGCACCTGAGCTAGGATCAACACGGTCTCTCAATAAATACATTTTTTTGGCACTAGGCACTCATTGCCTGGCCACAGGTCTTTGCTTGATGGTGTCTGTGGGTTTGGGAAGGTCCCTGTGAGCCCCCAGGTGTGCTGGGTGTTGCAGAGAAACCGTTGTCCTGCAGGTGGAGGGGAAAGCACACGTATGAACCCAGCTGGGGCCACCCTTGTCCCTCAAAGGTTGCCAGAATGGCTAGAGCCCATGCTGGATGAGGAGGGGCTGAAGGAGGGGGTTTTGCTCAGCTGTGGGCTGAGCTGCCATGGGAGACGGAGCCCAGATTTTGGAGGCACAGGGGGCCAGAACAAGAGGCAATGGGAGCATATGGCAGCAAGGGAAATTCCCAGCAGATATGAGGAAAACCTTGCGATCGGGAGAGGGAGGGCTCAGCGTTGGAAATACTCAACACTTGGCTGGAGCCAGCCAGAGCTTCCCTCTCTGCACTAACTTGTGCCCTGTTGGCCCCGACATCCCATCTCTAGCCCCTGCTAGAGCTTCATGGCAGCTGCCAGCACCATCGTGTGTGCCCTGCATCCTGGTCTTTGCGAAGGATGCTAAATAAATCCATGCTTGAGCCAGTGTGGCAGCCAGCTGGCTGGCAGCTGCCTCTGCTGGGTCCCTACAGCTGCCGGTGTGGGCAGCCCCACATTAAGCCAGGCGCCTGCGCGCACCCCAGCCCGAAGGGCTGTCACTGCCAGGCTTTGCCTGCCCCGAGACGGCTGGCAGCCACGTTCCTGAGCCAAGCATGGCTGTTGAGGACTGGGTTCCTGCTCTGCTCCTCCCCACAGGGCTGGTTCTCCAGCAGCTGCGGGTGTTTCATGCGCTAAGACCCAGGTGCTGGGTGCCTCCAGCCCTGTTGCTCTGGCTCTGACACCGGAGCATGTTGAGGCAGAGCTGCCCCTGACCGCAACGCGCTGCTGGATCTGGCCACCACCTCTTCCCCAGGGCGGGCAGGAGGGAGTTGCAGCCACAGCAAAGGCACTGGTAGGGTGTATGGAGCCTCCCTCTCCTGGGAACTGCAAGGGGGTCTGAGTACACCTGGATGGGGCTCAGGGGTGCCCAGAAAAGGGGTCAGCACCTAGCTGGGGGTGCAAGGGAGAAAAGGGGTAGCTATACACCCCTGTGAGAGGTGTTGCAGGGGGCTCAACAGGGACATGCAGCCACCCAGGAGCCAGCCCCCACCTTGCCTCTGCTTCAGAGGGAGCCCCAAACCTCACACCACAAGCATGACCAGCACCTGCAGCTGGGGACTTAAAAAAGGGGGGATTGAGGGGGGTGGGGACTCCACCCCGGGGTATGCAGGCTGTGCCTGCACCTACCCCATATTTCCCCCAGGCTGAGCACTTCCTTCCCTGGGAATCCTGAGGCATGGCTGCCGTCCTCCTTGCCTGGTACCCTACCCATACACGGACACACAGACCACAGGCTCTGATAGCTTTCACAACTGCTCTTAATGAAGATAAGGGGGCTCCCAAGCAGCTCTCAGTGATGCGGGCTCCCAAGCAGCTTTCAGTGATGCGCCCAGCTCTCTGCTTGTCCCCAGAGCCACTTGCAGAGCTCTCAGCCACCACAGTCCTGTCCCTGTGGGCCCCTCAGGCCATCTTCTTCACGACGTGGATGAAGTAGCAGGGGACATGGGCCTGCCCCGGTGTGTAGGGCTGGAAGTCACCCAGGACGCTGTGCTGGCACTTCCCCTGGAAGGCACCTTTCAGCAGGGCTGTGAAGGCCTCCAGCCGATGCGGGTAGTATGAGAGCCGAAACTTGCTGTGAGGAGGCAACGATGGTGAGGCAGGGGAGCAGCAGGGCACGGCGCCAGCTACATCCCTGGCTAGGAGCCACCCCTGTGGCCCCTCTCACCTCAGCTCCGGGGCTGCCCCTGCCTCGGTGGGGGGGACCTGCACCGTGTAGTCCAGGGTCACCATGTGCGCTTTGTTGTTCACCAGCAGCACCGAGGTGGTGATATCCTTTGTCAAGTCACTCTGGGGACCACAGGAGGGCATCTGTGTCCTGCGGGGATGTGGTGGCCCCCAGCCTGGCCACAGCCCTGCTCCCTGCCCTGCCTGGCCCCCGTGGGGCCAGGGAGCTGGGGCAGAGAGGCATGGGACAGGGCAGGGTCTGCCAGCCACCCACCTTGTAGTAGATGTTCTTGCCAGGTGGCGCGCAGCCCGTGGCCAGGATGTGATCGTAGTTGCGGTGGTCGATAACCAGGACACCCCCGGGCCGCACCATGCTGGCAATGTTCCTCAGGGCCAGCTTGTGGTCACTCTGGTCACCTGGGGAGGAAACCATGGAGTCCCCAGGCACTGGCTGTACCCCACATCACAGCCCACGGTGCCCCATCAGAGCACGCCACATGGGGAACCCACCACCCTGCTTGTGGCACAAGTCTGGGTGTGTCTTCAGCCTTGCCAGAGATGCAACATCATAGATGCACACAGCGCCACCGCCACCACGGGACCCCATGGCCCCGCTCGTGCCACAAACTCAGCCTCCCTGGACACGAGCAACTCCACCGCGTGTAATCCACTGCCCCACTCATGGCATGAGTGTTCAGTCTGCTGGGAGATGCTGTGTCTATTGCATAGGTGTCCCCCCCCGCCTCCTGACCCCCACACCCCACCTTTGAAGTCAGGCAGGTGTGCAAAGGAGTTGCCCAGGCAGATGACTGCGTCAAACCCATCCCCTGGTTTCTCCAGGTCCTTCTCCAGGGTGAGCCAGTTGGCCTCCTCGATGACTGCAGCACAGGGGAACAGATGAGGGCAGGGACACCCTACCTACCCAACAACCTCCCCTGCATGCAAGCCCACCCCACCCCAGCATCCCCCAGCCCTTCCTTGGCCCCAGCAAGTGCTGGCTCTGGCCTGGGGCCAGCAGGCAGGCAAAGGCCATGGCCTGGGTTTGCTGAGCAGCTGGCACCAGCAGGTCTCTGCCCGTCCCGGCAGCAAGGCCACCGACACCCACGTGAGGGGCCCGAGCAC
>NW_020799097.1:113274528-113279103 GCF_003259725.1 Athene cunicularia
GTCGCCGGCTCCGTGAGCGGCCCCCCTTACCCCGCTGCTCGCGGGACCGCACCCGGGCTGGCAAGGCTGGGCTGGGCCGGGCCGGGCCCTCCGGCCACCCGGAGATTGGTCCAGACTCCCCGCAGTCGCTCACGCTGCAATGCCAGTCCCTCTTCCTTTGTCACCCACAGGGTGCGGCAGGGCAGCCCCCACACCTACAGCTCATCGGCCGGGCTGTGGGCAAGCGGAGCCTCCTCCTGGACCCCGCTCTCCTCCAGGGCCTCCCCCGCTGCCGGGAGGCCGGCAGCTCCCTCACTTTCATCCTTCCAGCCCTTCTTCTTCTTCCTGCTCTTTTTCTTGCTCTGCTTCTCCCGCACGCTCGCCAAGTCACCCTTCTTGCCACTCCACTTCTCTGCCAGGCAGCCTGGGGAGGAGAGGGGCAGTGGGGCTCTGAGGGAGAAGCAGTGCTCCCCCTGCCCTGGCAGGGCTCCCCCGCCCTCCCTCGTACTCCTGTGCTGCCCCTGGCAGCAGCTGGGACTTACTTGTGTCCTTCCCTTTCAGGACATGGTCAGCGCAGAGAAACTGGGAGAGATCCTCCGTCTGGTGGTGCCTGTACCAGTCCTCGATCACGTCTTCATACTCCTCCACCAGCACATCGCACTAGCATAAAACGGAGAGCCTGGCTCCAGCCATGTGCTGCTGCAGCAGGGCCTGGGCCAGGTGGCAGGCCCCACCGACAGCCCCATTCCCACCAGCGCACCCTCAGACCCTCTCTTCCCTCTGCACTCCAGCCCACAAGGCCACAGTGGTTTCTGAGGGCCCATCCCCCCCTGCCCCGGACCAAGTACCTGCTTTTTGAGGTCAGCCACCTCAGCAGAGGTCTCGTTCCACAGCTCATAGGGGATGTCCATCACCACCTTGACGCCCTTGTGCACCAGGTTGTGCAGGGTCTCAAATGTCTCCGACATGCCCTGGGGGAGCAGCGCCACTTGGTGAATCAATGCCCCTCCCACTGGACTTCCCCTCTCCTCTCCCGTCACCAGCCACTAGACCCTGCCCAGGGATGCAGGTGGGTGCAAGTCAGCCAAAATCTGGGTCCCCGGGGCATCAGTGTTACCAGGTGGGAGTTCAAGCGACAGTGAGTCCCCCTGCTCTGTAAAGTGGCTCCCCAAACCAGGAAGACATGGGCCAGGTGATACAGAGAAATGATTACTTGTTTTGAGATTTATTTACTTATAGAAAACTGCTTAGCAACTTATTTACTTATTTATAGCAAGTTATAGTATTTTTTTAAATATTGCTAAGAATCCTGCTTGCCCAGACTGTTCTGTGGAATTTTACCAAGAACTACTGTGTTCATCAAAACAAAGCCGTTCACTGTGAAAATCTACCAAGGCTGACAATGTTCAGCAAAATATTGTACTTTTGTCCTTGAGGAACAGGTGGCTCTAACTAGTTGGAATTTTGCTAATGAGTAAAGATAGCCATATACGAATGGTAGAAGTTCTATTGGTTCTCTTAGATAAGATAGAAAGTAAGCCATCTGAAAAACACTCTTGTTATTCAAGAAATTGGCCAAGAGAATCTGCGCATGCTCCAGGGAAAAAACAAAGTGAGAAAGACTACAAGCCTTCCTCCCAAAGACGCCCACCAGGAGGCAATGCGCAGGGGCAAAGAGAACATCAACTGCTGACACCAGCCTTTCTAACTCACCCAGCCCTACTCATGCATATGTATGTTTGTGTTACATAATCCAATGAATATGGATATCCACACTCTATAAGTTTTGGTAAAATGTGCGGTGGGTGTGCAAGCTTTGTGGAGAGATCCCCTTGCACCCCGGCGCCAGAGTAAACATACCTGCTGTATAACTCTATTTGAGCTGTGGAGTCTTTTTTTTTCCCACGAATCACAGGCAAGACAGCCCCTGTCTCCCTCTGTGCAGGTGCAGGCTGGGGCCTGCTCGCCCCGCCAGGGACACACCCCACACCTGACTTGAGGGGCAGTGTAGCCTTGCATGCTGGCAAGGGATCCATGGGATGGGCAAATGAACCGTGGTTGGGTGCCCTGGCAGCACAGGGGCGGGCAAGGGGCACTTGGGAGCAGGGGCTGGAGAACAGCCCTCACCTTTGCGAATCTGTTACTGCCACTCCTCTCTTTATGCAGGTTGTAATCCAACAGCCGCTTACAGATGTTTTCTGTCACCTCGATTAACCGGATATCCCTGCACAGAGAGGAGAAAGGGCTTGGGCTTGGCACAGCTTCCCCAGAACAGCCAGGGCACAGGGTGACCTGCAGCCCAGGCGGTGCAGTGGAGGAAGGCTCTGTGGCTCCCCCAGGAAGAAGGAACCCCCCATGGCTGCCCTGCCCTAGGACAGTTCAGTTTTCTCAGAGGAGCTGTGCACCGTGCAGCCTGCCCCACAGGCTCCTGAAACCCCCAGCTCTGTGAGGCCACAGGCAGTGACAGCAGCAGGAGACCACTCATCCCACTCTCACTTACGACTGCGTGTACTTGACGGCAGAACCCTTCCCATCCAGGAAGCCATACTTGGTGTCAATCACCTCCTTGGTCTTGCCAGTCTCCTCAAAAGCAGATTTCAGCTCCACTGCCACATACTTGCACACTGTGGGAAGGAAAGCACGGGTGGGTTAGGGGATTTTGCCACTCTGACAGGCAGCACAACATAGGACCTGGGAACAGGAAGAGCAAGGGCAATGAGCACCAGGAATCAGGCACACTAGAGCTGCTGTAAGCAGAGAGCAGATGCCTTGGCCATTTAAAGAAAAAAGGGGAATGGCTCAACTGATTCCAGTGGAGAACCCTTGAAGCAGGAACCCCCAAATCAAAGCTGATATGGCACAGCTGGGCAGGCAGATGGCACCAGCTCTGCCCGCAGGTTTCCTGCCAGCTCCACTTGGCAGCCACTGAAGTCTCTCCCTTCCTCCTGGAAAAGGATGGGGTCTTTTTGCAACACAAGCCCCAGCGTGGGTCGCAGGTCCTCCTTGCAACCCAGTGTATCCCACCTGGTAACGGTTCCCCCAGGCTCCTGGGGACCAAGCATCCAGCAGGGCCCAACAGGCCAGGTTTGAGGACAGGATGCTGGCTGCACACGTGTCACCACACGACGGGGCTGCCAGCTCCATCAACACTACACGGGGACACTGCCTGCAGACACACCACAGCACCAACAGCTTTATAACACAGCATGTTTTCTTTTATAAAACTAAAAAACCAAAACAAAAGCTTTATTTCTTCTGTAACAAAGAGTCCGACAGAGCTATAGAAAGAGAAGAAGAGAAATATCTTGGGGGTTTACAAAGGGAAATGTGGAGGGATGTAAGCCAGGCACAGTGTGGTCCTTCCTCCCCTGAAGTTGGGGTCCCGGGAGGCTGAAGGAAGCTTTGGTCTGTGCTGCAGGCGCCTGTTTGCCAGGAGTCACCTCTTCTTTAAGGTCTGCTTTAGGAACGCAGAGTCACAGCTTTAGGAATTCCTGAGTCCCAGCAGGAATGGTCTGACAGTGATGAGCCAACACATCTCCTCCCAGGCAATGATGTGAGTTGAGAGATGGACTGCAGGCAGGAAGAGAGCAAGGTGGCTTCTGCAGGGCTGCTGGGCACATGCTGAGAAGTCCTGTGTGCAACTCCTGCTCCTTCCTTTCTCTGCTGGTGCCAGGGGCTGCAGCCTTTTCTCAGGTGGGGTGAACTCTCCTTCCCTGCAGCCCCTCTGGACTCGGGCCTCAAGGACATCCCTCACCACACCACACCTGCTGCAGCATCCCCACACATGCCAGGAGCACTCACTGCTGGGTCCATTTATCCAGATGCTGCCCACAGCTATCACTGTGTGCTGACAGGTTCCAAGCCTGGGCAGTAAGAGGAGCAGCACATGGTCAGTGTGCTATGATCCTTCTCTGAGGTCATGCAGGTGCCAGAGCACAGCTCGGACAACAGTGTTTCCAGAGCTGCTTCCCCAGCAGGGAAAGCTTTGCAAAGCGCTCTGGAGATTCACTTCTTCCTTTTCTCTTTACTGCCAAGCTCCACACATCCCTGCACAGCAAAGACAGAGGAAATCACAGCAGACAGCAAAGGTCTGTCATGACCTGCCCTGGATGGCCTGTGAAGCCTTTGCCTGCTTGTGAATCAAGGGGTTGCTCAGGGAGGAAGCATCACTGAGACCAAACTGTGAACAGCAGAGACCCAGCTATGAACCACCAGGTGATTAGTGCCTACTAGAAACAGCAATGACTACCAGGGTGCCTCTAAACCCCTCATCTAAGGAGAGACAGAAGACAGCTGCCAGCAGCAGGGATGCACCGCGGGAGGCTCCACTCCGCTGCAGGGACATAGGTGGATGCTTGCTCCCACCCAGGGACACAGCAGCAGCGGCCACCGCCAAACGCCCCTGCACTCGCCCCTCTCCTCTGCAGGCTGTGAGGGCAGGCAGGAGGCAGGCAGAGGGACAGCCTGCAGGGGCGCAGTCAGGCCACGGGGCTGCGACCGCAGCCTTTGCACCAGTAACCCCCCGGTCCAAGCGGGCAGTGGCGGACCGCTGTAGCTTTGCCCGGCGAGCCCAGGGCCCTTCCGAACACCCCCCCC
>NW_020799097.1:113279153-113297855 GCF_003259725.1 Athene cunicularia
GGGCCTGCCCGGCCCCGGAGAGCCCCCACCCCGTCCCCGGTCGGCCCCCCGTACGGCTCTGAACACAGGTGATGTAGAAACGTAGAAAATAACTCTTTAACAGGAAGCATAAGGCTGCCGCCCGGGCACAGGGAGCACGGGATGGGGCCAGCAGCCCTCGGCGCAGGTGCTGCTGCAAGGGAGCAGGCTGGGGAGACCCAGGGTCAGGGCCAACCCTCTGCTTGCTGCTTCTACTTCAGGTAGAGACAAACACGCCAAAAAAACCCCAAACCAACCCCTGCAGTGCCACACCAAGACGAGCACTGTGCTCGGCAACACCAAACACTCCTAGGTCAGGCCTGGCTCGGCCACCTTGGTCTCCTGCAGTCAAGGCTGTGGCTTGGTGGGATGGAACTTTGTGTCGTCTTCCGCGCAAGTTTCAAGGTATATATACTGAAGCAAAACATAACCTGTCCAATCACTTTAACAGCTACCCATCATTAAGGCTTAGGTTTTGCAAGGATTTATCTTCAAAAAACAAAATATATTTCTTTTTTTTTCCCATCATTTCCAGCATTCACTTCATGCTGTTTTATGACCTCTTCATCTTTGCAGTGGCAGCCACGCTTGGAGAACAAAGAACCTCCACCCCTCTCAACCCAGCAGCCTGGTGAGAGCAGTCATATTGCTTGATTTCCATACACATCCCAACAGCTAGTGATCCTTTAGGAAGTACAAACCAAGAGAGCCACGTTTCCTTGCCACGCAGCTTGGCGAGTGCCCCATCTCAATACAAACATCAAATTAATTTTGTGAACATTTGGAGAACCTGAGAACTGACTTAACGCTTGAAACCCACAGTGAGCAAAGGCAGAACTGGCACATGCTTCCTCCCTCTCAGCAGCAGCGTCGCCATGCCTAAGGCCAGAGCTACTCCACGTTGAGCTTTGTTTTTATGTTCATGGCTGCCAGCTCCGCCACAAAGTAACGGAAGACATGGGGCACAGGGACAACCTCGATCGTATCCACCTCGCTGCAAACAGAGCAGGAGTACCTCCTGTTGCTTGTCACAGAGGAGGAGTGTGGCGGTTTCTCCAGCACGGGAGATGTCATGCTGCCGCAGCTCATGCAGACATAGGCTATGGAGCCATCGGAGCAGTTGAACAGGCGGTCTTGCAGCAAGAAAGACGTGCCATGAGCCAGCAAAGCATCACGCTCCATCTCGCCAAAGCGAATCCCACCTTCCACGTTCCTCCCCTTGACAGGCTGGTTGGTGACAGTGTCTCGGGGCCCCGTCGTCCTCACCTGGAACTTGTCCGAGACCATATGGCGCAGGCGTTGATAATACACCACTCCCACAAAGATCTCCGCCTCCAGCTCCAAGCCACTGATGCCACTGTACATCTTTTCTGTCCCGAAGAAGTTATAACCTGCACTCACTAAAGTCTCACCGAAGTATTTCAATGCAGAGTTCTTCTCTGTGAAGGTGAAGGGAGTGGCGTCGTAGGAGATGCCGTGTAGTGCTGCTGACTTCCCTGCCATGCTCTCGATTAACATCCCAATGGTCATACGGGAGGGAAAGCCATGAGGGTTGAAGAGGATGTCTGGAACCATCCCGTTCTCTGTGAATGGCATATCCTCAACTGGCCAGAGCTGGCTCAGGATACCTTTCTGTCCGTGACGGCTCGCAAATTTGTCTCCAACAGTTGGATTTCGGGGAACCCTCAGAGTGATGCAAGCCTTCTTGAATTTCCCGGTGCCACGGTCATTACTGCATAATCTGACATTGTCTACAATGCCAACTTCCTTATTCCTGTGTAGGTGAAAAAACAATCACAGCAAAGGTGTGTGTGTGACTTTTAGCAGGAAAAATAAAACCCTAAACCTCTTCATAAGTCTCATAAAATGCCTCGGGACAGCTGGGGAACAACACTGTTCTTGAAAATTACTATTCAGTAGCAAGGGAAATCAGACTGCATTAAGAATTAGGGCAAGGAAGCAATGCAACAGCATCGCCCAAGTGCCATTCATTTGCTTTTTCTAAAACTGGAAGCACAGCTACAACTTTCAGGTGATCAGGTAATGTGCCACCCATGAATTAAAATAAAGATCGTTTAAACCTGGTTCATCTGTATTGCACTTCATCTGACAAACTGCATCCCAGTGCCATTTGTTTTGTGTTAAGGCAGCAGTCCCTCTCCCTGCCCCCAATAAATTCAGACCATCTTGGTGGCATACCAAAAGAAAGAACTGTGCAAAGCAGAAAGGGGAGTTTAGAGCAGAAAGGGAAGGCACAGCGTGAGCTGAGAGGGCTTTGGCAACACGTGTCTTGTGCAGGGGCATGCTGCTTCTCCAGATGAACCCTCAGCCTGATATTCCATGTGCTAGGTGTCTGCTGCAGGCTTAACTGCTATTACAGAGCTTTCAGCCCAAACCTGCTACTCATTTTGGGGATGACAGCTAAGGAATAAATCCGTTTTGTCCCATGTTAAGGCAAAGTTACTTTTCTTCTTCTCCTTTGAAGCGATAGTCAATATTTGTTTGCAGAAGGTCTGTACCTAAGTTTAACTTCTGTTTCAAAGCTGTTATTGCTGTGTCCAAATGCAATCAGGGTACAGGCCATCACAATCAAATAAGCAAGAAAACTGTGCCTCATAAGCCTCTTCCAAGTTTTTTCAAACTTTTGTTCCGTCCTCCCTTTCTGCCATGCATAAAATCTATCAGCATGTGCAGCACTCAGGACAATAGGGAGACCTCCCTCTTCAGGGCCCCAGGTCTGTGGAGCAAACTGGGGGCAGGAGCCAACACTGAGAGCTGAGAAGCTCACCTCAGTAGGAACCTAAATAATTATCTGATTTGGACCAAGAATGAAAAAAAGCTGAATGGCACAGAGAGGAAACAGCTGTCTGGGTAAAGAATCTGAACTAAGGCTGGGCAGGTATGAGAGCTGGGGAGCAGAAGCGTGGAGTCGGGGAGCCAAAGAGGGCTCCGCAAGTGCAAGGACAAGGCTGAGCTTACAGATCCCCACTACCATGTGCCAAATCTCTTAGCTCTGCTCTATGATCAGAATGACTAATTTTAGGAGTCCACAGCAGTCTCCTCAGTGCAGCTAAGGTACCATCTGTTACAGAGTAATAAACAACAGCTTTTCTAGTAATGTCATTACTGCGTTACCCAAGTAATTCTCAAACTAATTCACTTTCACAATGTGAGTAACTACACAGCATTATCCTCACTCTGTCAATGCTGTAGAGACACACAAACTGGGAGTGTAGGATGCATTTAAATATATCAGTTTTTGTCAGTGATTTTTGCTTCACTTTCCTAAATGAAGAGGATTTAAATGAAAATGTCATCAGCCTTCCCTCTTTCAAGTGAAGTTCAAAAGTCTTACAAAAACTTAGCCCCAAAATATTCCAGGGGGAAGGAGGGGTGTAGTTGACGCATTTTAATACTGTAGCAGTTTGGAAGCTGCAATGTTAATAAAAATGCTCTTTGAACCCCTAATCCTTTAACAACTTGGCTTACAAGGTTTTCTGGCAAGTCTCTGGGACAGGCACTTTGTTTTGGTTTTCTGTTTGGCGTTTCTTTGGGATTTTTAGACAGAACACCTTATGGAAGTCAATTAACAACAGGTACAGAAGATAACTGCAGGGGATGAGCAGAGGAACAGTCCTTGGGATACAGTAAAAAATTTCTGCAAGCTTTCTTTTTACCAGGCTCAGATTCTCCTCCTGGGATAAGTCAGGCTCTGCAGCATACACTGGCTTAGAGAAAAGCCGTGATACATGCACGGGAGTCACAACATGAATTTCATGCTCCCTCTGTCAAGACATGGACACTATCATGTGAGGAGAAAAGGGAACACCTGGAGGAAAAGATACTGCAGCTCATTAGGGCCAACTGCTCTCAGACAGCTCACCACTGCGTGCATGGAGACAGGAAGGACAAGCTGTACTTACCGATAGTACACAGTGAAGGTCTCCCCTGTGTTGAGGTTCATGAAGCTGTAGAAGGGGTCCCCAGGCTGTAGGCTAGAGCCAACAAAAGGCAGTCCATCGGCATCCAACTTCTCCATAATATTTGGATCACCATGCCTGATGCCAAACACTAAATTATCACCTCCTCTGCTGGCTTTGAGGGAAAGGTCAATGCTCTCCATCTTGATAACACTTCCATAGGCAAACCCTCTCTGCCAGGAAGATTTGTTCACAATCTAAAAAGAAGAAACAAAGACCTGCTAAAGACTTGCTAATGACTTCAACAAAGAAAGCATTTCCATTCCGATCTGCTGCTTATAGTTTTAACATTGCCTTCCTAAACAAGCCTCCCATCAAGTCACCTTTACATAAGGCCCACACCTCATGTAACCCCAGTGTTTTCCAATGCTGGAAGCCCACTGCCTTGCACAAAGGAGGTCCTCTCTACTCTCAGTGCCGCCAGCACTACCTGAGGTAACAACGCTTAACTGCTGTGATCCTCTATCTGCCTGAACAGAGTCTGTGGACTAGCAGAAGCAGGAAACGGGTTCTTTCAGCCAGGTACCAACCTTCTTCCCAGTTCCCCAAATCAAATTACTTTACCAACTAGCAGGATTTCTCATTCTGGTGTCTTACCATTGCATCTTCCATATCATAGCCGCTGTAGGAGATGACAGCCACAATTGAATTGGTGCCAACTGGATAGCTGTCCATACCGTAATAGTCATACATGCTGGGCCGCACCAGAGGGCTCTGGGGAGTGTGAAGGTGGTACAGCTTATTATCTGAGCGGTCCTTGTAGTTATAAACTGGAAACCCCATGGTTTGCTTTCCTAGAAAGAAAGAAAGAAAGTTGGATTTATTCAGGATAAATTCAAAGTTTATCTATGTTTCATCTTCTATTGTATCTTGCTAAGAGGAGAGAGAGAAATATTTACAATATAGAGGGATTATTAATCTTAAAACTCTCTGAATTTAATAACTGCCTTAAGTTTCTATGAAACACAACACTCAATTCCTTTCATAGCATTTCATAAGGACTATTTGTAATTTTGTGTCTTTCTGCAATTTCAAAATCTCTGATAAGGTTGGTGTGGTGTTTTTTTTGGTTTTGTTTGTTTGTGTTATTTTTTTCCCTCTCCCTAGAGTTTCCCACAGTGAGGCACACTGTACATACTTCCAGGCCAAAAAGCATTTGCTTCTGCATTATAAATATATTGGCAAGGAAAACAAGTTTTGAACATAGTCACATTGGTCATTTCAGAAGTTTTAAGGACATCTTTCTGATAATACTGTCAGAAATATAATATGCTAGCAAGGTAATGAGACCTGCTCCCTTGAAGTCCCTACTCACACACTTTCTCTTAGCCTGCCTTTTTAAAAAATTTTTTAAATAAGCTTCCTGCACATCACTTGCACCTCAGCTGATTGAAACCCCACTATATATCCTAGCCCAATTTCTTTCAAACAATCAAACAAATCAATTTAAATCTCTATCAAACAGAAAAAAAACCATGCTGTTGTCACAGTACTATATTACTCTCTTGCAACAGATTCCTAGCAAGTGTCCTCTCAGCAGCTGCCGTGTCAAGACAGCAGTTGCTCACTGAAAACAGGTGGCAAGAAAACCTCACACTAACTACTGCAGAGCATCTACTGTAGCTACCAGCCAGAAGTAGGTTAACCTCTGTCAGTTGTGGGGTTGAGAGGACTGTTGACAAAACAGATGTCAGACACTAACACAGCCAAACAGCTGATGCAGTGCCCTTCACTTCTCTATATGATCAACATCATCAGAAAAATCCAAACAAAACTTACTAAAGGAAGGCAACATGAGAGCAACAACCTAGAACCGCCCACTAGAAGGCAGCCAGGATGATAAACTTGACTTAACTTACTTTGCTATGAAAAAAATGGCTGTTAATCAACCTCCATGTTGAAACAACAGTAAGGAAAGGCTATTATTTGGGAATGCAGGAAAACAGACTGGAACAGACACTTGAGAGTTTTCTTCCCCCTTTCCCTTGCGCAGGGACTTGCAGTATTAGGTACTACAGCACTTACCCATCTGGCACTGGTACATGTTTCGTGGACTTTGATTGTGGTCAGAGAAGGGGATGAGGTTGGCCACCACGCTCAGAATGCTGTGAGGGAAGAGCTCCTGGTGAGTGGTCACGCCAGGCACCACCTCTGACTCCAGCGAGGCCACATTCATGAAGATCTGCAAACATCAAATTGGACAACGCTCATTAGCTTCCTTCTTTTAAAGCGAAGGAAGCAAAACAAAGCTGCTTCCAGTGACTTTTCATCCATTTCAGTTCTAGATGTGGTCACTGTCTGCACCTTAGTGTATTAGCAGGCAAGAAAAATATCAGACAGCGGTTAAACTACCTATCATAATCACAGACTGACTGCAAGGAAAGCAAGTCTGGAAATACAAAACTGCAGTAACAAGTCTTCCTTCCCATCTCCCATTTTAATTGTTCCAAATGGGCAAGTTCTCCAGCAATCCATTGCTTGGCTGCCCATGGGCAATCTGGAGAACATGATGTAACACAAGATGAGACAGTACACGCAAGACAGCAATCCTCTGCCTCACAAACTTCACTGAGTTAATACTGAGAGCAGATTTCAATATCTCAAAAAAAGACTGCTACAGTCCATTTAAGATATTTATCAGAAACCGATTAGCAGGAAGTGAGAAAACCCTTTTGCAACCTATTCTAGCTCTTCAGCACAAGCTCCCTACATCCCATCTTTAGCTCCTTTCACAAAGATTTTCCAAAACATTGGTTTTGATGCTGCATACCTCTGTAACAGTCAGTGCTTTAGAAAGGAAATATGCAAACCCTACCTGTTCCAGAGTACCAATCCATTCATTCCTTCCATAGAACAGGTTTTTGACAGGCCGCACCATCCGGCAAGGGGTAGTAAAAATGAACAACCCAGGATACAGACTGGGTTTTCCTGTCTTTGGTATAAGGACCACTTCTGCTCGTGCAGGAAATCTCTTCTCTTGTGTTATCTGTTTGTGCAAAGAAACACCAGTTTAGAAACACAAACTAACACTGGTTTATTTAAGGTGCATCCAACAGCCTACACAATGAAAATGCCAACCACAGGTGTAGTTACTAATATAAAATGGTAGCAAAATTATTTTAAAAATACCTTTAGAAAAATCTCCACCAAGAAAAGGACAGAATATGTCTATCTTGACTTTTTCAAGAAAAAAAAATTCTGAAAATGATGACTTCGTAAGCCAGCATACCAAACATACAGACATAAACCAAGAAAAACAGAAAAACTCACTCCAATACTAACATACAAAGATAACTTATCAGGTCAGATTAAAAAATAAAGTTTTTTTAAAAAGTTCCAAACATGCCTATTTTTGACCACTGCATATTGAAGATGGTTAGCTAAAAAACATTTTAAACAAGACAACCTTGAAACGGCGGAGGGTTTCTGCAATCTCAGGAGCCAGCTCCCACTCTACCCAGCCCACGACAAAGCCATCCAACACAACACTGTAACACTCTGCATAAGGCTTGCTTGGAGTCGAATCAACGGGGGTGACACCTGTGAGAAGAAGGGGTTGGTAGAAGAAACAGACAAAAAACCCAAACAAAACAGGGAAGTTATTTCTGCAGGAAGCCTCAATCCACACAAAAAAGCTTTCCCAAACATCAAAAAATTCAGACTTACAGGGCAAAGCTGTAGATTACTTAATGGAAAACATAAAACATGCACAATGAAGAATGCCATTCCCCTCCCCATTTTCCTGATTGAAATAAGGATTCTCATGATTGTGGTAATCACAAGTGAGCTGCAGTTTAATTCAAGTCACCAACAGCATTAGAAAGTCACTACTTGGTCCAATTTCTTAGAGCTTATCCTGTGCAATTCCTTGTGCTTAAGTGAACACCTTCACTCTACAGCACACAGCTAAGAGACATTTACATTGAACGTCACCCCCCTCCAAAAGGTGGACACACATATACAAACAATGTGCTACCTAACACTAAGCAGAGGCCCAGTAAGTACAGGTTTAACTTGACTTCACCTTCTCAAGTTAACAGTGTACAGTGGCAGTATCTGGAAAACCTTTCCCAGATACGAGTTTGCAGGGCAGAAAGGTAAAAAAAGGTAAAAAAACCCAATCAAGCCACTAAAACATACCTAAGGAACATAACAAAGGTGGAATGCCTGTTACAGGCACCATCTCTGTCACTATTTCACACACAGCTGTCATGTGGTTCATCAGACCACAGGGTTCTCCATCTGGGGTGTCCACAGGGCACAGGAATCCCCAGGATTCAGGCAGCAGCTTGCGGACAGTTGTAGTTCTCATCTGGGAAAATGCTGCCCCTCTGTGTATGCAGCGGAAGTGGGAAAGGTAGCGAATGAAATTCAGCTTGTCTCCTACCACACACAGACCACTGTTCTGTAACATGCCTAGGCCTTGGGAAAAAAAATTGAAGTTTATGTCAGGATGTCATCAAACTTTAACAAATAAAATACAATGTAACAAGGCAGTAATAAGCCACAAAGATGCTCACACAGGACCCCAACAACAGAAGGCACGTGTGCTATTGCCTGTGCACAGACAACTCAGTGACCTATAAGAGGCCTAGACTTTAAATTCCAAGCCACTGCTTCAAATCCATCTCCCCTTAGAAAAAAGTTATTCCCAGTGAAGCGACTTGGGGATTTGCAGCTGGTACTTTTTACTGAAATTCTGTGGCCCTCTAATTCCATTTCATTTTCTAGTGGGCACTCCATTACAACATCATCACACTAGACACTTCAGGGAAGCACCAGGTAAATCTGAAATATATTAGTAATGTGGTTTCTCTCCATTTAAGCTCACATGACAAATGGGGCAGTCCTGATAAACAAATGCTCCTTTTCTGTCTCACATTGCATTTTCTAAGAAATAATCTTTGGAAAAACAAATCAAAATATGGTCGATATTTTGGACAATGTTAAATTTAGTTTCAACTATTTATCTGGGTAGAGGCTTTGCTTTAATAACTAGCCTGGTTTATACCATGCATAAATTCTATGCTTGAGGAGAAATTTTGCCTTTTCCTTCAACTCTCCTCAAACTACTTTCATTAATTCAGCTGCAGTGTACAATGTCTGCATACAAGCAGTTGTCTTCAGTTAAGAGCTCGGTTTTATGTTGTTTCTCATTCTGTTTAGCAGGAAAAAAAGGCTTCTTAAGCCTGAAGATTTACCGGTTTTAGATCGCAGGTTACCAGTTGCAAGAAGATATTCAAAGGGCTTCGTAAAGTCCGTTGCCAGGCTGAATGCCTTTATTAAGCTGTCCGTGTTTATGCTGATGTCCGCCTTTTCTGTTCTTTTCTCCAAAACAAACTTAACAGATTGCAACCAGCTTTCAAGCCTCTCCTGTGGTTTGAAATTGAGAGATTTAAATTTAAAACAGGAAAATAAAGGCTCAGATTAGAACTTCACATCAGTTGCACGTGCTACAGAAATCCTCTTAAATCAGCAGGATGGACAACTCTTACTGAACTGACAGTTTTCCAGCCATATTTCTCACACTGACTTCATTTATCAAAATGCTGATGGTATCACACCAACACAGACCTGCAAAGAAAATATCCATCCAACAGCTTAGCAATCACTTCCACCCAGACCAGTGATGAGTCTGGCAAAGCACAACAACAGACTTCCATAAAGAACAAAGCCCAAAGCAGAAATTGTACCTATGACAAGAATAACTCCTCTGATTAGCTTGATAAATGCAGTGACAAAGTAAAACCACATTATGAGGTAAGTTTAGATACAAAACTCGAAGGTCATGGACATACAGCATTTAAATGTTGCTACGACAATATGAGATCGTGGACTGTATTTTCATTTTAACTGTAATTTTATCGCTGCTGTGATCTTAAGATACTATATAAGAACAGGGAAAAGAACCCAAGATATCCAACAACGCTCTGAACTTAGTAAAAATCCATTGTATACAGTCACACTGTGCATGCTCTAGTCTATATAGGATCTTTGCATTCAAAAAAGGGGCTGTTAACTCATTCCCCTGCTGATCTAACAGGGCCAGTCACGAATGCAACCTTTTCTGGTTCCTGGTGGCAGTTCCACATAGCACTAAAACACTTCACAGAACTCTTTTCTTTCTAAACTCACTGAAACCAGTCAAGTAGTAGAGAAGTTTTAGTAATCTTCCAATAAAACAATGCTAAAGACAATTTTGGCTAAAATGGAAAAGAAATGTTAAAATAGAGTTATCTAATACCTCCAGGAAGTATCTTTACTTGGGGATGGGAACTACTATTCTACAATGATTTTCATGGGACAGCCAAGTTTCTGAACAGGAATACTTTCCTCTTGGCATCCTAAAATGAGGAATCCCTAGAAATAAACTGAATTCCTAATACACTGGAATAGATCTGGGAAACTGCATTTTTATATCACCATTAGCAAATTACCTGTGTAACTGAGAAGCATACTATCAACTTCCTGATCCGTAAAGGAACATAAAGATGGGAGCATGATGACAACATCATGAATCATCACTTCTGGAAAATGCAGGGGCTGGGGAGTGGGCAGTTACTTTCTTGCATATGTGCCATGTAAAACAGAAGCAACACCACAACAAAGGCAGATCTTTACCACTCCCATATCAATTGACACTACAGAAGTATGCTGTTTCAAAAACCTCTTCAAACAAGGACTGGTATTCCTCCTTCCTCGGCCTCCCACTCTGAATGGGGGCACTTTCATTTATTTGCTTTGGAAGGCTATGAAGCTCTTTATCCCAGGTTTTGTACAGGCTTTTCTTTGGCATATTTAGCACCCTGTACTGAGACAGCCAAGCCTTCCTCAACTACCCTGCCTGGTCAGGCTACATCCAGCACTCTCTCAGCCTTCACAGCACATCCAGGCTCCCTGCTCTTCAATCTGGCTCCTGCACCTCTCCTGTCCCCATGGTCACTGTGGGGTCTGGACTGGATGACCATTACATTCACAGGCTTAAACCCCTTAAGACCTTACCTTTAAGAACATAAGGAAAAGCTGTCCTGGGGTAAGCACTTCTTGATTCATCAGACTGTCTGGATTATCCTCCATGCACTCCCCTTTGGCAAAAGCATACAGCTTCCGGGTCATCATACAGAGCAGGTAGAACTTTTCAGTTCTGTTTGTCAGGTGTATGCAGATACACTTGCTGAAGGAAGAGAAAGGAGGAGGACAACTAACACCATCTCTTCATGCTAGCTGTTCTTCAAGTTTCTCCTAAATAATTTCAAACCAAATTTTTTAGCTAAAAAGCCTAACAAGGCACAAGCTTTTCCAGCTGCCCTTAGTATTATATATAAATTACAATAATAATAATAATAATAATAATAATAATAATAATGATAATAATAATAATAATAATAACCCAGAGACTGAGCTGAAAATTATTAACCTGTCATTTTAAGGGGCTAGTTTTATTAAGGATATAGTTGGTTGATTAGATGAAGATGAACCTTGTGAAAAACTCATTTTGCACATTCCCATGTTAGATGTCCTCATAAGCATGTAGTTTATGTGAACAGATATTTGAGCCAGGACCAGTCAGCAGATGAGATTTGCGTGTTGTTTTACAGTCACTATGACACCAACCACATACATGCACATATCCACAGACGTGCACCCACTCCAAATCTGAGCTGGTATTTACAAGTACTCAAGGACTTGGGCATCCCAAATAATTGTGTTCATGTGCTAAAAAACCTCTCAAAGAGCAAATACCTACTTTACCAGAAAAAGTAATTATTTAGTTGAATGCCTGTCACAGTGACAGTCTCAAGGCCAGCTCTTCCATTCCTTTCTGACTTATTCCATGGAAGAAACAAGATTTTAAAGTATTTAATTTCTACCATTTTAAAAGATAAATGTAATTATCATCATAGTTGCTGACAATGGTGCACTGATTAAGTGCCGCAAATTGCAGTATTTCTGTTCAACAAATAGAGCCTTGAGCAGTCACAGACCTAGTTTTAACCTTCTCTTCCTAAATCTTTTATATTTATGTTTTTCATCAAATACATCAGAAAATCACATCTAAATAACAACTGATACCCTCTCCTGAAACCATTTTGGGGATACTTTTATCAGTCCATTAATTTCTGAACACCACAAATACACATTATTATAATATCCTGGAGTCTCATCAAAAAATGTCCACTGGACGTTATTTTATAAATGCATGTGAAAACCATAACAAAGTGTGATAAGGCAGAGTACTCTTAAAACTGCCTGTAATTTCAATACAGTTACACTGAATCACACACTCCTGCATGCATACATACATACTTCAAAATGAAATTTGCAGCCTGTTCATTGCTGTACCACTCAGGAAGGTTAAGTTTTATTCTGAAGCTCTTTCCCAGGTATTCGAGGACATTTTGCTGTGTTAAACAGCCCGCATCCACTACCACTCTCATCATCTCAGTAACACAGTTCACATAAAAAGTATCGTTTTCCTTTTCTTTGACCAACTCTTCAAAGATTTGGTAGTCTGGGAAATTAACTAATGCCTGAAAGACAGAAGTGTATTGCATCAGAAAAACAAAGTCATAGCAACATCTGTCCATAAAATACATCAAAAGAACAAGCCACCCCACCGATTTAGGTTTTTGGTCCTCTGGAAATATCATTACACCATGCAGACTGGAAAATACTGTGGGGTTGAGGTGCTTAACGAGTAATGCAGGGGATATTCATACCCTGATGATGATCACAAGGACTCCCAATCCAATGAGACCCTTGGAAAGAACCAAAGTTGCACACTCTAAACTAATAGGCTTCTCATGTTTAGGTAAGATTTACCGCTATCTTCATAGAATGAGCTCACCTAGAAACATGGACTTTATTCACCATTGTCACAAGCTGCTACTTATTCTCATGCAAACCAAAAGGCAATTTAGCCTTTTGATGAAGGTTATTAGAACCAATCCACTTTAGTTTTAACACTTCATATACTAAAGCTCATACTTAAATCCCGCATTCTTAGCTCTTGGTGTTATAATTGTTTCCTAGTTGTTTCTTTACATCAGGGTTAAGCAAACTAATGACTTCTCTGTTTAAGGACAAATGTGCCTCATCTTTAAGAAATTTATTTGCTCAGCACATTTAAGTAGGTTTCAAAAAGTTCAGGAAAAATTGAAGGGTGCATGAAAAAGACACTAAGGCAGATTTCTTTATGAAAGGGAGCAATGTAAGCTCAGTTCTGCTGCTTGGTAATCATGATATATACAATTTGGAATCTGCCAGAGCACATGTTGTGTTTTGTCCAACAGAGGAGAGCACTGGGATGACTACGTAGCATGAAGAAATCATAATTAAAGCCAGAACAGAAGCGCAGCAGGGTTGCAGTAGCAGCAGTCTGCTGCAGCGGGACCTGAATGGCCCACAGGAAACCAGCGAAGAACTCAGCTTGATCAATGCAGAGGGGGGATGAAACCCAGAGAGTGACAACTCATGGAAGAATTCAACTTCAGACAACACGGCCTGCTTATGCTGAGATTTCATGAGCTACCAGAACATCAGTACAATTCCTTTGCATATTGAAACAGGTAATCAGCTACTTTTGTTGAAACAAAAGTTGAAAAAAAGTGTTGGAAGAAAAAGTGAAATGCATTGCGCAACAGCCATGTGAATACAGCAGGTTGAAAGAAGACACAAATTCAGTGGGGCTGATTTACATGATGCTTTCATCATGTAGTGCTGCAGGCCTCTGATGTGCTCTAACAGCTGCTGCAGGTAAAATACACGGCTGAAGTACTCTGGCTCTGCTACTAGAGAAAGCATGCTTTTAGAAAAGAATTTTAAAAGTCATGGCTCAAGTAAGACTTTTGCCTGCTAGCCAAAGAACAGTTTATATCCATCAAATTGTGCTCCAACAGATCCTTCCAGATCTTCACTGCTTCCAGTTCCAATCAGAAACAGCATTTTATATTCCCCCTTAAAAAAAAAAAAAAAGGCAAATTTACTGGTTTTAGATGCATTAATGATTAATGCTGTTCACTCACTGGACACTCAGCTGTGATTCTGTTTTAAAAAGTTTCCCAAGATCTTTCACGTTAGGTGGCAAACTCTTACACCGTCCAAGAGCTATTCATCCAGAGCATTCATTAGTAAAAAGCCATGAAACCCTTGTGTGTATCTTCCCTCCTCTCTTGACCCTGCATGCACTTCCTCTGCTGCAGACAAGTGTTACATAACAGGCATAAGCTTGGTGTGGACTGTAGTTCTTCAGTTAGTATAGGAAGGATGACAAAATACTTAATATGGAATTAGCTTCTTCTCATTATTTAAATAAAAATGTCTAGTAAAACTTCTGTATTTATTCAACACAGAAAACACAAGCATTAGGAGTTTACCTTTAGAGCAAATCCCAAGGGAAGGAAGAACAACTCTTTCTGAAAAATGAAGTTCACCATGACACAACCATTTTCCAAGTAGTGAAGGTTCATATTTATTGCAGTGTGCTCATCCTTAACGCAGTGCATCACTACTCCTGCAAAAATTATCACAAGCAAAGACCAACACAAGCTGTACAAACACAACCAGCTGCATTGCTGTGATGTGCCCGAACCACTGTGAAACAATTAATGAGAGAAACTTTGGTATTTCATGGCTGGGAACAGGAGGCAGATCGCTAGTTTCAGCATCCACCTGCCATTTCAAATAAATACACCAGCTCAATTGTTTTTACTGGACAAATGTCTCAGGAGTGCCAGCAAACTTGCTGAGAGGCTTGGAAGATGCATACTGTTAAGTCCCAAGCCTCAACTATTCTGTCTGTAACCTTAGGTTGTAAGATACAGCAACACAGAAATACTCTTCCTAACTGCACTCTGGGTCAAGTTTTCACAGTTCTGTGTTCATGGGGTACTGCTGAAGCAGTGTTTCCTGGTCCTGTTTCATGATATGTGCTTCAGAACAAAGAAAAATAAAACAAATGGGACCATTTAAACTGGCACTGCCTCAAAATTAATTTCTGTGGAATTACTCTGTGTGCTCAAGCACCAGAGTCCAGTTAAATCAGCAGCTGGTAACAACTGAAATAAAACTGTAACTTCTGGTTTAATTGAATTTTAAACTCATTTTACTGAGTATACATGACAAAGGTTCAAACAAGTTCAGCAGTCTACACTGACTTCTACTGAAAGTAGGGTTTTAGTTACACCTTCCATATACCAAATGTTACATATACTGCAAGGCCTGGAATATAATCTCCTCGCTCAGCATGGGCAGCTAAGACAGCTCCCACAAGGCCAACATCTGTTTCATGCATGTACTGTTATGGTGGTGCTGACCCTTTATTTTCACATGTAGTAAAAATTACAAACATTACACAAGAGCTACACCACAACAAACTACAGAAAGTCAGCTATAGATGGTCAGCTACAGGAAACTCTTCATCTTACCGTACTCTGTGAAACCAGGGCCTCTATTTTTCCATTTGTGTCTTGTCATTGCAAGAGGGAAATTTCTCCTGGGCATAATCAGCATCCTAATAACTTTTTCTAAGCCATTAATTATAAAGTAGCCTCCCATTTCCTGGCAGAAGAAAAATAATTTTAATGTGCTTAGAAATTAATAACCCAGCATTTTATGTAAAAGACAAAAATGCCCGTATTATATGTTAACAAACATTTGATATTTTAACTATAAAACATATAGCAAGACAGATGTTTCAGCACTGCATTTGGAAAGGCTGCACTCTTCGCCAGTGACTATTAAGTCTAAACGCAGCATACAGTGCAAGGAAAGGGATGCATATTCCACAATTTAAAGGAAGAAAGGAAAAAAAACCACCACAAAATCCATGTGGTCAACTGAATGGCTTTGAAGAGTCGACACTAACTATTTTTTCAATAAATACACTGAGTTCTCATTTTGAGTTTATAAACTAGAGGGATCTTCAGTGCAGAAAAACTCTTGCTAGTCACATACAAGCTTAACACTGATAAATGTATAGCTCCATAAACGTAAGCCATTAGTGTTGCCAAAAAGTGTTTCAGTAGCAAGTAATACCACAAATGAAGGTACAAGCAGCACACTAGGAGGGCAGCAACTGCACACCATTGTAGATTTTCTTTCACAGTTTGCTCACTCTTTTTGTGAGCATAAAATACGGCACTAAACAATCCTGTATTTGATGCCCCACACCTGACATGCTACTGGGGAGATGAGGAAAAAGTTGCAGAAGACAGCTGAGAATTAAAATGTCTCTTTTGATGCCTGTTCTGCAAATCTTTGTCTCCACAGAGGCCCACTCACAACTACATAGCCTCAGTTGCCAGTTAAGTAATTGTATACTGGAACTGCACCAAACAGACCCCTGTATTCAAAAACAGTTGTGACTGCAAATTTTCCAAGATGCTGTATGGAACCTGTAAATAGGGTACATTCACAGAAAATAAGTCGTCAAACTTGAAATACAATATAAACACTTGAGTTCTTTCAAGAGAAGCTGGTCTGAGATACCGCTCATGTAAAACACAGATTTTCCTGACCCACAAAATCCCTGTTACCTCTTCCTCCTCATGGTGCTGGATGAGCTCTTGTGGAGAAAGATTATAGAGGTTGCACAACTTGGACTTCACCATGATTGGAATATACCCCAGGGGCTGTTTAATAGTCCCTTGTGGCATGCCATTCACTGACCAGCTGATGTCAGCCTAAAATGACACAACGCAAACAGTGAGCAAATTAAGTTGCCCTTTTAATCTTTCCTGCTATATTAGCTGTACATTTAATATAACCGCAATCTGTTTAACAAAGTTCAAAACTGGAAAATGGTAATAATGATAATAAAAAGTAGAATTAGTAGATACATGCTAAAGATTATGCTCTGAAAAACAGTCAACAAAGAAAATCGTATCAGACTAGAACTAGGCCAAGAGGCTGCTAGGAAAAGTGAACAAAGTTGGTACAGTCTGGTTTGCCTTTCAGACCCTTTGAGAAAGCAGCCTAAATAGAAAAACCTCAGAAGTTAACAGTTACAAAAAAAGGAGAAGAAAACAAAAAATGCTCTATGAAAGGACATCCACACTACAAGCCTGCAGAGACCTTTCTTAAGACTTGCACACTTCTGTTCACAAGCAATCTGAACAGTGAGAAAGAAAAGCGTGTGTGAAAGAAAGTAACTTATTCACAGTAACAAGACCTGGCAGCGGGTCTGCAGAAGGACCCCTTGACTGTATGAAACAAGGCGATAAAATGCACGGTAGGAGCAAACAGTCCTAACTTTATAGACAGGCTTTGAAAGAGCTGCTGCCATGCAGGAAAGAAACAACAACACTGCAATACAAAAACACTGGTTCAACACGGGGTAACAGTCAAAAGAGTAAATCGAGTCTTAGGAATTACTAGGAAAGGGAAGGGAAATGTTACTGCACCCCTCTAAATCCACAGTGCAGCCTTAGACTGAGACCTCTGCACAGTTCTGGTCTCCAGCTTAAGTTATGACTAAAGGTATAAAGTGGATCCTGTATGAGCAGTCGCTGAGCAGACAGGGGCTCACTCCTCACCTTGGGAAAGCGAGAACATCAGGAAGAAGCTGAGGGAAGGCTATGTGGTTCCACCAGCACAGTGGAGACAGGGAATGACTACACACTGCTGTGCAAGGGCAGGGAGAGACCAAGCTGTCCTGGCACAAAGCAATACCTTCTCACCCAAGGCACAGCAAAATGTTTTGTTCCAACTATTCCAAATATTTACATGGGTTCAAAAAATAATGAAGCAAACACTGGAAAAAAGATGGGAAGCAACTAAGGTATGAAAAATAAAAGCATCTCTAGCTCAGGAAAATCAGAGCCTCTAGGAAAATGGCTTTGAACAATCTGTGATTGCACCACTTTCATGTTCAGGTAAGATACCGCACTTACAGTTGTTTTTATCACTGTTAGTTGTAATGCTTTGGACAAAGAAAAAAGAAAAGCTGAAATTACGAGCAAGCATCCCCTCACACAAATGTACAGCTCTGACACAAACAATTTTAACAGAGAACAGCAACCGCTGTGCAATCCTTTCACGGTACAAAGGAAAATTGTTCGCTGAGGATTCTTCTCTAGGCAAATTTCAGAGTAATTCTGAAAAATGATGAACATATGATGTGATCAAGAGGGATTTATAACTCTGGGCGACTACACGGAAACAACACTGCTTTTGAGACCTGGATTCCTGCAGAAACCAGATTTGATTGTCGTGCTCTCTGGGACGACACAGGTCTCCTTCCAAAGCCTTCTGAAGTGGCTGGCTGGCTGACTGCGAGGCCAATTTGACAGCAGAGTACAGCACACAGCTGGGATCCCGTGAAAAAGGCGGGCCGGGGAGAGGGGGCCTGTTACCAGCCGGGTTTGACGGAGAGTTTGCGCAGGGAGTTCATACTTCACCAAGCACCCGAGCCTCCACGCGGGATAGAGCTCTTAGGAAATCCCCCCCGAGGGGGGGTGGAACCGGGAAGGGGTCTTTCACTGAAGCGGACAGAAACGCGCGAAGGGCACGGGAGCGGCGGCCCGGCGCTACGCCGCGCGACAAGGACACGCGTGCCGGGCGGGCAGGACGGACACTTACGGCGATCCTGCCGCGGTAGGTGCTGCGGAGGCCGCGGCACTCGGCGGGGAACACCCTCCTCTCCTGGCAGACCGCTCCCAGCGGCAGGGCAGGGGGCGCGATGGACACCCCCGCCACCGTCAGC
>NW_020799097.1:113297905-113315138 GCF_003259725.1 Athene cunicularia
CCCGTCCCGGACCCTCGCCCTCCGCCCCACAGCAGCCCCCTCCCCTGCGTCCCCCAAAGCTCAGCTCCCCCAGCAAGTGCTCCCAGCACCGTGCCCCCATCCACCTGCACCCGTGTCTCCCAGGGCGGCTCCTCCCAGCCACACCTGCCCCAGGGCCCCTGCAGCAGCAGTGAGGAAGCTCTGACACCCTGCTAGCCCACATCACTCCCTGCCACCTCCGTGCCCCTGGACCCCCAAAGAACCCCCCAACTCCCACCAGCGCTGGGAGCGCCCTGGGGTGCGAGGCCAGCACCCCTCATGCCACGCTGCTGTCTCTTATCACATTTGTCACCAGAGGTGAGGAAACCTCCACCGTGGGACTGGGACGGCTCCCGGAGTCCTGCATGGCAAGGGGGGCAACACTTGCCACAGGATCCCACAGGCAGTTTTCCAGGGGGACCTGACACCCCACGGGCCCACTGCCCAAAGGAAACACCACAGGCTGTGGGGTTTGCACGATTTAATGATGGTTTAGGAGAGATGTGGATAGAGTCACTGGAGATCTACGAGCTCGGGCACCCGCCGGCCCCACACGCACATGCTGACGTGAGAGCAGCTGGGGACACAAACCAGAGCCTGGCAGGCTGCCAGCTTGGCAGCGCAGTATGTACCCCACCACTGTCTCAACACCAGGGTTTTCTGAGGGCTGCCATAGCAGACACTGTCAATGAGACATGATTATGAACCTACATATGGCACAGCATTGCTCTCCCGAGGGAGTGCTGCACGTGGAGAACAAGAAATGCTTGGAGCAGGGACATGCAAGCAGTCCTGAGGGGTGCCTGGTCACAGCAGGACTGGGAGGCCAGGCTACCTGGATGAATCGGCTTTTAAGCCTTTCTTAGACTTCTCCAGTGTTTTCTGTGGGCTGTGGCCAGCCACCAGATTTTGGCAGTAGTACAATAGCTGTTGCATGGTAATCATGACTAACTTGGTATGAGACAAGCCACATGGGAGTTACTGGAAACCCAGAGTCCAGCGGGACCAAACACTGCTGGAAAACACTGCCAGAGCACCTGGGCCTGAAGTCCTTCTTGGCTGACATGACGGGATACAACTAAGACTGGAGACATTTTGCAATATGGTAGGCATCTTCTGGAAACCCAGCACCATCCTTTGTGAAAGCTCAGGAAAGAGTTAAGACCTTTTCTACTGACCTTTTAGCTGAAATAATCTAGAAAACATTTATTGTTGTGTATTCCTAGAAAAAAAGAAACAAACAAGTCTCACAAGGGCTTGTGAGCATCACTTGCACGGTGCACCCGTGTCTGCAATGCTCAGGCCTCAGTCATACATGCATCCTCTACTCCACCTTGTAGCTAGTATTTTGGGCAAGACCTTAGGCACTGTGATCTCTATCCTGTATCACTTACCTCCTGTGCTTTACCTTGGGGAGCACTTTGAAAGCAGGTGGTAAATACACGTGATACCTGCTGTTTTCCTCCAAAGGCTGCTGCTTATTTCTGAAAAATTCAGCAAACAAACCAACTATTAAAGCATCCCTGAATCACCATCTTCCCCAAGCCCAGCTGAAAAGGCAGGGTATGAACAGCTGCACTGCCTGTGGTTGTGGCTCTATCACCAAGTTGAAGTCCCACTTGCTGAGCAGCAAAACCAGCCAGCTGCTGACCTGCCACAATGCAATCCGAGGTGAAAAAGGGGTTAGAAAAAGGCCTTGGAGTTAAGCAGAGGCTCCTGAGTCACCACTCCTCCTGGCTTTACTAGCTGGTCCTGCTGCTTTTGCCTGCATCCAGGCAGCTTTCTTGCCCTTATCCCACTATGTTGGAAATCTTGTGTTACTGTGCAGTAAGGGAGTGATTCGGTTTTCTAATTTCCCTTTTGAGGGGAAAAGAAGGATGGGTCTAGCACCCCAGAAAATAATCATTTTTCACTTCATGATAATGGGGAAAATTTTCTCTTCTCGCTTCATGCTCTGCTCTCATCTGCACTAGAGCTTGCAAAACCCCAACATCTCTTTCACCTCAGGCACAACCTGGACCAGAGCAGATCTTCCCTTTGCTAGGCAAAAAGGTGTAATTTTTAAGCTCCCTTGAGCTCACACGAAAATGCCCATGGAGATGTGGTGAAGTTTACAAGTTGAGTAACAACCACTACAGCCTAAATTTTACCTTGGAGTGTTACCACAACACTTTACCTGGCCTGCAGTGGAATTTTGACACTTACGTGCTATCATAAGGTTAGAAAACCCAACCAGTCCTCTCTCCATACCCCTCTCCCAGCTTATCACCCAGTGCTTCCCATCTCACGAACTGATGCATTCAGAGTCCTTCTTCTGAACACCCATGAGGCCCAAATCCAGAGACCAGACCTGGCACTCAGGGTCTCGCTGGAAGTGAAGCCACCCACCAGCACTTGCAGTGCAGGGGAACAAAGATGCAGCCCCGTTTTTAAACAGCTCCTGCTGCCTGTCAATTCTCAGCATCCACCAGTGTACCCTGTGTTTGTCACACTCCCTGTGTGACGATGCGGATGAACACCGTGCTTCAGGGTGTTGACAACCTCAGAGGTGCTTGTGCGGCTCTTTGGGATGCACCCTCTCTCTGACGCTTCTGCGAGGTTTTGCGAAGCACTCCGTTCCCTCCTGGATTTTTGAGTGGCCCTGTGAGAAATGGTGCTACTGGTGGATTGGCAGCATGTTGCAACAAATTTCCATCCCATGACAGCATGATCAAAATGTATCACTCCAAGGAGGCCTGGTCACTTCAGTCCTGACTACAAAATGGTGCCAGGATCATCTGCTGGCACGAAGACCTCTGAAATCTCTGTCATGAGCAAAGATGAGTATACCAAAGCACCAGGATCTTCTCAGGGAGGCAGAAATCCCCTTGCTTGATTCACTTCCCATTAACCACAGGCAGCCAGAAGCTTGTAACCTCCACAATATCTTCTTGTTTGTTTGTTCTGGGTGAGAGGAACCAGTTTATTTTGGTGCCAACCATGTCTCCCTGCCAGAGGCAGCAGAACACAACCCCGAACATCCCCCACAAACCCTGCTGCTGTTACAAGTACCACTGTGCTCTGCAAAGAGCTCTAGCTGAGGAAGGATGTGCTGAGCTCACATTGAAAATTCAGACACACTTCATAGTGTGGGCAGTAAACCAGGGATTTAGGTTATACTCAAAGTAGATGTTAGCTCTGGAATTCAGGGACCTCAAGGAATTTAACCTCCCCTGCTCCCCAAAACACCTTGCCTTGCCAGCTGTTTGGAAAAATCTATACACAAGGAATCTTTCTCCTGGTCTATAAAACCTCACCAACCTTCCCCCTAGCTGGGATTGTGTTCAGGGCAGAAAATTGCAGTATTTGTCAAATGGAGGAGAATAAGATTGGTGGGACCAAATGGGAAAAAAATTATTTCCGTTAAAAGGTTTCAGATTCAGGCCTCAAATGCGTGAAGGTGAAAGCTGAGGAGAACCTAAATTCACTGCAGTGTCTCAAAAGAAACTGCGGAGACTGGGTTTCCACTATTTCAAACACTGAGCACAAATGTGATGCTAAAAATCCTACAGCCTGCTGGTGAGCACCAAGAGGGTGTCTCTACCTCTTTTAAACAACTGCATCAGACTGGGATGGACAATGATTCAAATCTCATTAGGAAAAGGGATAGCTATAAATAAACAAAACTCCCTTCCTTGCTTGGGTTAATTCACCGCCTGCAGTTCAGCAACCTTTTGCCAGCTGTTGCCTGGGTGTTCAGCCAACCAGCTTGGAAAATGACGTAAGTAAACTGAATTCTTGGTGTTCCTGACTTTAGGCATCCTGCGATGCAAGAGAGCTTGCTCCTTTCTACGTAATAGAGCAGGAACAAAGGAAAAGAGTCACCTATTTGGAGCTGAGCTAAGGCACTAATGATGCAGTAGGTGAGGAAAGAAGAAACACAGCAGGAGGAGGACAACTTCCCAGCCACGATGTCCCAGAAGATCATCGTACTCTTCACTCAATTCCCTTAAAAAACCCGATGTTATCTCTATAGAAAAGGAGGGGTTAATACAGTATTACAGTATCCCTGTTGGGGTTTCATTTTAAGGTTATTTTGTTGTTCTCCCAGAGAGATTTGTTTCAGATATCAAAGTCACATGAGCTGTTTCTAAAGTGGATTTTGGTGAATGCTGGCAGAGTTACCTGAGCAGCTCTGGCTCATCACAGCTGCGTGGATGCCCGTTTTGTTGTTTTTCCCCGTGATTTCCCAGAAAATAAGAAGCCTGTCTCTATCACTTTTTGGCATGATACCGAGATAAGCCACTGAACTGTGCTGACCCAATGGGTGCAGTCTCTCCCTGTGGAAAGCAGAGGCATTCCTGTTGTCATCACAGCTTGATAAAGATTGATGATGGCTGGCTCGTCTTCTGCCCAGTGTCGTTGAGGGGGAAAACACTAGAGATAGCTACATCAACAATTCCTTGGCAGAGCTCTGCATACAGCTTCCTAAGAGATGAGAGAGAGAGAGAGAGAGAGAGAGAGAGAATCAGATGCCCAGCCAGGCATGACAAACCAGCAGGTCCCTGATCAACTTTTACATAGAGATGCATTTTCCCAGGAGGATCTACAACATCCTGCTCCCATTACAGGTAGCTCCAGGGTGGCAAACGGGAGGGTGACATCTCTTCCATCTCCTCCCCACCTACCCCAGCAACCGTCTTCTTTTTCAGTGGTGCTGCCATTCCCAATATTGCTCTCTGCCAGACAGGACCACAAAACATCTGAGTTTACTAACAGAACAGGCTCCTGAGCAGAGTCTCCACACCCTCAGGCCCCAGACTTGAGTCACTGCAAGATGCATGGGGGGCAGACAGTGGCTGAACAGCTGAGCACCCCCTGTACTGGCTTTCCAGCTCCATGAGTGGTCGTTATCACACCAGGCCCTGTTCACGTGGGGATATGCCCCGGAGGGACTACTCTGATGCATTCATCATTTGATGAAATGCTGCACTGGAGTGCAGCTGTGCACAGCAGCTTCTGACCAGGAACAGAGACCACAGAACCCTACAGAAGTATGGCATGTTTTTCATAATGGCACAGCTCATGCAGAGCAGGATTAGGGAGAAGAGAGTCAATGTGTTTGAGAAATGATTTAATACAATACACTTTCTCCTGAATGAAATACATGTGTAAACTCCCTGAACATGCTGGCACCTGGAATGTTTTCAGTACCAAAGATGTCTTTACTAGGATTAACTACATCTTTCACCCTGTGCCTTTGGGGCTACATGACAGTAAGATGCTTTTTCAGCTCCTAGGAACGTTACTGCTTTCAGCAGCTGATCTATCTTTTAAGTGGGAACTGTGTGATACAGGTGCTATAAATCAGAATAACCCTAAAGAGGAGAAGCCACAAATAGCCAAAACCTACCTCAGCTGCCTCTGTTTTCAAGTGCCCACAGAGACATAAAGCAAACAAGGCATTGCTGCAACCCAAATACACCCAGCAACAGCCAAATTCTACCCATACAGCAACACAAGGAGGTGCAAGGCAGCATTGCATTACAGTGTACATAGTGAACAGGGCACCCTGGACACAGAAAGCTCCCTGATGAACAGGCTGTCTGACCTGTATTTTTTGTCTACTGTTACTGATGATCCAATCCAATTTAATCTACATCTAATCTAATTCTAATGCAGTGATGTACAGCCTGTTCTGTTTTGCTGGGCTTGTATAAAATACAGATGCCCATTTAGCAAAGATTTCTAGTCTCCCACAGTTGTCTCAATCACCTAATACAGCACTCCTGCTGTGCCTACAAAGAGATGCTCATGGCCTCAGCTGTTTGGCTGTCTCAGCCTCTCCCTGTGGCTGGTGGAAGCTTTCGTCCAATGTCTGCAGCATTCACAGTGGGCTCTGGGGTCCTGCTGCCTGCAAATTCAGTCACTCACTTCTAGCTGCTGCCCTTAATGCTATTCATTTATCATGTGTTCAGGTAAAGACCAGCCACCAGTGGCTCCACAACAGAGACTGAGAAACGACCTGACCCCCCAAAGTGTTAATTCTGCAATGTAACTTCAACCCAACAGTGTCAATAAAAATGACACAAGTTATACTGAAACTCATTTGTCTGAAACCTGAGGTTAGTGCCCCATCACACATGGGAAAGAAGCTGGGGGATACCAAACACAGAGACAAAGCAATGTATTTAAATCAGCTGGCACTTAGAGCAGTGGGTTAGCCTGGAAAACTTCTCTGCTATTCACTTTCTTCCACCTTTTTCACTTGGAGCTGGGACACAGCCATTCTCTGGGTGAAGCATGTGAATGGTGGCATCACGAGGGTATTACAGAAACTGATTACTCACTGGGCACATGCTGGGGCCCCATTGACTTCTATCAGCCAGACCTTCAGCTCCTCATCCACCATGAAGTCAAAGCCGAAGAGCTGGAAGCTCTGGTAGTGAAGATGCTTCGTGCTGATTGCAGGCTCTATACACATAAGGCAGCTTCTGCAAAGGGAGAACCAGAAACCCAGTATCAAAAGCCCAGCGGACATACCCATTGCACTTCAGCTTCTGAGGGCATGTGCATTCAACAGTTAAGGGGAGCGGTGCCCTGTTACCTTGGGACTGCCCCAAATGACAAGCTATATCCAACACACGTCATGGTAACCAGGTCCCTCCAGGTGAGATTGTGCAACTATCAAAACACATGTGGGGACACCCCTGAGTGAATTCCTGAAGAGCAGCATCCACCCTCACTACTGGATCGGGCAAGCTGAAAACATGATGTGCAATTAGAGCCTGGAGCAGAAGGCAGAGCCACAAAGGGCTGCACCAGGTCCCCAAGGAACTGCCGCCGAGAGCTCATCTGCCTTCGAGTCCCTCAAAGACTGTATCATGTCATTTTGGTGTAACAGTAGTGGAGCACTTGCAAAGTAAATTCTGCCATGAAGGATCACTTTATCAAGACCTGGATTCTCTGAAGCACCATAATCTCTAAGACTTCTCTCCAGGCATTTTCCATGCCCAGGAAGTAGCTGGTTCTCTGTGGACTGGGTAAGATGACGTATGCCAAGATGTGCTGCTGTGTGCTGATGGTAGGGGAAGCAGTGAGATCCTGCAGACTTGATTCTGAATTCATTTTCCCTCTCACACCTTGTCTTTTAACCTCACCCAGTCCCGTCATTCAACCTACTCTCTTTGCTTACCAAGTGATCTCGCTTCATCCTTCTCCAGCCACAGCTATCAAACTGCAGACAAACTGCCACATACCTTTGAGAGAACAGCACCTACGGAGGTCTCTTTTCATTGAGCAATGACATTGGGGTGTTTATGCATTATCTTAAATTTATGCAACTGAAACCCTTCCCTTGTTGGTCTGTCTGCTTTCCCAGCTGTGTCTGTATACATTCCCTGTCACTGAAGGGTTATGCTCCCCTAGGCAACAGGCAGCTGGCTACCTTATTATGTGTTTGATTTGCAGTAAGATGCTATTCTCAAGCGTTGTATTCAGGGCATCCATCAGATACTGGTTGAACTCCTCGAAGAACATTTCATTCCCTTCCTCATACCGCCCATAGTTTTTGGAATATTCCTTCTGAATGCAGTGATTGGTCAAGTGGCAGGTTTTGTCCTGGAAATTAGCACTGTTATATGGTTCAGAAGAAGTCCGCAGGACACCCTCTCTGTAGAGGTAGATATTATATTGATGATCCACGAGAACCCAGCTCCTGGGGGGTAAAAGAAAAAACTCTATAGTCTCACTGGCTTAGAAAGAAACAGGACAAAAATGAAACCAGTATTATTACAAAAGCAGAAAAGGTTACCTGATGTCAAACTTGCGATGCCCTGGCTCTAAAAGGAGAGGCTTCTCCAGGTATTTCTGAATCACGTGTACTTGTCCCTGCTCATCGATGAAGTCCAGGAGTTCTGCAGCCTCTGAAGAAATCAGGATGCCTTCTCCTGGCACAGAAAGACAAAATTAGGTAGATGATCCTCCTACCTTTGCTGGAGCTCTTTCATGGCCCAAGTGGACCATGGCTCATTTGCTCAAAAAGCCATGCCACATGCATGAACCCATGTCTCCAGGGCTGGCTGGTGCCCAAGCAATGTCATGTTTGCTCAGTGTCAGACATCAAATCTGCGGAGGGATCTCCCTGTTGCCATGCCACTGGGCATCTGACTCCCTTGTAACCAGAGCGAATGCAAATGGGAACCAAGGGTACCTGAAATGGCATGGCCTGCCGGGACTTGTCTGCAGAGGGACAGCTATTCAGGTGTGAGTGAATGCACAGCAGACAGGGACCTTGGCAAGCAGTGAGGCAGCTGCTTGGTTTTGGGAATCTTGTTTCCCTTTCCAGTGGTTTTTTCCAGCTGGGCTCAGGGAGTTGGGCACATTCAGCACTTGTTGAATTTTGTTTGGATTTTCCCTGCTTTTCAGCAGTTTGGAGAACAGGGATTTTTGCAGTTTGTGAGATTTTTTCCCCCTTTTTTTTTTTTTCTAAATTTGGGGAGGGAGGTTTGTGGGTTTTTATCCTAGGCTCAGACTTTCTCCCCCTGGCTGGCTTCTTTGGCTGCCAGAGGCAGTCATACATGAACACCTGTGCAGCGTTGCCCTGCTCGCAGAGTTCATTTAATTTACTATTAAAATCACTGCTGCACTAGAAAAAGAATTATTTCAAAGTGTTCAGCCAGGTAGTCAGTGTTTTCCCCTGCTGTGGAAGCTCTGCATTAAAGAAGTTAGATGTGCCATTTAAATACTGCCACATTTTGACTGAAGCTGTCACTGTTCATTTCTTTCAAGAGTCCAAATCTGAAACCACTGTTCCAGAGTAATGAAGAAAGAACATATCCCTTCTGGGATTTGATATCCCTTCTGGCATGGTGCCACACAAGGGAAAAACCATCTCAGGTAAAATTATATAATGTTTCTCTGGCACTATGTCCAGTCTTCAGGCATTTAGTTAATTTTTTGGACTAAAGCTGATGATTTAGTATTAATTTTGTGCTGACTGTTTTGGAGGAAATACCGAGTGAAAAGAAACAAACACTCTTCAAGCGGGCATTATTGGGAGAACACAGGTTTGGAGCACAGACAGGGTTTGACAGGATCATCAAAGGGAAAATGCTCCTAGCTGTGACTTCTGAAGGTCTCTGTCAACACAGCCCTGCAGGTACTTTCACTGCTCCATGCTTTGCATACCCATGAGTCACAGCTTCCCAGCCCTACTGATCCCCTACCTATCCTAGTGTCCTCTACTGAAAGGAAGTCCTTTCATCAAAGAATCTCTCAGCCATGTTTTATGTGGAGGGCAAGACTTTTAGTCCCCTGATCACAGCAGAGCCAGACAGAAACTTGCATTTGTACAACTGCAGACTGCACTGGGGGAAGGAGTGAAACAACACCTCTGTAAGACAGCAAAGCCCCTGCAGTGGGAACATCAGCAGGCACCCGTTCTGCACTGGACAGACGGTGAATCAAGGGGGAAGGTTAGCTTAACTGTGCACCTTGTCAGCAACCCAGTGAGGCAGCAAAGCAGCTTATGTGGGGCAGCTGTCCATTCTCTCAAAAACATAAAAAACTCTGGACACAGTTGAAAAATCTCTCAACTTCTAAGTCAGGACATCCTAAACCTTTCATTTTCTTTTTACTGACGGACTGCCAAGCTTCCACTAGACCTGTTCTGAGTCAGGGGCCGTGCCTGACCTGGATCTGCCTTGGCAATTAATGTTGACAAGCCTTCTACTTCATCAGAAGTAATCAGCAGACATATAACTTCCCTCTACAAGATTAACATGGGGCTCTGATTTCCGCTTTAATGCTCAGCTTGAGTTCTGCAGGACACTGATGAATATGGAAGGTTACTCTGCTTTAATGCAGAAAAGATGAGATCACACTTGAATAAAGGATGTGGAGAGTTTAAAGCTCTCCGTCCTGCAGCGAGCCACAGCAATGACCTTTTCAATTGCCCAGATTGAGACTTTGCCAGTTATACCACACAGAAACACATTCTCTCACTGGCATAACGAAAGGACTCATCTCCTCTTCCTCCCTGATGAAAATAAGCTTACTCTTCTGATGCTTCTTGATAACACAGCTAAGACAGCAGAGCATTTAAGGAAGCCAGCATGAAGGACAGTTTTATCACACAGCCTCCCTGCAGCCACCTCTGGCTTTCACATTCTCTGGTGATTTTTGTAAGACTGCATCAGAAGTGACTCTGAAAATATAGCAATATATGTGGGCTTGTTCCCTTTGAAAAGAGCAGGTCCTTCCTCAGCCTGGGGTCTGCACATACGGCAAGGCACGTTTTCATAATGCCTTTCTTACAACGTGCCCATGATACTGCTGCAATTGACAGACAGCAGAGTTACCAAAGCATTACATCTATAGCTGTGTTCAGCTATCTAGCAGATCATTATTTCTGTAGAGTGAGTGATGCAATGACCCTGGAACAAGGAAGGACACACTATCACTCGGGTATCTATTGCCTTATTCAAATTAAAGGGACATACAGACAATGCATTGCTTGTCTTTGCTCCGGTACCTTCCCCTGAGCCTTGCGTGCAATTTCAATGCACTGAGCTAGTGGCTGCTCAGCCAGTCTCTCAGCATCACCACGGGTAGGCCATCGGCACCAGGCATCTGGGTTTGGTTGAAAGACAAGCAGCAGTTTGTCCACCCAGGTGAAACCAGGCTTAGCTGCACCATAGACACCTGGGCTCCTTCTCTTGAAGGCTGCTGTCCTGCCTGCTGCCTTCCTCCCCATATCCTGTTCTTCTCCCTGTTATCTACTGCTCTCCACATTCCCCTTGCCTGCTGGTCCCTGCTGCCCTCTCTCTGCAGCAAACTGTTCTGTATTTTGAGGCACACATGTAGAAAAGTGGAGGTCCTTTCACTGCCATCCATGTCCTAGGTAGTATGTGCATGTTACAACGCTTGTCAGGAGCCCTGTGCCACCAAGCAGACAAAGCCCTATGCTGGCTTGACTGCCAGTTGGTAGGTGAAGGCTTTTATGGGCTAGATATTAGCTGGGCTCAGCCAAGCCCCAGGACTCTACTGATCAAGTAAAGAGCAAGAAATAATGAGAGGGTGGCTCGTTTTGCTGGAGAATGAACCTTTGGCACCGGCTGAGGACTTGGCGATCCACACGTTGCCTTCTTTGTCTTCCCGCCGCCTGTTGTAAGCTGCCAAGAAGACTTCCCGCTCATCTGTCCTTGTGTTGTTTATGAGATGGCGAATTCCATTCTGTGCTGGAGCCACCGGAGTCTTCAAGTTTGTTGGGTAAATCACATATGACTCAGGGAACCACGTGCAGGACTCTGATAGTTCAGGGCTTGTCTTGATAAGCCTGGGTGAAGAGAGACAGGCTGATAATTCCTAGTGTCCTCACCTGCATGGACATCATTTAATAAGTAAAAATAATCATTAACTGGGCTCTTTCACTTGGTGATGAACAGCAGCTTGCAGACAGTCTGTGCTAAATTATATTTTCCTTAGACCCTTGAAATTAAGGTTTCCCTAAAGATATCATGGCAACCTCAACATGCAGCGAAGCACTGCTCTTTGAATCAGACCTGCATGCTTTCATTAAACATTTTGTACACACTATGGATATCCTGAAACAATCAGCAGAGAAGTTTCCATGTAACTAGAACATTCCCTTCATTACCTCTGCACAAGGGAACTAAGGAGGTCTGTTTGCTAACACGGAACGAGACAGGAAGGATGCTGTGATCACAACATGCAAAAGGGAAGGCAGAGCAGTAATATTCTCTGTGCTGGTGCTTAGCTCTTGATCCCATTGCCATTGAGATCTGATCTGGTGTCCCAGTTATGGATGAAGACCACTGAAAGCAAGGACACAGCTACACGTTTCATGTCCCACGGTGTCTGGGATCCCCCTTGCATTGTTACAGAAATCCTTTAACAGCATCATGCAGTCTCTGATCTCTCCTACCAGTAATGTCTAGAGATGCCAACAAACTCCTGTTAGCAGAGCCCAGGCCTGTTTTCTTTCAGAGTCAAGGGAGCTGCCTGCCTCTTTGAATGCTCACCCTGTGCTCTGCTTAAGGCCAAAAGCAGAGCTCATGCCTGAGTAACTCTCTCTCTGTGCATTTGTGCCTCTCTGTTGAAATGGCAGTCTGTCTGTGACACCCTGGGAGCCCTGACACCCTGTGGGCCCTGTGGAATTCATCTGTGGTCCCTTGGGTTTGTAAGTAGCTTGATGCATGGTTGATCCCACAGTTAGAAAGGTCAGCCAAGCTTCAGGAGAGAAAAACAGGTTGCAGGCACATTCAGCACTGCCTCTAGACCATGGGCCGCAGAAAAATCCAGCTGGGGAGCACCTTGAGCACTTGTTTAAAAAATACCCTGCTAGGTCCTGACAAACAGCATCACCACTGTAAAGAAAGCAATTGGGAACACAATTCACAGGCAAAGGAGAGGCCTTTGAACAGCACATGCAGTCTGCAGGACTGCATCAGCAAGAGACGCAGCACAGACACTAACATGGAATCAAACGCTTGAAGGAGAATAAGAACTCTGACACAAAGATGCCCTAATGGCCAGAGAGTTTGCACAGGGATGAAGGTTATCTAAAATGAAAGCTCATCCACATTTCCCCAGGAGGCCCTGGCACAGCTGATCATGCAGAAATAACTTCCAGAGCTTTTCCTGAAGATGTCTCCAAGCATTTGCTTGACAAACAAATCTGATTAGCTAAAGGCATATTAGTGGCTCATCTCTGTATGAAACAGAGAATAAAAGGAGTAGGTTTTAATTAAATGTCTACAAGGAAAAAGAGCAGATATGTTTGGGGCTTTTTTTTTCCTTTTGATTGTGCTCTACTCTGATTCAATACACTCTATGGTTTCAAGCAGATGTAATTCAGTGAAAATGGTACTTCTCCTGAAGTTACAAAGAGGCCTTTGTACACAGATATAGCTCTAGAGACCAGCACAGAAGTCTGAAGACAGCACATGCTAAGACACTCCCAGGGCAGCTGTTCTGTGAAATACCCTCCAAACAGGTTCAACACTTGACAACAGTCAAGTCAACAGAAAAGCTTCTGCCAATCCCATGTAACATTTCCGTGAATTTCTTACTTCACCAGAGATGCTTTGCGGCACAGCTTGTCTGCTCCCCTGTAGTAATTCACCAGCTGCACAAGTCCAGGTTCATGGCCTAAAAAGGGAAACAAAGAGGTCAAACTTCTCAATTAATAAAGGAAAAACATCTGCCTGGTGCAAAGGTCCTGTGCAGTAGGGAAGAGAAAGGAGGCAGTTTCCTTGTCCTGCATCACAGAAACAGGCTCTAAGCTGGTGATGGGTCCTACAGTTTATTTCTTTTCGTTATGAAAAACCATGCATGTACCCAAGTCTGTTTTGAATGTGACACTTCCATTTTTCAAAGGAAAATAATAATTTCCTATTTCACACTGGGAACTGGCAGCACCACACAAAAATTTTCTCCATTTGCTGGTGGCAGTTTTTAAAAGCCAAGATTTCAGTTACTCTTAAATGCAGTAGGAGGATGCAGGGAGACATGCCACGATACAAAGATCACAGCTTAGGAAAGGGTCTTGTTTCTTTGTCACATACAGCAGGATTCCCTGTTGGACCTGGTATCACAAAACACTGGGAAATGTTAAAAGATTTGGAGTCCTGCTTCTCTCTGGCAGTTTGCAGAGTGTCCCCTTGGATATCTGGGGTGGGAAGGGACCTCTGGGGGTCTCTGCTCCAACCTCTTGTTTGATCAAAGTCCGAGTAGCTCTAAGGATGAAGATCCTACTGCTTCTACAGGTCCTTGTCCCAGTAGTTGACTGCCATCCTGTGTCCCCCTGACTATCCTGATAGCCCCTGCTGGAGTCACTCCAGGGTATCTGTGCTTTTCTTGTAAAGTCCCAAACTGGTCCCAGTAACCAGCTGTGGCCTCACAAGCGCTACACAGAGTGCCAAATAGATGGGTACCTACTCACTAATGCTGGGTTTCACACCACAGCCTGCCTGCCTTCACCTTCTCACAGTACACAAACACTTGTGCTCAGCTAGAAGCTCTCTCGGGGGACAGGATGGCAGCAGTTGTCCAAAGGTTACTGCAGATCTGGGGAACACCACGCAGCCTCTCCCACACAACCCATGCAGCCAAACATGGATGTGCAAGAGGCAAGCAATGCTTAGGGCAATACCTGGGTCATCGGTGACAACAACAGACAAGAGTATAGAAAACATGATGAAAAACTCTTCTGGTTTGAAATGATTAGGACCAGGGGGATGCCCCAAGGGTGGCAGTTACTTCCATCTTCACCTTCTCTTTTTTAAAAAAATGCCTGTGGGAGTGATTCAGACCCAGAAAAAGGATTCAGAGTTTGTTACCCTCCTTGGTGATTGCCTGGGAAAAAAGGTCTGCAGCAAATATTACCTTAAAGACCAAGCACCTGCAAGATCACAGAGAGTGAATATCTGTTTCAACCCCAAAGTCATGGCCCTGAACTGGGCCACTATTTTATTCACAAATCTTTAAATATAAGAGAGCTGAAAACCATCTTCCAGAAAAGGCCTGTAACTTCAGGCACTTCAATATGCAGCCAGCACTGCCAGCACTAATTTACTGAAAGAAATCAGTAAAAACCATCAGACTTCCTTCTGTTTCCAGTTTATTGTCTTTGCTTGATCCCTGGAGGAACTGAGGTCCAGAAGGAGACCCCACCATTCCGGGTGGGCTCTGTCCCAGTGGTCAGTCCACCCTGTCACCAGTGATGGAGGAATGGGGCTGGTGAAAGGAGGACGACAGCTGAAACTTGCTTTGAAACCACTGCTGTTGGATAGCTCTGAGCTGCTGGATGGCACATCGTCATCCGTTTCCTGAGCTTCGCCATGGAGCAGTGGGCTGTGATGTGGACTCTGGTGGTCAGCAAGAAGGGACCACGAGGCAGGAAGGGGATTCTTGGGCATGTTGTGAGGTCTGCACCATTAATTCAGCAGGGTTAAAAAGCTGCTAAGGCCAAACTGGCGATCCCTCCCTGGCTGGCAGGGCATAGTCCAGCATCCTCTGCTCCATGAGGCCTCTGCAGTCTCTTCGTCCTTTCCTTTCCCCTTAGCACAAACTGCTTTTCCACTAGATACAGAAACTCACAGCTTAAGAGCACATCCCCCAAGAATTAGGGTATCAGCGGGAGCAACAGAATTTTTTGCAGCTGGACAGAAGCAGAGGTGGGTGCTGAGACCCCCATGTCTACCCCTCTCCCACATCAAATGATCTAGTTTAGCCTGAGTAATGCAAATCCCTACAATTCCCTGATTTAATCCCTGCTTCTACTGAGCAGAGCCTTTAGGAAAACCAAATCAAGCCAGCTTTGATGCAACAGTTGCTCAGGAAGACAGCTTTAGGAAGATGTACCAGAGAAAATACAGCTTTTTGGAAGATGTACCAAAATAACCATGTTATTTTTGGTCTGAATCCACTGATTTCAGGAAACCAGCTCCTGCTATGGGAGGATGGGTTAAAAAAGCTGGTGCCAAAGCATGGTCCCTCTCCATTGGTCACAGTTACATCTTGGTTGTGAGAAATGGTTTGAATTTTTGGGCAACCCATGGTAACACATACTGAAGGGCTCACTGAAGCCCTTCCATCACCCCAGAGCTCTTTTCGAGGATGGAAGGAGTTAGTAATAGATGGCTACGAGCCAGATGTGCTGTGCAGGCCCACTCACACCAAAGAAGCGTACTCATTCTGCAGTGAAGTCCAATGCCCACAGGCCCTGCCTGCTGGCCACATTAAACCACAGGTCTGCTTGCTGTGCCTGGCAGGCTGTAGCCTGTGTGAGCATCCTCACTGTTTAAGTCTCTCTCACTGTTTCCCTGCCTGCTGCAGACACCCGGAGGCTGGGAGGTGACCAGATGGCATTGCCATGTGACAGGGACTTTCCACTCAAAAACGCATGTGGAGACAAGTGAAGAGGTGCTGGAGCTGGTGACTTGCAAATTTGAAAGAGCAGCCAGCACTGGGTCTCAACTGCAAGAACGAGGCTGCTAAAGCTGTCCTGCCCCAGAGCTGCTGGGGCAAGTGTGTTCCTTCTGCTCTAATGTTTCTGCAGCCAGCAGCACTACTGCAAAATCACCCCAGGAAGGAAGAAACCAGGGCCAAGGACAGGGAGGGAGGCCAGAAGGGTCCTGCCAGCCATTGGATGCAGGCACAGGGGACCACAGGAGGGACACACACCTGCTCTGCTGCCGTTTGCAGCATCCTCATCCCAAACCTGCTCTGACAGGCCTGGTGACAGAAGCCAGCACAGCAGCTGGCACTGTGTGTGGCGACCTGCCAGGCTCGTGGCTCCTGCCAGCTCGCCCCCAGCCATGGGCAATGACGGTGCAGCTCTGCTCCCTGCTGCGCCCTACAATGCTTCCAGCGCTGGGCTTGGCTCTCCTGGCTCGTGGGCAGTGCATGGCACTCTCCTTCCATGCTCCTGGGCTCTTTCCCATACGGTGGGGCAGAGGACCAAGGTAACCGTGCTGATAGACCCGCCTGCCACAGGACAGAGCGCATGGCAGGCAGGGGATAAGCCCATACAGGGAAGCTGGGACTCCATGTGTTGGCAGTATGACAGAGAGGGTCAGACAGCAGGGGAGAAGGTGGGGGTGTGGCATGGCATGGCCCGGCCCCCCACACACAGACAGCGTCTGGAATAATCCCCACCCTGCTTCAAGAACGGGCTAGACGTGCTGTCACCCCCACCAAGCCCCTGCAGAGGCTCATCTCCACCAGCCTCGGCTCTGAGTGTGCCTGGCTCAGACCTGATCCCCCACCTGTCCCAAACCACAGAAACACCCCCACAACACGTAAGCTCAGCACCACAACGTCCCAGCCCTATGGCAGGCAGAGGGATGCCACCGGCACTGCCATGTTCCCCACGAACCCACGCGGGGTGACCGAAGCCTCCTGCAGTGGTGAGAACGGCCCCATGCACGTTGCTGCAGGACAAGGCAAGCAAGCCGGGAGGTGGAGGCTGTACTGGGGCTCTGAGGGTCTGCGACATGAGAGGAGGGGTGGGGGGAGTCCTCGGGTGCCCTCTGCCCTACCCCACTGCTGCGCCACAGCACGGCCCCCAAGCTGGGCCGGGTGTTTTGGGGGTCACCACCCTCCAGGAGCTTGGTAGGGGGATCCTTTGAGCCCCGGCCGGTGGCAGCTGTCCCCGGCGGGGACAGCCGGTGCCCGGGCAGGGCTGGCTTCCGCAGAGAGCCCTGCGGGG
>NW_020799097.1:113315188-113330532 GCF_003259725.1 Athene cunicularia
GGTACGGGCAGCGCCGCCGCCTGCCCCGCTCCCCTCGGGGAATGTGGACCCCCGCCGCGGGGATCGGGCCCCCGTGTCTGCCCCGCAGCAGCCCCGGGGTGTTACCCGAAAAGCGGATTTGTGCCCGGTGTGCAGTAAACCGATCTGGCACGCTCGGGAGAGAGATTGTATCTTATTCAGGCCTGGGTGCTCCGTGGACTTTTCCACAGATCCAGCACACCTACAGCAGGTTTTCATGCTCCTTTTATACACAAAAACCAGAGGTTAGTACTTTTCCAAACACGCCTGTTAGATACTGATTGGTTAGTGTTACATACGCTAGCATATAATTATTACACAGTTTACCTAATGATTCCAAAACTACGCATGCTCAGGGGAAGGGTCTTAACCTGGGCAGGGGTCTTTTTGACCTGTGGGTGTGTTTTTTAGTTTTATAATGAAGGTAGTTCTGATACCGAAAAGCCGGTCGAGGAAGAACTCTCTAAGACTCTGAGTATTCGGAAGCAGGCATTCTTTATGGCAGTGCTGGGCACACTCGCTCGTCCTCAAGTGTGCACACCCAATTGTGGTAATTGGACTTGGCTTTATACAATGAAGTGTTACATATTCATGACAATTCCAAAACCAGCTGTACATATTCATGATCTCTCCACGAAAAGGTAGGGTTTATTATAATGAGTTCTAAGAGTTATTTTTATGTGCTCTGCCCTGGTCTTCTAGTTATGCCCGCGCAGTGGCTCCTGGTAGTCGTGGGCAGGGGTCTTCAGGTTGAAGATGCCTCCTCTTCCTCTTGTGACTTTATACCCAATTAGTATTTCCGTAATCATGATAACTCAGTATTTGTTGAGTCCAGTCCCTTGGGACTCAGTAGTTGCAGCTCCTAGTATCTTAAGAGGCCCTACAGCTGAGAGCCCACCCTTTTATTGCATTATCCTGCCTGTCCAGTGTCTCTCTTAGCTGTCCTGCATCCATTTTGTTAAGGTTCCTCACTTCACTTTCAGGACACTCAAAAGTTAGTTTCATTGCCAAGTCAAGTAATCCCAGACATTCACTTCATGGTCTAGGATGTTCTGCTTATTGTCTAGGGTTTGGCGATCCAAGCTTGTTCTTAAAAAACTTATCAATAATCACGGTTAGCTCAACCACAATTCAAAGTCTTGTTTGACCAAAGCCTTGTAATTGTAAACCCCATGCGTGTGGTAACGATGTCTACCAGCGCAGTTCTTAACCGTGGCTATTAGCAAATGCGAGGTATACTGTATGACTGTGGGCCCCACAGCCTGACAGGGCTGGTGGGACTCTGGTCTTGGGTCTCACCACTGGAGACACAGCCCCAGGCCACTGCCTGGTCTGGCCTGGCCCTGGCCAGGGACCCCATGCAGCCTTGCACACCCATGCGGGCTGCTGTCAGCACAGCACAGGCACAGACCTCTAAGGCCTGTGGAGGTCAGCCAGCATGCGAACAGTAGGCAACCATCCAGCAGGACCCAGACTGGAAACTACAGGAACCCCATGAAATTCAGAATGAAGGGGAGAGTCAGCAATGAGAGACTGGAGCTGGAGGGGCTGTGCGAAGCAGGCCCTGGGGGCATGGTGGGAAAGTCCTGAGCCCCTATGAACAGGGGCATGGACGGGAGGTGGAGGGAAGGGGGTGTTGCCCCCAGCTCTGTGCTCATCAGACTACATTCAGGTACTGTGTCTGGTTCAAGAAGGATGTTGATAAACCAGTGATAAAATGCTGCCAAAGGAGGGCACCTAGTGAAGAAAGGGAGAGGTTGTCTCCTTCGCTCTGCTCCCTCAGATCTCCATTGGAGGATCCATGTCCAGGGGTGACACAGTGCTCTGAGCCATGCAACACTGGCTTCTCCTCTTCTTAACTTAGTTGACTCTTCAAACCACATTTTTCTTGATATCTTTTAGTTTTCCTAAAGATGCATTCTTACCTTCTTGGGCATTGTTACCTATTTTGGTTTTTTCTGTTTGTGAAAAGGTCTTGTTGTAACCATCACTTTTGTTCTCCTTGTAAACAAGTCTGCAGCAGACCAAAACCATATTATCTCACAAATTCAGAACCTGGGTTCAGAGACTGCCCTCCAATAAGTTTTGTCTTAACAAACCTATCATTACTGAAAACTCTTGAGTTCTTGAGTTGTGTAATGGTTGGTTAAGTCAGTTAATGTTTTCCTACAGACACTGTATGAGGAATGACATCACCATTGCATACTCCTGTTGGTTGCTGTCCTGGTTTTGGCCAGGATAGAGCTGATTTTTTTTTTTTCTTAGGAGCTTGAATAGTGCTGTGCTTTGGATTCAATATGGGATTTGTTATGAGAAGAATGTTGATAATACACTGATATTTTTAGTTGTTACTAAGAAATCAAGGACTTCTCAACATCCCGTGTCCTGCTAGTGTGCAGGTGCACAAGAAGCTGGGAGGGAGCACAGGCAGAGCAACAGACCCGAATTGGCCAGTGGAACATTCCATATCATACAACATCATGCTCAGTCTATAAACTGGGGGAAGTTGGCCGGGAGGGTGGATTGCACCTTGGGCATCTATCAGCAGGTGGTGAGCAATTGCATTGTGCATCACTTGTCTTTTCTTGGGTTTTATTTCTCTCTCTTTTTGTTATATTCTTTTTCATTACAATTATTATTATTATTATTATATATTTTTTATTATTATTATTATTATTATTATATTTTATTTTGGTTATTAAACTGTTCTTATCTTAACCCATGAGTTCTACTTTTTCTGCATCTCCTCCCTATCCTACTGGGAGTAGGGAGAAGTGAGTAAGTGACTGCATGGTTCTTAGTTGATGCCTGGGGTTAAGCCATGACAGTTGCTATATATCATGATATATCTCCAACAAATCAAGAGCATTTTGCTGCAGAAAACTCAGATGTGTGGTAGATTGGTCATGACCTGCGCACTGATGTTGCTGCCTTTTCTTCTTTGACGGCACAAGGTGTTATGTGGTTCATGGACAGAAAAAAAATAATTGAAATAATGGCAGCTATATAATTTTCTCATGCTAAATTGTTAAAAATGTTTTTAATGAAATGTTTTTCCGAAATGTTTTTAATGAAATGCTTTTCACCTTGAAAGAATTGTGGGCAGGAACAACAATTAGTGTTTTTAAGCTGGTATAATAAACCATCAATTTTATTAATAGTCTAAGGAAAATACAGAACACTTAACTATAGGCCAAATGGATGGTAATAACATTCATATGAAAAAGAACTCTCAGATTATTTCTTACCAACTTTGACAGCATGCTGAAGTGGAGGTTATTAAAATGGGATGCTGTTGTTGTGGTTTGAGCTCAGAGGGCAGCTGAACACCACGCATCTGCTTGTTGCCCCCTTCCCCCTCAGGAATGGAAGGAGAAAATAAAGCAAAAGGCTTGGGAATTGAGGTAAGGACAGGGAGGGGTGATTCACCCATTACGGTCATGGACAAAAGACAGATTTATTAGGGGAAGAAAAAGAACATCAATTTAATTCAAACACTAACAACAACAACACTTAACAGAGTAGGACAGTGAAAAGCATTGCCACATCTTAAAAGCACCTTCTTCCTGGGCTTGGCTTTGCTCCTGATTTCTCTACCTCCTCCTCCTAAGTGGGCTAGGGAATGGGGGTGTGATCAGTCCCACTGCTTCCTCCTCAGGGGGAGGACTCCTTGCATTCTTCCCCTGCTACGGCATGGGGTCCCTTTCACGGCAGACAGTCCTCCACGAACTTTCTCCAACATGAGTCCTTCCCACGGGCTGCAGTCCTTCCCGAGCTGCTCCAGTGTGGGTCCCTTCTGTGTGTTGCAATCCTTCCAGTGCTGAACTACAAAACTGGGGGCTTCTTCCCACAGAGTCCCAACTCCTTTGCACAGCTGCCTGCTCCAGCGTGGGGTCCTTCACGGGCTGCAGGTGAGCATCTGCTCCACCAGTGACCTCCATGGGCAGCAGGGGCACAGCCTGCCCTCTCTCCATGGGCTGCAGGGGTCTCTGAACCAGGGCACTTCCCTCCCTTCCTCCTCTCTTCTGCTGACCTCGGTGTTTGCATAGGTGTCCTCCTCACAACTCCTCCTCTCAACTCCAACTCCTCCTCTTAAATACATTATTACAGAGACCCAGCCACTGTTGCTAATTGGCTCGGCCTTGGCCAGAGGCGAGGCTGACTGGGGAGCTTCAAGAATCTTCTCACAGGGGACAGCCACTGTTGCCCCCTCCCCCATTAGCAAAACCCTGCCACAAGCCCAGCAAAATTGTGTGTTTTATTTGTTACTGGGATGAAACTTGGGATATTGAATTTAGTCTTTTTGAAGCTAAATTTTTTTTTCCTGAATATAAGCCAGGATCAATCAGAGCTTAAAATACCTTTCCAGGAAAAAGAAAAAGGTTTTAAAGCAATATTGTCTTAACCCCGACATGTAGAAGTGAGACATGGTAATTCTTTAGGGCACACCTTGGTCTATGAGGAAGATACTGTGATTTCGCTACTGCATGGGCAGAGTTGGAATGGGAATTGTCAACCCTTGACCCCATTAATCTGGGACCACATCTGCTGTCCTTCTGACAAGACTAAAGAGATGGAGAGGAAGTCAGAATATTAAATCTTATGTTTCTCTTGCTCTGGAGTGAAATTTTACCTTCTTCATTGAAAGTTTTCCTTGACTGGCACTTGCTGGGTTGTGGCAAAGTGAATTTCACAGCTTGTCTTGCCCCTGTCCTGGACGGCTCTGGAGGAAGTGCTGCAGCATTAGCCTGCTCAGGCTCCTCTGCCAGCAAAGGAAAAATGTCCTTTCCAACTCTCAGATGGCAGCTAGCAGGATGGCCAAAGTAAGTGAGGCTGTACTGTTCCCAGACCAGAAACTGATGACAGCGTTACAAGTATGGTTTATTATACTTGCAGGCATATAGAGAAGATGTGGAAACTCCTGCAATTACTAAATGTGAACTAGTGAGAGATTTCTACTAATTTCTACTCTTTGCACAGTTTTCATGCTGCTGCTTAGCACAAATACCTTGGGGTATTGTGCACCAGCAAGTATTTCCTGTAGGCAGGGGGAAGTCCTGAAAAGGTGCCCCAAACAAGTGCTCTGCATATGGCACTTTTGGAGGTATATTATGCTCTATTTTTAATGTTAGTGTGTTGCAGGTATCTGATTATTTGCTCTGGTCTGCTGCTGATAGCACAGGAGATGCTGGTTTTCCCAGGGATTTGGCAGGTTATTTGACCCAATCTTTATGACAGAAATAATATCAAAAATTGTCTCAGCCTTAAGGCAGTTCTTAGGAGTTTGCTTTTCCTTCTGCTACCTTAAAGCAAAAAAGATGATGTATGAAATTTTGCTAGGCATCTTATTTCTACTAGGAGGCGCTCTCTGACCTGGGATTGGAATGGCCTCTCCACCTGCTTTCAGATGCATTGGGTTTGTGTTATCCTCACAGTGCTGTTTGTGGTTAGGTTAAAACACCTCACAGCCCAGGGAACCACGCCGTGCCTGTGACTCAAATGCTGAGGCTGTTCCCTCTTCCCAGTTTAGGAAGGTGCTGTTTGTCAAGATGTCACCGAAAACCGGGATAAAAACTTATTGACACCAACGTGCTGTAGGTAAGCAGACACTTCTTTATTTAAACAGCCGGGTGCGCAGGGGAGTCGTCTCGCCAACAACGCACACCAAGCACTAAAATGATACATCTTATACAGAACTTGCTCCTACATATTCATTAAGTATTCATGCATAAACATATAATTTCTTGGAAATCATCCACATACTCTCCTCCTATTTCCGATTATGTGCAATGAAAGCTAGAAATGTCTAGAAATGGGTCTGGGGTGTAATACGAGTAGGTGGTCCATGAGTCGGGGGTCGCGATCTCCCCCTGCTGGAATTACCTTCTGCTTAAGTTCACGGTTTCTTGGCAGGTACTCGCAAGCTGTTACAGTTGGTTTTCCTCAGTTCCCATTAATCCTAGACCTTGACAGCTACATGCATTCTTCTAGTTCTATGTATGCCTCATAAATCAATTTATAAATCAAATTGTGTTTGTTACCTAGGTTCCAAACACTCCTACTAGTTAATTTTGACCGATCTCTTCGTCCTTGGTATGGGGCTGTGCAGGGGATTTTAGAGTAGCATTCGGTTGCTGGTATAAAGTGCAATAAATGTGAACAAATAATTTCTACTAAAATATCTCTTAATTCTATATTCATATTAAAATCAAACATCATTTAATTTCAGCTGATAGCAAAATCAGTAACAAAGACTCCAAATGTATAGGTAATTTGGTGGCTCATCTCTGTTGTTTGCAGAAGTAAGTGCAAAAGGCAAAGGCATTCTGTAAATTTAAGATCGACATGTTAGCAGAATGAAGTCCAGTAATGAATTACCCAACCTGTAGCGAAGTGTTTTTTTTGTTTTTGTTCTTTTAGCTTAAAGGGTACTTATTGCATACACACTAGATTTCAATAGTCTTCAAAAGCTTTTTTTCTTCTTTGTGTGTGTGGGACAAATGCTTGTAGTTGTCCCATTCTCAGTGAGATTCCTGCATGTGGTTTTTGCTGGCTTTGAGCCTTAGTGTGAAAAATGTCCAGAAGCCCCAGTCTTGCATCCTCCTTGTCCCCAAAGCTGTGGTGCAAACTTGGCTCCTGGCCTTGTTGAAGGTGAGGAGGAGATTTGAAACCCAGGCCACTCCAGTTTTTAAGAGATGCCATGACTGGGCAATCCGAGTGCAGGACACAGACGAGTCCTGCTCCTCTTTGGGATGCTGGAGCTAGTCCTAGGATCAGCGTTGCAACATTTGCCATGCTGACAGAGCAGAAGGAGGCAAGTCATGGCCCACTCCTATCCCCACCGGCCATCTGGCTGCAGGTCACTGCACTCACCACAGACAGTGCTCAGAAGACAAGGTCCTGTTACAGCTCCTAATAACCGGTGCCATTCACGCACCAAGTATGCTGCCATGGCCAGCAGCATGTTCCTGATGCTCCAGAAAATGCTGGTCAGGATACCAGAGAAGGTGTGGTGCTGTGTATCCACCCACTCCATCCCTGCAAGAAGGAGGCAGTGTTCAGCTGGGACACACGGGACTTCTCCAGGGAGGGGTCTGCAGGGTTTTTTAACAAGGGCAAAGTGAGGTAGAGTCTGTCCCTGGTTGTCTCCTCCAGGAGAGTTCCACTGTGTGGCTGACATCTGGCACATTTAAAACATTCATCCACAATGCTTAACCTCTTGAAAAGTTGTAAGCAACTAAACTAAAATGAAGTCTTAAAAGAAGAAATACTGGACATATAGTAAGAAAGTACTAAAAACACCTTAAGTGATACTTTAAAAAAATTCCATTCAATAGCATTCAACTGGTCTTCATTAAACCAATAATTTTTTTCCCTATCTTGCCTGCACAGTTTCCTATTTTTCTGCCCATTCATTATTCCAGATGAAAGCAATATATTAAGATGAATTGTTGTTCATGTGGAATCTACCCAAAGTATATACTAATGCACATGTAAAGCCAGAACAGATGGTGGTCTCCTTGTTTGTGTGTGTGTGAACTAAAAGCCAATTTTCTTCCAAAGATCTGGACATCTTGTTACAGCCTCTAACAATCAGAAATGTCCCTCCCAAGCTCTACTTTGCCTTGCAGGCATCAACATTTATAACAATAAAAAAAACATAGCAGGCCTTGGGATTTGTCGGGTCTTTTGTGGACTTGTCCAGTATTGAAGCTATTTTAGCTTGATTTTGGCTGTGTCTGCAAAAATCCTGGAAATTTTTGCTGCCCCTGTAACTTGCTCTTGGGTACAATGCGTCTTGCCTAGTATGTCCCAACTGTACCTACACAATCATCCAGTGCTTTTTTGGGTGCCCTGAAGTTGGAGCTTGTTTTTATTATAATTGCCTACATTTTTCAGCTTCAGCTTTGCCTAGCTCTATGTGATGTTTGTTTTTTTTTTTTGGGGGTGGTTCTTTGCCTCCACTCTTTGTAAAAATACAGATTGGGAACTTACGAAAATTGTGAGCAAACTCAAGACTGGGGAAGTAAAAACACCCTATGGATGGCACACCATCCTCCTCCTGCTGAGGACATGGAAACACTGATAAATTGTCTTAACAGGGTGTTTGTAGGGTGAGAACTCAGTATCAGAGGAAAGGTGCAGAAACTTTGGACCGTGGCTCTTTTTGTGCTACTGACGATCCTTGCCAGGAATTGGGTAGCATGGATTGCAAGTGTTAATGTTGCAACAGAAGTACTAATCAGTGGTTGTTGTATTTTGAGTAGACTGTTAAAGCATTAATTAAACTAACAGAAAATTGTAATTCTTGGATCCTTCCAAAAGGGGTGCCTTCTTTTGGCTGCCTGTAGTGAAATTGTGCACATAACGATTTCCAAACTCCCGTTCCTACTAGCTCTGCCCTGTCTGGTAGACAAGTACCTACCCACCTGTCAGAAGTACCCCTGTACAACCAGGCACCCACAAACCCCCACATACTTACTGAAAGGCAATATAATAAGGGAGACGCTGCTCAGGGCCACCTGAGTGAGGGTCCATGTGATGGCCAGCATGCTGTAGGAGACAGAGGCAGCACTCAGCATCCCAAATATGACAGAGAACACAAGTGACAGCAGGAGCATGGATTTCCGTCCAAAACTGCCACAAGCACAGGCTGGGTTACAGTGGCTGGAAACCTGTCCCAGGAGTAGGGGTGAAATGGGGCAAACAGAGACTTGGGAAGGAAAATGAAAATATTGCCTGCTCTGCAAAGAGCGCAAGATGCAACACCCCAGAGAGGAGGAAATGGCTCTGGATATAGCCGGTGCCACAGTGGTGCAATCCCATTCAGAGGGCCAGCCTGCTCTGTGAGCATCAGGCATGAGGCTCTCCAGTGGAAAGAGCGGCACTGATCAGAATATATTGGGCTCCTCTGTTCAACACCAACATCAAAAACAGTGATGTCTGCTTGAAATCCCATGCTGCTGGCACACCCTGCTCCCTCCAATGACTGTCCCATGCCTGGCTCAGCATGTCCATCTCCCATGGCTGACCAGCCACTGCCGCTGCCCTCGAGGAGGAGAGAGAACCATGACACTTTCACCCTGATTCTTGGAAGAAAAACAAAGATCCCAAAGGAAAATAAAAGGAATCCACTTGTCAGACCACATGTGCAAATAGCCCTGATGTCTTAAGAGATCTATGATAAATCTCTAGGAGGTCATTCCCCAAGGGTTTTGGAAGTTGTAGGACCATCTTACCCGTCATGCAGAGTCCTGTGTGGAGAAATACAAAAAATTAAATACACACAAATGAGCATGTACACATACACACACGCACAGAGGAATACGTGTCTATTTCTACACAACCTATGAAAATCAAAATGGAGCACAAGGCATCAGTCTCCTCATGAACATCAGCACTGCATGTGATGAAAGGTTATGTTCAAGCTGGAGTAGTAAATGAAGGTAGTGTTTAGTCTGTAGGTCTGATTCTGGCATTAGGGCTCTCTTAGTGTCCACCTAAGAAGGATGGTGGCAAGCACAATTGCACCAGCACCAGGGAAAAAAGTGAAGTGCTTGGACATAATGCCACAGTAACACTCCTAAAATTATCATAAATGACTTAATGCAGCAGCTAGTTAATGAATCTACTTGGAGAAAAACAACTTGGGCTTGGGCCCAGGCAGTTTGCTGGATCTGCTTTGAAATTTAAGCAGAGCCAGTTTGCAAAAGTCATTATAATGTCCCTGGGTTGGAGCAGCAAACACCTAGAAACACGAGGGCTGGATCTAGTTTCCAGTAGGGTAACTGCCTAAGAAAGAAGATACATTTTTAAAGTGAAATTTTTCTTGACAATACAGTCAGAAGGATATAAAACCGTAAGATTGCCTGCAGGGCACAAGGCAGCTATTTATGAACCCATTACTAGTCTCTCTCAGCAAAAGCATGACACCTGCTAGGAAAACCAGAGTCAAGCTGGCAGGATTGAACTGCAGGCTACGGGGCGGCTGCTAGAAATAATGCTGTTAAAATTGTCTTCAAGGGGAGATGTAGGAAAGCACAACCTCTGAAAGATTAAATGTAGAAAATAGAAGTAGCAAAATGCACAAGTATAAAAATTAATAAAAAAGCTATTTTCATAAATACCCAATCTGGAAGTCTGCCAAAGCATCATGCAGCCAATTCAGTACAAAGTACCAGGGTAAAATTTGTCAGTAGAGATGTTCTCAAATCCAGATGTCTGCAGAGGCTTAGAACAAAACAAGCCTGAACTGTAGCAGAATGCCAGGACCAGATAGTTTTCACCCTGGAGCACTAGAGATGAAATTTCTGCATTACTGTTAGCACAAAGAAGTGGGACCTGTTCTCCTTCATTTCTTCTATATCCCTTTGAGATGAGGAAGGAAGGTGAAGGGAAATCAAAACTGCACACAATATTCAAGATGTGGGGCCACCATGCATTTACATGTTACTGCAGTGGTATTCTCTCTAATTTTATATTGCTTTTGTAATGATTCTTAATTTTTTTACTCACTCACCCAGCCACCACACATTGCTGAGTGGATTGTTGCTGATGTTAGAGCTGTCTGTCATAATCCCAGAGTCTTGCTCCTGAGCAGCTATGGTCAGCTCAGAGGCCTCAATTTTAAATGAGAAGTTAGAATTGTTTCTCTCTTTATTTTGGATTAATCTACCCTGAAATTTTGTCTTCTGATGCTCTCATCCAGTCACAGAGCTCTTTAAGCTCCTTCTGCAGTTCTTCACACTCAGATCTCATCTCTACCAGCCTGGTCACTCAGCATCACCTCCCCACTTGCTTCTTTTCCAGATAATTTATAAATGTGCTGAAAAGTACACAAATCCAAGCACAGGTCCCCACAGGTCTCCCTCCATTGTCACAACTGAACACTTATATCTCCCTCTTCCTTCCTGGCTTTTAATCAATTATTTATTCATGCAGAGACCTTCCTCCTTATCCTAGGGCAGCTCAGTTTCTTTAGGAACCTTTGGTAAGGAAACTTCTTGAAATCCATTTGGGTGGTATCTCCCCTGTTCACATGCCTGTTAGTGCATTCAAAGGAATCCAGTATGTTTGTAAGGCATGAATCTTTTGCAAAAACCCTGCTGAGTCTTCACCAATATGTCATCTTTACCCATACGGCTACCGACTCAATCTTTCAGAAGAGTTTCTACTAATTTGCCTGGTTCAGATGGATGTCAGGCTGCCTGGAATGTAGTTTCTGAGATCTTTTTTGGAAACCAGTTTAAAACTGATTTGATACACAGTAACTTCCCAGCCCTCTGCTGTGGTGGTCACACAAAGCCAACAGTATTTCAGATTTTTCATCTCAAAGGTCCTGTAGGGCTCTAGGATGACCACTCCCTGCTCCTGGCAGGCTGCTGGCATTCACCTGGTGTATTTCTCTGTGCTTTCTATCAGCTTGTTTCAAAGTTCCAGCTCCAACACCTGCCCCTACAGGTTCTCCCACTGTGAGCACAAACTCATTTATGTCTCACACTAAAGCCTTTTCATTTCCAGATGCTCCTTTTATGCCTTGATATGGCTCTTCCCTCTCACAATCCATTTGAAAAACAAATTATTGTTTGTTTTGCTCTAGCAGAGACCATCTCTTCTGCCTTATTATGTCCTGCTCCTTTTCATGATTCTGAATTTCTTTCCCTCCAACTGTGCTACAAAGCCATTTTAGATACAAAGCTAAAAGGCACAGTTTGAATATCAGCCAGGCGTCTTGGGTCTTTGTAAAAGTATACTGATATACTCCTATGCAAAGATATGGATGTAAAAATTCCCATCGTCAGCACTAAGTCTCTGAGTGCTTCATAATGTGAAGGTGGTTTCCCTCTGCTATGCAGTGATTTTGTAGCCTGCCGAACACTAATGCTTGTTTGGTCTCAGAGGAAGGAACTCAGGGAGCAGTTTCCTGTGCAGGAAACTCAGACATTAAATAACGAATAGCGCAGAGTGCACATCCTGATTGCATGCCTGTACTACTTATTCTTCCATAGGTTTCCTGGTTCTGCTGTTTGCAAAAATACTTAGTTTCTTAATTGATGCCCTTTCTAGGTTATTACTCCGATATTATTCAGGTTTACATTATCACTTTCTAACATTTAAGCAGAGAGAGAAGATTTGTTCCTGTTTTCCTCATTGCCTCAGCTCTTCCTTGAGGAATGTCTCCCTGCTTCTACTAATCTCCCTTACCCTGGCTTTTGTAATGATATGGTCAGTTTGTGCTTTCTGGTTACTCTTTTTTTTTTTTTTTCAGCTATGGCATGTATTTGCGCTGAGCCCCTCACTTGGGTGTCCTTAACCAATTTCCATATAACTTGCAAGGAGTTAACTCTTTTAGTCTCTTGGTTTGTTTTTGTTTTAGTCATCTTTCTCCTTTTTCGGACAGTTATCCTTTCTGAAATTGGTCTCACAGAGAGTGGATTTTTTCAGTTTTTACTGTTCCTGCAGCAATGCTGATCACAGTGTTGTAGTCATTGCTGCAGTGCATCTTCCTCCTAACCAAGGCCAGAGCTGCTTCTCTGGTGGGCTGCTAACTGGCTGTTCCATGAAGCATTCAGCCACTGCATTGCTTCCCAGTATCACTTTAATCCAATTTTCAAGTGAGAAGCTAGATTCTCCCTTTATGATTGTGTTTTCTCCTTTCTCTGCCCCTCTGATTGCCTTCTTCAGGTCACAGATTTGTGAAGCTCTCATCATGAAACTGAAGCCCTAGAGGAACAGCCTGAAAGGCATCAAACCTGTCTGAAAGGTATCCAAATATCACAGCCCCCACTGTAACACTGATGAAGAAGGTGGTTGGTTCAGTCTGCGCTGCTAACACACGAGGTCCCACTGAAACACAAGGCCAAAATGACACTTAGTGCCCAAGTTGCCTTTTCACAACCCTTCCCTCCGATGGTCAGCCACCGTGTCTTGCAATTCGTATCAGATGAATCTGCTTGAGGGGCAGCATCCTGCACTAAACTTCACATAGGACAGTGCTGGAGTCCTGAAAAAAATGTAAACCTGCGTCTTACAAAGTTCAGAGTCCTCCCAGTTATCTCTCCCCACTGTGACAGGCTCTCCTGGACACTTGTTGGGCATCAGAAAGCTTTCCAGGGTGAGATCACCTTTTTCATTTCCTGACCCCTCTGGTACCAAGCTGCTCTCAACCTGCTCGGGTTCATTCAGTCATGCTTCTGGGATTGCCCTGGTGAGATGGGTGTTTGCAGGATGCTGCACTGTGGTGAACTTAAGGTGTGCCTCCACCTTCATTAGGGAATGTCGTGTTGATATCCAGTTACTGTTGCCCAGACTAGTTTCCTTTCAAGTTGTCTGTGCAGGGAAGGAGGAAAGCAGAGGAGGAATCAGACCAAATACTTGTTCCTGATGCTAACTTACTTATTTCTTACTGATAAGTTGGTCTAGACATTGTTCCTAATCTAATGAGCATCATTTTACTTTCTTGGAGGTGCAAATGTGGTTAATCATTAAAGAATGCTGTGCCCAAGCTGCAGAGTTAATTTTCTATATGTGCAAATTTGGCAAAATTTAATCATCAACCCAGCCTTGCAGCCTCTCTGACAAGGCCAGCCAGACCTTGAGCAGCCTTTCTTGCTGCAAGAACAGTTGACACCAGAGAAAGCCCTGGCTCCTTGTATATCTTCCAAGGCCACTGCACCATGGGTGCAGCATCATGAGGTTCCATGCTCAGCATCTGTGCTGCAAAGCACCTCCCCTGCCTTTTCCCTCAAGAGTGCTTTACACATTTCTTCCTGAAACAGTGCAGAAATCAGGTACAGACCTGGTGCACATCTGACTCTCATTTCTCCCCTGCCAAAAACAGGGTTGGTTGGTTGGTTGGTTGGTTGGTAAGGAAGAGGCACCAGCTCTAGGTTAAGACTTGGCCCTGCTCTCACTGAGAGAGTCAGCTGCTGTAATTTCAGATACAACCATGCCCCTTTTGTCTGACCAAATTGTCCCCTTTCTAAGACTTCCTGTGCTTTGGGCCACCTTTCAAGTGTCATGGATGAAAGTATTGATACGGTAATGATTTAGTAAGAAATCTAGATTTATTAATAACTACAGCAATTTATCAATACAAAATAATTCAGAAAGAAAAGCGACTTATTCACAGATTCTAAAATTACAAGATTCACTCTAACTTCCTTACGGTACCTTAATTTATACACATATATACATGCGCATACATACAGAAACAAAGGTGTTTGGATTCAGTAAAAATGAACACAAAAGGGACAAACACACACAGGAACAAGGGCAAGGGTATGTAACCACACGCACACACCAATGAACGGAGAAAGAATGTATGAAATAGAAGCTAGCTCAAATAAAATTTCCCTCTCGAGTTTAGAGCAAATACTCACAAAGCCTTGGCATTCCTCAACGGGCGATAATTGAGACTCGAGCGGGGGGACTTCGCCCTGGCCTTCCGTCTGGAGCAGACGACACCTTAAGGGTTTTGGTACCTGAGAGGCGTCCCAGCTCAGGGGAGATGCTGGTCACAGGCCCGCTGAGCTCCAGGAGAGCTCAAAGGGTCTCTCTGGTGGTCGCAGTTTATAGCATCCAAGATAACTGACTTTTGTCAGATACTTTCTGGTGCCTTCCAGCAGTTGCACAAGAATTTGATGAACACGCAACCCTGTTATTATTCCATCTGATCACATCCCAGGCACAGGTGTGCCAGGCCATCAGGAGATGATGGGCCATTATAAACCTTTCTGAGCAAGAGGCAGTGGTGGTAAGAGAAGAGAGGCAGCATGATTTTGGGGAAAAGAGGCGGAAGCCAGAGATCAGTGAGGAGAGGTGGCCAAGGGAATAGAAGTTGCGAAGGATTTGGAAAATCAAGAAAGCAAGTCATGGGCTCATATAAAATCCTGATGGTGTAATGCTGTGCAGATACCATGTGGTCTGACCAGAGAAAATCCTATATGTTGATTTGTTGAAAAAAGACTCCACAACTCGAATAGAATTATAAAGCAGGTATGTTTACTCCGGCGCCGGGGTGCAAGGAGATTTCTTGACAAAGCTTGCACACCCACCGCACATTTTACCAAAAACTTATAGAGTGTGGATATCCATATTCATTGGATTATGTAACACAAACATACATATGCATGAGTAGGGCTGGGTGAGTTAGAAAGGCTGGTGTCAGCAGTTGATGTCATCTTTGCCCCTGCGCATTGCTTCCTGGTGGGTGTCTTCAGGGGTCTTTGGGAGGAAGGCTTGTAGTCTTTCTCACTTTGTTTTTTCCCCGGAGCATGCACAGATTCTCTTGGCCAATTTCTTGAATAACAAGAGTGTTTTTCAGA
>NW_020799097.1:113330582-113337008 GCF_003259725.1 Athene cunicularia
GGTGAGAACTCAGTATCAGAGGAAAGGTGCAGAAACTTTGGACCGTGGCTCTTTTTGTGCTACTGACGATCCTTGCCAGGAATTGGGTAGCATGGATTGCAAGTGTTAATGTTGCAACAGAAGTACTAATCAGTGGTTGTTGTATTTTGCGTAGACTGTTAAAGCATTAATTAAACTAACAGAAAATTGTAATTCTTGGATCCTTCCAAAAGGGGTGCCTTCTTTTGGCTGCTGTAGTTGGCTGCCTGTAGTGAAATTGTGCACATAACGATTTCCAAACTCCCGTTCCTACTAGCTCTGCCCTGTCTGGTAGACAAGTACCTACCCACCTGTCAGAAGTACCCCTGTACAACCAGGCACCCACAAACCCCCACATACTTACTGAAAGGCAATATAATAAGGGAGACGCTGCTCAGGGCCACCTGAGTGAGGGTCCATGTGATGGCCAGCATGCTGTAGGAGACAGAGGCAGCACTCAGCATCCCAAATATGACAGAGAACACAAGTGACAGCAGGAGCATGGATTTCCGTCCAAAACTGCCACAAGCACAGGCTGGGTTACAGTGGCTGGAAACCTGTCCCAGGAGTAGGGGTGAAATGGGGCAAACAGAGACTTGGGAAGGAAAATGAAAATATTGCCTGCTCTGCAAAGAGCGCAAGATGCAACACCCCAGAGAGGAGGAAATGGCTCTGGATATAGCCGGTGCCACAGTGGTGCAATCCCATTCAGAGGGCCAGCCTGCTCTGTGAGCATCAGGCATGAGGCTCTCCAGTGGAAAGAGCGGCACTGATCAGAATATATTGGGCTCCTCTGTTCAACACCAACATCAAAAACAGTGATGTCTGCTTGAAATCCCATGCTGCTGGCACACCCTGCTCCCTCCAATGACTGTCCCATGCCTGGCTCAGCATGTCCATCTCCCATGGCTGACCAGCCACTGCCGCTGCCCTCGAGGAGGAGAGAGAACCATGACACTTTCACCCTGATTCTTGGAAGAAAAACAAAGATCCCAAAGGAAAATAAAAGGAATCCACTTGTCAGACCACATGTGCAAATAGCCCTGATGTCTTAAGAGATCTATGATAAATCTCTAGGAGGTCATTCCCCAAGGGTTTTGGAAGTTGTAGGACCATCTTACCCGTCATGCAGAGTCCTGTGTGGAGAAATACAAAAAATTAAATACACACAAATGAGCATGTACACATACACACACGCACAGAGGAATACGTGTCTATTTCTACACAACCTATGAAAATCAAAATGGAGCACAAGGCATCAGTCTCCTCATGAACATCAGCACTGCATGTGATGAAAGGTTATGTTCAAGCTGGAGTAGTAAATGAAGGTAGTGTTTAGTCTGTAGGTCTGATTCTGGCATTAGGGCTCTCTTAGTGTCCACCTAAGAAGGATGGTGGCAAGCACAATTGCACCAGCACCAGGGAAAAAAGTGAAGTGCTTGGACATAATGCCACAGTAACACTCCTAAAATTATCATAAATGACTTAATGCAGCAGCTAGTTAATGAATCTACTTGGAGAAAAACAACTTGGGCTTGGGCCCAGGCAGTTTGCTGGATCTGCTTTGAAATTTAAGCAGAGCCAGTTTGCAAAAGTCATTATAATGTCCCTGGGTTGGAGCAGCAAACACCTAGAAACACGAGGGCTGGATCTAGTTTCCAGTAGGGTAACTGCCTAAGAAAGAAGATACATTTTTAAAGTGAAATTTTTCTTGACAATACAGTCAGAAGGATATAAAACCGTAAGATTGCCTGCAGGGCACAAGGCAGCTATTTATGAACCCATTACTAGTCTCTCTCAGCAAAAGCATGACACCTGCTAGGAAAACCAGAGTCAAGCTGGCAGGATTGAACTGCAGGCTACGGGGCGGCTGCTAGAAATAATGCTGTTAAAATTGTCTTCAAGGGGAGATGTAGGAAAGCACAACCTCTGAAAGATTAAATGTAGAAAATAGAAGTAGCAAAATGCACAAGTATAAAAATTAATAAAAAAGCTATTTTCATAAATACCCAATCTGGAAGTCTGCCAAAGCATCATGCAGCCAATTCAGTACAAAGTACCAGGGTAAAATTTGTCAGTAGAGATGTTCTCAAATCCAGATGTCTGCAGAGGCTTAGAACAAAACAAGCCTGAACTGTAGCAGAATGCCAGGACCAGATAGTTTTCACCCTGGAGCACTAGAGATGAAATTTCTGCATTACTGTTAGCACAAAGAAGTGGGACCTGTTCTCCTTCATTTCTTCTATATCCCTTTGAGATGAGGAAGGAAGGTGAAGGGAAATCAAAACTGCACACAATATTCAAGATGTGGGGCCACCATGCATTTACATGTTACTGCAGTGGTATTCTCTCTAATTTTATATTGCTTTTGTAATGATTCTTAATTTTTTTACTCACTCACCCAGCCACCACACATTGCTGAGTGGATTGTTGCTGATGTTAGAGCTGTCTGTCATAATCCCAGAGTCTTGCTCCTGAGCAGCTATGGTCAGCTCAGAGGCCTCAATTTTAAATGAGAAGTTAGAATTGTTTCTCTCTTTATTTTGGATTAATCTACCCTGAAATTTTGTCTTCTGATGCTCTCATCCAGTCACAGAGCTCTTTAAGCTCCTTCTGCAGTTCTTCACACTCAGATCTCATCTCTACCAGCCTGGTCACTCAGCATCACCTCCCCACTTGCTTCTTTTCCAGATAATTTATAAATGTGCTGAAAAGTACACAAATCCAAGCACAGGTCCCCACAGGTCTCCCTCCATTGTCACAACTGAACACTTATATCTCCCTCTTCCTTCCTGGCTTTTAATCAATTATTTATTCATGCAGAGACCTTCCTCCTTATCCTAGGGCAGCTCAGTTTCTTTAGGAACCTTTGGTAAGGAAACTTCTTGAAATCCATTTGGGTGGTATCTCCCCTGTTCACATGCCTGTTAGTGCATTCAAAGGAATCCAGTATGTTTGTAAGGCATGAATCTTTTGCAAAAACCCTGCTGAGTCTTCACCAATATGTCATCTTTACCCATACGGCTACCGACTCAATCTTTCAGAAGAGTTTCTACTAATTTGCCTGGTTCAGATGGATGTCAGGCTGCCTGGAATGTAGTTTCTGAGATCTTTTTTGGAAACCAGTTTAAAACTGATTTGATACACAGTAACTTCCCAGCCCTCTGCTGTGGTGGTCACACAAAGCCAACAGTATTTCAGATTTTTCATCTCAAAGGTCCTGTAGGGCTCTAGGATGACCACTCCCTGCTCCTGGCAGGCTGCTGGCATTCACCTGGTGTATTTCTCTGTGCTTTCTATCAGCTTGTTTCAAAGTTCCAGCTCCAACACCTGCCCCTACAGGTTCTCCCACTGTGAGCACAAACTCATTTATGTCTCACACTAAAGCCTTTTCATTTCCAGATGCTCCTTTTATGCCTTGATATGGCTCTTCCCTCTCACAATCCATTTGAAAAACAAATTATTGTTTGTTTTGCTCTAGCAGAGACCATCTCTTCTGCCTTATTATGTCCTGCTCCTTTTCATGATTCTGAATTTCTTTCCCTCCAACTGTGCTACAAAGCCATTTTAGATACAAAGCTAAAAGGCACAGTTTGAATATCAGCCAGGCGTCTTGGGTCTTTGTAAAAGTATACTGATATACTCCTATGCAAAGATATGGATGTAAAAATTCCCATCGTCAGCACTAAGTCTCTGAGTGCTTCATAATGTGAAGGTGGTTTCCCTCTGCTATGCAGTGATTTTGTAGCCTGCCGAACACTAATGCTTGTTTGGTCTCAGAGGAAGGAACTCAGGGAGCAGTTTCCTGTGCAGGAAACTCAGACATTAAATAACGAATAGCGCAGAGTGCACATCCTGATTGCATGCCTGTACTACTTATTCTTCCATAGGTTTCCTGGTTCTGCTGTTTGCAAAAATACTTAGTTTCTTAATTGATGCCCTTTCTAGGTTATTACTCCGATATTATTCAGGTTTACATTATCACTTTCTAACATTTAAGCAGAGAGAGAAGATTTGTTCCTGTTTTCCTCATTGCCTCAGCTCTTCCTTGAGGAATGTCTCCCTGCTTCTACTAATCTCCCTTACCCTGGCTTTTGTAATGATATGGTCAGTTTGTGCTTTCTGGTTACTCTTTTTTTTTTTCAGCTATGGCATGTATTTGCGCTGAGCCCCTCACTTGGGTGTCCTTAACCAATTTCCATATAACTTGCAAGGAGTTAACTCTTTTAGTCTCTTGGTTTGTTTTTGTTTTAGTCATCTTTCTCCTTTTTCGGACAGTTATCCTTTCTGAAATTGGTCTCACAGAGAGTGGATTTTTTCAGTTTTTACTGTTCCTGCAGCAATGCTGATCACAGTGTTGTAGTCATTGCTGCAGTGCATCTTCCTCCTAACCAAGGCCAGAGCTGCTTCTCTGGTGGGCTGCTAACTGGCTGTTCCATGAAGCATTCAGCCACTGCATTGCTTCCCAGTATCACTTTAATCCAATTTTCAAGTGAGAAGCTAGATTCTCCCTTTATGATTGTGTTTTCTCCTTTCTCTGCCCCTCTGATTGCCTTCTTCAGGTCACAGATTTGTGAAGCTCTCATCATGAAACTGAAGCCCTAGAGGAACAGCCTGAAAGGCATCAAACCTGTCTGAAAGGTATCCAAATATCACAGCCCCCACTGTAACACTGATGAAGAAGGTGGTTGGTTCAGTCTGCGCTGCTAACACACGAGGTCCCACTGAAACACAAGGCCAAAATGACACTTAGTGCCCAAGTTGCCTTTTCACAACCCTTCCCTCCGATGGTCAGCCACCGTGTCTTGCAATTCGTATCAGATGAATCTGCTTGAGGGGCAGCATCCTGCACTAAACTTCACATAGGACAGTGCTGGAGTCCTGAAAAAAATGTAAACCTGCGTCTTACAAAGTTCAGAGTCCTCCCAGTTATCTCTCCCCACTGTGACAGGCTCTCCTGGACACTTGTTGGGCATCAGAAAGCTTTCCAGGGTGAGATCACCTTTTTCATTTCCTGACCCCTCTGGTACCAAGCTGCTCTCAACCTGCTCGGGTTCATTCAGTCATGCTTCTGGGATTGCCCTGGTGAGATGGGTGTTTGCAGGATGCTGCACTGTGGTGAACTTAAGGTGTGCCTCCACCTTCATTAGGGAATGTCGTGTTGATATCCAGTTACTGTTGCCCAGACTAGTTTCCTTTCAAGTTGTCTGTGCAGGGAAGGAGGAAAGCAGAGGAGGAATCAGACCAAATACTTGTTCCTGATGCTAACTTACTTATTTCTTACTGATAAGTTGGTCTAGACATTGTTCCTAATCTAATGAGCATCATTTTACTTTCTTGGAGGTGCAAATGTGGTTAATCATTAAAGAATGCTGTGCCCAAGCTGCAGAGTTAATTTTCTATATGTGCAAATTTGGCAAAATTTAATCATCAACCCAGCCTTGCAGCCTCTCTGACAAGGCCAGCCAGACCTTGAGCAGCCTTTCTTGCTGCAAGAACAGTTGACACCAGAGAAAGCCCTGGCTCCTTGTATATCTTCCAAGGCCACTGCACCATGGGTGCAGCATCATGAGGTTCCATGCTCAGCATCTGTGCTGCAAAGCACCTCCCCTGCTTTTTCCCTCAAGAGTGCTTTACACATTTCTTCCTGAAACAGTGCAGAAATCAGGTACAGACCTGGTGCACATCTGACTCTCATTTCTCCCCTGCCAAAAACAGGGTTGGTTGGTTGGTTGGTTGGTTGGTAAGGAAGAGGCACCAGCTCTAGGTTAAGACTTGGCCCTGCTCTCACTGAGAGAGTCAGCTGCTGTAATTTCAGATACAACCATGCCCCTTTTGTCTGACCAAATTGTCCCCTTTCTAAGACTTCCTGTGCTTTGGGCCACCTTTCAAGTGTCATGGATGAAAGTATTGATACGGTAATGATTTAGTAAGAAATCTAGATTTATTAATAACTACAGCAATTTATCAATACAAAATAATTCAGAAAGAAAAGCGACTTATTCACAGATTCTAAAATTACAAGATTCACTCTAACTTCCTTACGGTACCTTAATTTATACACATATATACATGCGCATACATACAGAAACAAAGGTGTTTGGATTCAGTAAAAATGAACACAAAAGGGACAAACACACACAGGAACAAGGGCAAGGGTATGTAACCACACGCACACACCAATGAACGGAGAAAGAATGTATGAAATAGAAGCTAGCTCAAATAAAATTTCCCTCTCGAGTTTAGAGCAAATACTCACAAAGCCTTGGCATTCCTCAACGGGCGATAATTGAGACTTGAGCGGGGGGACTTCACCCTGGCCTTCCTTCTGGAGCAGATGACACCTTAAGGGTTTTGGTACCTGAGAGGCGTCCCAGCTCAGGGGAGATGCTGGTCACAGGCCCGCTG
>NW_020799097.1:113337058-113337251 GCF_003259725.1 Athene cunicularia
ATACATACAGAAACAAAGGTGTTTGGATTCAGTAAAAATTAACACAAAAGGGACAAACACACACAGGAACAAGGGCAAGGGTATGTAACCACACGCACACACCAATGAACGGAGAAAGAATGTATGAAATAGAAGCTAGCTCAAATAAAATTTCCCTCTCGAGTTTAGAGCAAATACTCACAAAGCCTTGGCA
>NW_020799097.1:113337301-113439510 GCF_003259725.1 Athene cunicularia
GGTAGCCAGATCTTGGGCTGTTTTTAATATTAATTGTTTTTCAGTTTCTGTTGAATAATAATTGTATATCACTCCCATCCGGATCATGTTGTTTTATCAGAAACTGAAAATGCCTAGTCACCTTAACAGGGTCATCTCGGTACCCCTTCGCTGTATTTCTCCAAGTTTCAAGATCTAAGGAAGTGAAGGGGACTTTTATTCTAACAGGGCCCCATCCAGCCCTACGGCCTCTCTCAGAGGAGCCGGCACCACCACCGCTTCTCCCGTCTGTCTCCGATATGGGGCTGTGAGTGGGGGGGGAGCCTGGCTCTGGCTCCTCCAAACTTTCACCCTCCTCCTCCCAGCTTCCTACCGGTGGTTTATAGTACTCTGGTAAATATTTCTGCCCCTTTCTTTTTTTCCCTTCCTTCTTATTTTCTCTTTCCAGCCAGCACTAGTGGATCTCGTGGGGGTGCCAGGCCACGGTCTATCTGATATTCAAGATGGTCTCGGAGGGTGAAAAACATGTCTGCATAGGAGACTTCATCCCACTTTCCTTGCCTCCTTAAAAACAGCGTCAATTGCAGCAGGGTGCTCTAATTCAAGGTCCCATTAAGGGGCCATTTCTCCCCCTCATCCAATTTATATAGGGGCCACTACTGATTGCAATACTTCATTAAGGTCATCTTATTTGCACTTGTGCCTGGAGGTCTCCCTATCTCCTTCCAGTGTTTTACAATGCAGCCCAGGGGGCTCTTTTTGATCTTTCTAACTATTCCCCCACTCTGGCCGCTTCCCATCTCGTCTACTCGACCTTAACACACTACCTGATTAAGCTGACAATATCCCCCTCAGGCAGATGGTACAAAGGTGCTCTCTGCCCACAGAGTACGCACCTAAATTCAAGACAACAACCACAGAATTACTGCCTCCTGCTAGAGGAATTATTTCACTTGTGACACTTAGAACACTGAGCGAACAAACAGCAGCACCGATGACTCAGCAGGAGGGCACTGGGGCTCAGCACTAAGGAATGTTCACTCGTCCTGCACTCCCCCCACACTGGTAAGAGTCTGCTCTGCGCCCCGTTCCTCTCCGGCTGCTTCCCAGGCGAGATAACGGACCCGTGGGTCAGAGAACTCCGCACTGCGCAGCTGCAGCTGGGCTGCGCCTCACACACCCGCGAAACAATCACACAACCACACAGAGGCCCCTCGCGCTCATTACTCACACAACATAAAATGACAAATATTGCAAACATTGAAACACTAATTACAACAATTGCTAAATCATAGAAATCATAAATCAAAGCCAAAAGCACAAATCATATGCCATGAGCCATTTGCCATTTATCATTTACCACAAATCCAAACCTGATCGATATCGACTAAATTATTATAAACAGTACTAGATTTTACATTTGATGGTATCACAGCAATGGCACACCACTCCCGCAACACCACACTAGGAGTACCCAAGTCGACCCAGGATACCAATGTGGTCGGAGTGTCAAAACCACTCTGTCACCACGGGCCCACAACCACACAACCACACTACTTGGGGACTCACACCCCAAACCCAGGGGGAGCACAACGGCTCTTCACCTCACGCAGAACATCTCCTTACGACTTACAGGTCTCCCCTTTCTCCCACATACCTGATCCGCAGCCAATGGATGGTCCTTGTCTGTCCCTGTGAAGACTGGCAGAGCGAGGGAGGCTCTCCTGCAGCTGCACAGAGAGGGTCCCATCTGGGGTGCCAAACTGATTCGCAGAAAAAAGACTCCACAACTCAAACAGAGTTATACAGCAGGTATGTTTACTCCGGCGCCAGGGTGCAAGGGGATCTCTCCACAAAGCTTGCACACCCACCGCACATTTTACCAAAATTTACAGAGTGTGGATATCCATATTCATTGGATTACGTAACACAAACACACATATGCATGAGTAGGGCTGGGTTAGAAAGGCTGGTGTCAGCAGTTGATGTTCTCTTTGCCCCTGCGCATTGCCTCCTGAGGGGCGTCTTTGGGAGGAAGGCTTGTAGTCTTTCTCACTTTGGTTTTTTCTCCAGAACATGCGCAGATTCTCTTGGCCAATTTCTTGAATAACAAGAGTGTTTTTCAGACGGCTTACTTTTTATCTTATCTAAGAGAACCAATAGAACTTCTACCATTCGTATATGGCTATCTTTACTCATTAGCAAAATTCCAACTAGTTAGAGCCACCTGTTCCTCAAGGACAAAAGCATAATATTTTGCTGAACATTGTAGTCCTTGGTAAAATTCCACAGAACAGTCTGGGCAAGCAGGATTCTTAGCAATATTTAAAAAAAATACTATATGTAATACTATAAATTGCTTTAAATAAGTAAATAAATCTCAAAACAAGTAATCATTTCTCTGTATCAATGTGTGTCTCCCCCCATCCCCCTCTTTCAATCTGTGTAACCTGGTGAAATTAAGATGCTTATAATGAGAAATGTTGTCTTCTAACTATCAATCTAAGCAAGATGCTTGTAATAATAATAATAATAATAATAATAATAATAATAATAATAATAATAATAATTTTTTAAAAAGTGTTGGCTTCTAAGTTAGAGCTTCAGAGAGCTTCCCCATCCTAGGAAATCTCTAAACCCGCTGGTTTTTCTACTGGTTAGAATACAAAGATTCCCCTCTGGCTCTGTACACCCAGCAAACCCTTCTCCATCTGCTCCTCAAAACACTGAGCTAATTTAATTTTTGCCTAGATCACAGACCAGGCATTACCTGGGTGGAGATGGTGGAGGTGAACTGTGAGTGACCATAGACCCATCAGTGCCGGCAGTGCTGGATGATGGAATTGTTTTCTGGTTGCAGAGAGAAACTGAGCAGCAGGTGAAACTGAGGCTGCGAGAACATCTCACAGGAGCTGAAAGTGCCATTGGGCTCCTGGGGGATGCTGATGAGCAGAACTTCCTCCATGGTGAGGTTCACAAATGCCTCTTGGTGTGGAATTACACAGTGGTGAGATGGGGTAGCAGCAAGAAAATTGTGAAGCAGGAAATGCATGGGAAGGTTGATTCTTGGGAGACAAACAAAATAAAAATCTGGAATCTGCCAAAGCCACCGATTTCCAGCAAGAGATCTTCAAATATCATCTTTTCTGTGGAGTTTGCTCATTCAGAGCACCTGAATACCAAGGAGCAGCAATATGAGCTTGAAAAGCAGTCTCTGTCCTTGGAGCTCCACTTCCCATGGCTTTTCATACAGCCACTTTGTGGGACTTTGAGACCTTGATAAAACGTTGTCAAAAGTCACAGTGAAACTCTCCATCTGGGGTAGAGCCAAAGAAATTATCCTGTGTGCACATAGCACATTCATCTCAAGTGGACCCAGCACAAGGCACCTTCCCTTTTTAGAATTACTTTCTCCTGTTGCAGTTTTTGAGAGGGAGATCCACATTAGGAAAGGAGGCTGTGGGAAGAGTGCCATGAAAGCACTGTCATCTCTAGTGTGGGGGTACCATGCAGCATTTTATCAGGCACAACAAACCGTTCACTGTGAGCTGATCACCAGTCAGCCCAGTTTGATCATAAAACAGGCCCCCAAGAAAGCAGAGGTGACCGACCCACTGTGTAAGGATGCCCAGGGGCACCAAAACCTGGTTGCTGTGCATCAGTGGTTTTTAGTATAGCTTGTTTCAAGTCATGACCTGGGAGCTGGGAGTATGGAGAGGGTGAGAGGGTGCCCAGAAGAGAAGAGTGATGAGTGGATGGATGCAGAGAGGTGAGCACTCTGGGAGAAATGGTGGGCTGCAGGTTGAGGGCTACCTGATCGCCAGTGTCCTCCAAATGATGGAAAGAGTGAAAATGTTTCCCACAAAGTCCCTTTCTTCACCTGGGAAAGCACTTTCACTGGACACGTGCAAGGAGGTGATGAGAGCTGCAATGCTGGCATGCAGAGAGGCTGTGCTTGCCATGTGAGGGGCCATGACATACTCCCGCAAGGTCACAGCCACATGCTGGTGTGTCCTGGGACTGATGTGACAGCTCCTTTGGGTGAGTGTGCAGCCCCTGACAGGGCCACAAGTACTGCTGTCACCACCATGGGCCTTGCACCATGGTTCTTCCACCGCCTGCTTCAGGGAGCGGTTTTCCGGGAGAGCTGGGTCTTTAATGTGAATTTCCACTCTTCTTATGCTCTTAACCAAGAAAATATGCTCTTTATTACGCCAGAGCCACGGCAGAACAAGAATGGATGGTTCGTCTGAGAGGCTTAAAGGTGGCTGGTCGTCAAAGGTGTGTAACATGCAGTTCTGTAACACACAGCTGCTGGGCAAAAGCTTTGATCCCAGGGTGGCAGGGAGCAGAATAATAGCTCTTTTCAGCAGCATTCCTGGTCACCCATGTTTCAACTAATACACTGCCCCAGTCTTTGCTATGAACCATTTCAGTGTTCATGCTGGGATGAGTATAAAGGAAGCGTACAGATGTGAAGCGGGGACATCTGACAACCCTGTGCCTCTAGGGTTACAGTTTAAGCTGAATTTGAACTAAGGGACAAATTGCTTTTCTTCATCACTGGTCTTCTAAGAGCGAGGAACAGAAACTCTCACTGATATGCTGTTGTGTATTTCAACTCCAAAGCAGCTCTAGTCTCCTCATTAGGAATGAGGTTACGGGTCATTGCAACTCCAGGGCTCTGCTGTTCTTGCTGCAATTGCTTAGAATGTGCATCAGGTGATTGCGGTATTCCTCTAACCTAAACATGTTCATTTAACCAGTCACCAGATTTAGTTAATGACCACCATGTGCACAAATGCTGTGACTGACTATGCCCCACCACTTTGTTGATTAGACCCAGGACCTGACTCAAACAGCTTGGACTTGCCTGGCAGCAGTGCAAGTGGGCAGAGTCCTCTACTGCTGCCTTCACGTATAAAGCTGGAAAGAAGAGTTTACTTTTTACTTCACATGTGTACATTTTTCTTCTTCAATTTTTTTTTTTTTTTCTGCTTGCTGGGATGCCAACTACTCATTGAGAGGGAAGATTGTTAAATGAGTTAGTCACTAACATGCTGGCTTTTCTGTTTCCAGCAGTAATTTCATAACACCTTTTGTGGAGCTGTAATGGGCTGGATGGTGAAAGTAGAGCGGGAGTTGATTTGCTCCTTTAGCAATTAGAGCCACCCCATGGGTATCTCAACCACTGCAGAGTAGCTGATCAGTTGTTGCAGGTTGGTGTTTAAATGGTATTTTTCTCCTATGGGAAACCTGCAGCTCCTGAAATCCTTCCTCCCCTCTAAGTCACACCTGACTGTCATGAAAATACGTGTCCATCAGAGCCAATGAACTAGACTAAGCTTGCTCTCAGAGGGCAGAGGTATCCCCATCTAACTGCAGCTCATTGCAGGCCGGGATGTCTGCAGGAGGGAGATGTGCCACACACAGGGACTCTCCATTTTTTCTATTATTTGCAAAGGCAGTTTGGACAGTGAGGTGCTACAAAGTTGGCCAAAGTCAGCTGAGGATGCCTGCCGTATCAATGTAAGGTGCACCATACTGCAATGGTGTGTCCAAATGCTCTTGGCAGGACAAGAGTGCACCAGAATTTGTAGCCTAGCTGAAAAAAGCAGAGGAGCAGCCAACAAAGAGGTCCTGGGGCTCCTGAAGATCTTTGTTTGGTGTTAGAAGAAAGTGACTTTATGCCATTCTGACTTGGTGCCACATGACTCCTATACTTTCCATTACTTGCAGTTGTTTTGTGCACAGCCATTTTACTCTGCTACACAAACAAATGACAACTATTTTCTAAGTAAACTGGTTCTTGTCAAAGTTGTTGGGTTTTTTTTTTCCTATCAGAAGTAAAAACATTAATCCTTCTTTAATGTGAAACAACGTGAACCACTTCCACATCTTCTGCCATGTGTGATCATGGGTCCATAGCCAGCACTCGCATCCTGTCTCTTCCCTAGCCAGACCCTGCAGACCTATCTTATGCCCTTTCCTATGATCATCCTATGGAACTATTTTCTTTACATTTTTCTCTCACCAGTGCTGTTGGGAAACTGTAGCAGGGCAGAGATTTAGCCCAGGTTAGTAGGCTGCATTTTACTGAGGGTAGGGCAAACCCAAACTACTCCTTCAGCCAGGGAAAGAAAGATACAGCGGGAATGGGAAGTCCAGGCAGGATCAACTATTTTCTGGGGCGAGATACCATTGATTAAATCACTGTCACTTGCAGAAGATAATCCTGTGTGAAGCAAAACATTGCTGGGGAGCTCAAGACATGCACCCACTGACTCAGCAGCACAAGGAGGGGATGAGCCAGGAGCTGGGGGGGTCTCCAGCACTGGCCATGCCCTCCCCAACAGTCCCATGGGATCTCAGCATGGCCAGTAGAGCCAGAGAGGGGACAGGGTCCATCAACAGCCCCAGACACAGCGAGAGGGTGAGCCAGGACCGGGGTCCCTCCAGGAAGCCCAGTGTGGGTCAGGAGATGGGACAGGAGACAAGGATACAAGGCAGGTCCAAGGTCTATGCAGCAGACAGGGCAGGACACAGGGACACATCTAAGGCAGCTCAGACAGGGATGTGAGATCCAGGTCTGAGCTTAAAGAAGGTCCTGAGCCACAAGCAGAAGGTGCATGGGTGGCAGGTGCAGGGCAGTTAACACCTGTTAGTGCCTTTGAGACCCTGACACACTATCTGAATTGAAGGGCCAGGGTTTGACTCCAAAATTCATGCAGTTCTGCCTGGGGAGCTGGGAGCAGGCTTTAGCACTGTCTGGAACACTATTTTTGGAAAGTCTGCGCAGATAATAAAAGTGTGGGAGTGCAAGTACACACAGTCACAGACTTTCTTCCACTGAAAGTGGAGGCAGGGAGACTGCATGCAGGGAGTAATTGTAGGTAATTACTAGTGGTTGAAGTGAGATCTAACACTTGCTCTGCCAGTGTTTCTCTGCTCACATGGCTGTGTGGTCATCATGTCCCAGCAGCTCCACAGCTCTGTCCTGCCTCCCTCCCCTTCCCAGGCCATTCCCAATGGGTTCCTCCCCAAAAGGAGTAAAGAAAAGCTGCGGAGTGTCCAAGGGAGCTGCCTTCACCATACAGCACCAGACTTCCAGCACTGGAACTGCTTTGCCTTCTTGCACCGAACACCTTTCTCCACTAATTACCTTCCTTCCACCAACCTTCTCATTGAAAGCTAAGCTTCCCCTAGCTCCTATCTCAGGTAACCAAAACTTCAGTTTTGGTTTTTCTGCCCTGTGTTTGAGTAGGGATCCTCTGCACTTTGCCGTTTCAGCAATGCAGGGACCGACTCAGGCTTTGACCCCTTGAATCCATGAGAAACTAACCTAGTACTCCATCTCCAACACTAGCAAGAAGCCTGGGAAAGGGTGTAGGAACAAGGTATTTATCTAGTATTACTTTCCAGATGGTCTTCTTGCCTCCAACCTATTCCTTGTCTGAGGATGCAGTTTTTGTAACTCCTATTAGATGCATTGTCCCAGATTGGATGCTTATTAACAGCTTTCAATTTACATCTATGCTTTGGGTTAAAATTCCAACCTGATTTTATTTTTAGGTAATTTTATATGCCTGCAGACAGGTTGTATTGTCAAGTATGTAGCTAGTTGCTGAGGGTAATGTCATGTATGTAAATACTGACATGCAGTTCATTTTTTTTTATAGGCATCCCAGTACACAAGTTTCTGAAGCTCCTTAATTCATTTCTTTTTGCACCGCATTTTCTGAGACGTGCATTAAAACTTTGCACCCCTTGTTGATCTGCCTGCCCATCTGTCCTGCATGTGGCATTGAGAGAGAGTCAGGGAATATGGCTGTGGGGAGCTCTTCGGTGCAAGACACCATGTGGCCCTTCCTTGGCAATGTTGGCTGTTCAAAAATGTTCTTCCTGCCCTCACCAGCTTGGTGTCCTCCAGCTCCAAGATGTCTCCTTAAGCAGTCACTGGGGTTGTAGACGCGGTGGCTGAGCAGGGAAGATTGTGAGCTGCCTGCACCATGCCCAGCACATCCGTCACTGATGTGCTCACCAACAACAGCTCTTTCTGGACTCCTTCCTATCATCAGCCCTACCTGAGTGGAGTTTTGGTCTGCACCTCATGTAGCTGGGCCTTTTTTTTGGCCATTCGTTGATGAAATTAGACCTTGGTGGCCACTTGACAGCACAGACAAACCTGCCTCATCCTTGTCAGTCCATGCATTTATAATAGCACTCATGGTGATGCCACGTCTGGGTCTGCAGTGATGGCTCCATTTCGGCCAGCATCCCCCATGGGCAGCTGTGTGACAGGCCCTGATTGGGTGGCTTGGTTGGTTTGCTTTCAGGGTAGGATGAAGTCCTTAGCGACTGTTGTGCTCTGCATCTCCACCCCAGCCTTGGAGAGGTGCAGCCTCCCCCGACTCTACTGAGCAACTGGTGAGACCCCAGCACTGACCCTGCTCTGAGCAGGGGCTTAGACTAAAGATCTCCCAAGGTCTCTTCCAGCCTTAATTATTCTATGAGCCTATGAACATTATACTGAAAGGTTTTGGACTAGTTTAGCCTGTTATTTTTAAATCTGAGTCTTTACCTCACTGTGTTTTAAATATGTATTAGTGAATTTAAACAGCTAGATTCAAATGCATTATTTCATTTGTCTTTGAGCTGTTTTGTAAGTGATGAAACTTGTGGGGAATGCTGTAAGTGTCTGTTGGTCTCTAGGTGCTTTCTGCAACCAGGTGCATTTTAGCAGCTTCCTCAAAGCTGCAGGCTTGAAGGAGTCTTTTTCACATCAGTGGTCCTTGGGTGTAGCTGACTCCAGAGCCTCCTTTGAGAGTTGTCATTAGAGGGTAGATGAAGGCAAAGCCAGGACTAACAAGCAGAAGCTGCATTTCCTTGCAATGCAGGGTTCCCCTATAGCACTGAGGCACTTCTGTGGCTTGCCATGTCTGCACTGGGGCTTTTCTTGTCTTGAATTATCTCAAGGTGGCTGCATCAGGTCTGCAGAAGAAAGATCTCTGTGCCCAAAAGCCTCTTTGTTTGTTCCAGCTATATTAGATGGTCCAAGAAAAGATATCGCCTCCTCCTACAAACCTGTCTTCTTATTTCCTGAAACTGTTCCAGTAAGAGCAGCCTGTTTTAGTTTCTTTCTCCACTTGTCATCTCGCTTGACAAAGGCAGAGTGTCTTAGCCGGTACTGTACCTGGCACCTTGGAGCTGACAAACACACCTTCCAGAGGACCTCTCATTTCACCATCCAGGGGCGGGTGATGAAGCCCCTCAGGCAACCCCTTTTGCTGGCAGCCAGTCAATGCAGTTCTGAAACATTTCTCAATTTTCCAGTTAATACTGATCAGCTTTAAATTTTGTCTGCCTGTTTCTGACACAGACTTCAAGGAGCTTCTTAGATCCTAGTATTTCTTTCTATGGATTCAGTTATGCACTAAAGTCAACTGTGTTTTCTTTTGGCTATAGGAGAAAGAATAAAATCTGTCATCATAGGAACATCTTTCCAAGGGAGCACTTATTTTTTTTATTCTTTTCTTCAGTCTCACCAATTTTTCACAGCTCTTTAAAGCTGAGAGGAGCTGATTGTTTTCTGCTGTGAGACTGGTGCACCCAAAGGAGACTAAGCTTTCTGCTGTTCCTCATTGCTCCTTAATTGTATTACCATGGGCTACTTTATCCCAGCTTGGTTTAGTTGTGTCCTGGAGCTCAGGGGGTTTGGTAGCTCTCACCTGTGAACTATGCAGCTCAGTGTATAAATGTGGAAATAAGTGTGGTTTTGGATGCTGAGTCAAATGCTGTATATGATTAACTATGCCATGTAAGAAACAGAAGCTACCATATTTGTCTAACAAAGCCAGCTTCCAGAAAGTCACATTGACTGACACAAATGATATACTTACCCTCTGGGTTTTTATCAACTGAAATTTCAGACAAAGCACTCATTTGGTGTGTTAGACCATGATGACGGTAGTTGTTGCCATTTACTCAAATGTTTCAAATAGGCATTTCAGTCCCAACCACAGACATGAAATTAGGACAAAGTGAATTTAAATTTCATGTCCTCCCCATCTCTCCTGCTGCTGCCTGGGAGCATTAATGCCTCACAAACACTATCTTAATCCGTGATCTGAGCCATATTTAGATCATTTTTAATACCTAACCATGGTCACTGGCTAGTGGCCCCACTTATTCCTGCCTGGGTCTTTTCTTTTGCTGCTATTTTTTTATTTATTCATGGAGCTGAATATTTGCAAAATCCAATTCTTCTTTTGACTCTGCTTGCTTTATTTCTTTATCACTTGATCCCTGTGATCCATATCAGTGGCTGATGGACTTGCTTTGCTCACTTTTTGTAGCAGTGAGTAAATCTGCATTATTAATTGGATTGCATTTACCGTATCTTTTATGATATGTGTTAATGAAATGGGAATCATGGTGCAACTGCCAAGACACTTGCTGTCAGCCTCATGCTCACTCCTTATGCCTTGGGGATGGCCAAGTGGGACTCTATGGGGAGAGAGTTTCCTGGGAGCATCATTCATAAGAAGAGCTGAGCCTGCCTGGGGCTGATCTGTGCTGTTGTGTGGGCAGGGAGGGAGAGCCCCTGTCAGATGGAGCTTGAAGCATCACCAGAGATCAGCAAGCAGACACCAGCCATGCTCCTGGATCCAAGAGGAGACTTAAAGAGACATTTTCATGGGACTTGGTTGTACTGTAGATAGCTGGCTGCAAGCCAGGAAGCCCTTTGAAAACACTGGTGAGAGTGAGCATGAAAAGAAAGACCTCACCACACAGTGAGCTGGAGGGAAAGCCATTTATAAAGCCCTTAATTGTTATGCTTCCATATGTAGAAGCTCTCAGTTTCCTTATTTTAGTTTCTTTTTGAGGTGCAATGATATTGTTCTAGAGGTGCAAAGTCCTCTTCATGTTGGCATGCTCACCTGGGAGAAAAGGCACCAAAAGATCCACTTCAAAGCAAGCACTCAAGTCCTTTGCGTCATGTTCAAATATAATAATCTAGGGAACTCTTTCTGGAGTGATTTCTCTCTTCCCTCCAAATATGAACTCCTGATAGTTTTTGTTCCTCTACTAGAAGTGTTTCCATGTTCATCTTCTTCAGCTCTGAATCCCATCAAACTCACCAATACAGTGAGTGCTCAGAATTAAAATCTGTCTTTTGACATACAGTCTGAAATGTAAAATGCTCTGAACAGAATCACTACAATTGGTCTAAGTCCAACATGTGAAATAGCAATGCCTCTTCCTGTGGGAAATGATCACCTCCATGCTATCACAGCTACCAGCTGTTACATTCAAGAATATTGGGGTCCAACCTTACCAGCAGGATTTGTGAGAAACTCCCAAGAATTCATCTTTCTTACTATTACTTCCTCTTCTCAGATCCTTGGATAATGGCCACATGGTCATTATTTGGACATTGCCAGGATGTGTCCTCCCTTGTACCATCTGCCATCCCCTGATTGCCATCCCTCTGAAACTCTGGTCTGGTTAGCTGTAAATGCATGTCCTTTGGTAAGACAAGAAAGGGAACTTTACGCAGCTGAGCAGAGAAATCCAGTCCACTGAAGCTGCATGTGAAATATGCTAGTGTTGATCACATTAACAGGGCCACATGAATAGAAATACGGGCACAGCTATACACAAGATGAGCTGAATCAGACACAAGGTAGCTCAAAGGAAACTCAAAAGTTGGCTGTAGTGTCAAGCTGCGTTCACATCCCATTCAGTGGGGACAGGATGCATCAATGCCTTTGTGTTTATTGGTGTCTTAGCTCTTCATTTTGCTAGTTCAACTCAAAACCTGCAGTCCAGGGTTTAGGCTTCTGGGAGCTAAGGACCACGTTTGATGCCAAACCCTGGTTCAAGTTTAATGAGAGTGTCTCTAGGTTGTGGGAAAGACTGTTATGAGAGAATCTGTGATCTAAAGCAATGCCAGAGAGGAAAACTAAAAACACAAGCAAAAGTAAAATTGTTGAGATGGTCACGTCATGCAGCACAGGGACTCCCAGACAAAACCCTCACAGAAAGTAGCAGAGAAACTGAGATGGCAACTGAGCAACAAGAGAATAGGCCTCTTTCACAAAGCCACAGCAGGTGACACCACTTGCCAGAGTTTATGTTTAGCCAAGTAACATGTTTGAGCCCTGTACTACCTGCATCAGGCTACAAATGACGTCTCTCTGCCTGTAAGCTGTATCTAATCCTGCCTGCAGAGTGCTCAGTGAAGTTGCTCAAGTGAAGGTGGTGAAGGGGTATGAATTTACCAACTGATGAAAATGGTCCTTCATAGCTGCCCTGTTCCCTCTTCCACCACCCTTTCCCAAAGCTATGTAAGAAACGGTATTACACATACCTGGATGTTGTCTGCACACGATAGCCCCTAAACGACTTGCACATGGTGACATGACTGTTGTAGGAGCTGTCCTCAGTTTAAATGTCAGCCATCAGAGAGTATTAAAAGTTAAATAATGCCAAGTTACTGGTTTGCTTCTGCTCCACTTCCAGCATATTAATGTGCAGGTCCAACTGCAGCCCCAGCTGGCTGGTCTCAGCACAGAGTACAGATGGGGCCAGTGAAATATTGTAATGACCCCAGTAGTGCTCAAATTGGGAAGACCGTATAAAGCAGAAGAGCAAGAGTCCAGTCGTGTAAAACATTGTCCCTGGCCAGCTCTGGAGTTCAGTGAAGATCCCCCAGGGCAGGTCCCAGCTAGACTGCATGGACCAGCCAGTCATGGGTCTTGCAAACAACTGCACAAACATTACTCAGCTGTGGCATCTAGGCTTCTACACTAAGAGCATCAGGGTTTTTGTTAAAAAAGCAGGCTTTGCTGTCTGACAGATGCTGCTTTGGAAGTGGAGAGCTGAGCCTGCTGCCTGCAGTATGGTTGTGAACAAAATTAATGGTGAAGGAACACATCTATGGTGCAGAAATGCTTGCATGAACACCAACAGCTCCGCTCTGGTGCATTCTTCCATGTTCCTCTGACCTCACTTGCTTGCATGAATCAAAAGCCACAGCAGAGGAGAGAGCCAGCATTACCACTGTGGCACAGGGAAAGGCTACCAGCAAATAAGACAGCTTTGAGCTTTTGCATACCCTTTTACATGCACAAGGCAGGAGCTGAATCACTGATGCTCATATTGAAACAAGGGAATTCTCCTGGTCCTTGCCAGCATGTGTTTTGGGGTTGGCTGCAGCCAAGTGAGTTGTTATGATGTAGGAAAAAATGTACATTGTGGGGACATTTTATGGCAACCTGGAGCACAGATCTGCAGGTTTCCGAGAATGAACGGGGGCCACAGCTGCGACGCAGCTGGAATGAAACCCAAGCACAATTGTAGCCAAGGTCCCTTGCCAGCAATTCAGGTGGCACACCTGTGGCAACACCAATAAATGGGAGAAGACACCAATGAAAAGGTAGACAGGCTTTTAATGGCATGATCAAGAATCCCCTCTTAATAACAAATCTAATGACAACTGTGTCTGATATGAACAAGAAGTGGCATCATCATTTATTTTTTTTTAAGACGTGATCTGAAGTTATGACAAATGCCAGGTGGATCTGTACACAGACAGGGCCTCTGTGTGCATGCCAGATTTTATGGCCAAGAAATTTGCCATGCAGTTGAACCAGATTGTGGTTCCTCGGTTGGTGTTGTACATTCTGTTTGAATTGTGTAAACATTCTCCAGCTGCTTTCCTAAAGAATGCAAAGAAGATATGTAGAGAGGTTTAGCCTTGGGACCCAGTTGCATTTCCAGGCAGGCAGTACCAAGGAGCGCAAGTCCTGTCTCCAGACCAAAAGACTTCACCAAACTGCCAGAGGTGAAGGAAAACGACGTTGGTGCACCAGATACAATGTCTGAGTGTAGAGTCACATGCTATCATGTTAAAAGGAGATATACAAAATTATCTGCATTTCCAGCTCCAATTCCTGTCTAGAGAAGAAGCAGCCCAGGTCCCATAGCACAGCAGTGTTGCTGACACTGTTTTTCACACACACTGTTATGCCTGGACTCCTTGCCTAAACCCCCATGTCCTGCAGATCTCATCACACCATCTGCAGGTGATGGTCTGAGAGCTACTGCCTTGCACCCCAGCAGCCAAATTTACTCAGTTACTGAGTAAATGTCAGCCCTTGCCTCTGTATCAGACCTTCTTGCACTCAGGGCAGAGACAAGCCAGGGCATGGCAAGCCCCATGCTGATACCAGCCCAGCAGTACCTTCGCCAAAGCAGAGATCTCACCCCTGCAGCCCCCTCTGGTTTGGGAGCTGAAAGCAGGAGTTCCCACCTTGGTCCCTACCAGGAACCCATCTCTGGATTTGCTGTGGTAGCACCCTTCCTCCTTTTAGCACTGAGGGCATCAGCGTGTACTTTAAACATGCTTTCCAGACATTTGGAACGTGGAACAGGCTGCCCAGGAAGATGGTCACCGTCCCTGGATGTCTTTAAGGGTCGTTTAGATGAGATACTGGGGTATATGGTGTAGGGGAGAATTCTGTAGAGTAGGGCTGATGGTTGGACTCGATGATCCAAAGGGTCTTTTCCAACCTGAATGATTCTGTGATTCTGATTCTGTGATTTGCAGCTCCAGAAATAAAAGGGATAATGTTCCTCCTTATAACCTGGAGCACCAGCCTGCACAGTGCAGGGCCTGTTGTGTAGGTTTCTGGCCAAATCTGCCTCAGGCTTTGCAGAATTCCAGGAGGGCTTCAGGTCGCCAGCCAGAGAGAGACTGACCTGCAGGGAGTCAGGAGTTTGAAGACAAGATCCGCTAGAGGAGGTATATTAGGAATGAGGGGACGGGAGATCTATGGTGTACAAATCACTGTGATTTCATGGGATTCTGGCTGTACAGCTCACCACAGCCTGAAACCAGGACTATTCTCTGGCCTCACAAAGATACCGACCAAGCTCACCGAGGTGCTGCCAACCTGACTTAATGTCAGCTGGCTCTGCTTTTACTAACAGCATGGTCCCAGCCCCTTGGAGCACAGCAACAGGCTGAGGTAGAGCAAAACAACCACTCAGGGTTCTGGGAAGGACCTCGGGAGCCCACGGGCACCCACACAGTATCAGTGGTACAGGCACGCATTGCAAGAGGAAAGGGCCTGAAGAGGAGCCCAAGCTCTCTCCCTTGTGTGTGCCTGTTGGAGCAGCTGACAAACAGATGGAACCAAAGATGGTTGCAAACTCCCGGGTAGTCTCCATGTGCTTTGTGAAACCTGCCTAGCACTGCTGGAGCACATGCATGTTTCAAGTAAGCCAGGAGGAACTCATTTGATACCAAACCCATTATGTCCACAATGGGACTTTTACTGTGTTCACGTGATTAATTTAACTGTAGTTGACTGATGTGTGGGGCAAGGCCTTAGGTGGCCATCAGTGTCTGTGCACATGGAAGAGTGGCAGGATCATGCCATGGGTCAGTAAACTATACAGAGAAGAAAGTAGTGTGCTAAGGGACCATCAAGCTGCTACTGGAGCTGCTCAGGCTGTCAATAGATACTTAGCCATCTTCTTTACGGAGGATCTACTCTCAGAAAACACCTCTGTGTTTTGAAAGGAGAAACATCAAAGATTTTATTGCCCCAACAACTTGCTTTGGATTGAAGAGTTTCACTAGCAAACAAACCATGCTTGTGTTAGTCAAGGGCAGCCATGTGAGCAGGGGCTCTCCAGACCCTGATCCATCTGCAGCTATTACAACTCTGATGGCAAGCATAATGGCTGCCAACCATCCCAGCTGGGGTGTTTTGCCGCTGGTTCGTGCTCCAGCAAGTGGAGCTTCACAGCTCACATGCACTTTAGTAGAGTGGTAGTCTGTTCCTCCATCTACACCCACTGCACACAGCAGTCAGTCTTGTACACATCAGAAGTCACATAGCATCAGGGCACTTCTCTGAAGGTAGCAGGAGCCTTTTCAACCTTTAGCTACTATATATAATGTGCACTACTTATATTATATTGTTATAATAATATATATTTTATAATATTATTTACTTAGAAAGGGCAAGCAAAGTCTCCTGCCTCTCACAAATTCCAAGCACAACTGCCTCAGAGATGTCTGCTACTTGAAACACCTTTTGCACTAAGACAAACAGAAGTGTTTGTGCTGCCAATGAGATTAATCAGTTAAGCAGCTCCATCTATGTGTTCAGACCCTTCACAGCATTAGTCTGACTGGTGCCATCGGTTCTTTTGCTCCCTCTGCTCTCTTCTTAGCGCTGAGAACTTTCAGATTTGCTACTTGGCACGTCCCCCCTCTGTATCCCTGTTTCTTTGCAAGCATCTCCTGGACAGACAGCAGCCTTTGACTCATTTTTACCAGCCAGTGTGCCGTGTTCTCAGCTGGCAGACAAGAAAGCAGGTAGGACCTTTGCAGACTCCAGCAAAGCAAAGACTCTCAGCAGACTGTTGCTGTATCTTATGGTCCCAAAGACACTTATGCTCCCAACACACACAGCGCCCCACAATGCTCCCTGAACAAGTCTCATCTGTTCTTACCACCCATGCACACATATGCATGGATGCAGGCACAGTGGCAGCCTGTCCTAGGAGTCCCCTCAGAACGCACACAGGCACAACCATCTGCAGGCCAGGATAGACCCTGCAGCAAAAGTACCAATGGGGAACCATGTAGCTGTTCCTAGAAATTTCTGCAAACATGGAAAAGTTCTGAGAAGGCTGCTTCTCCTCCCCTGACCCCAAACAGTTTTCGGTATTATTCCTCTGCTCTGGTCAGCTTGATCTTGTCAATCTACTCTTCTTTGCAGTGAAGCAAGGATGCAGGCACACACAACAGCAGTGTTTGAGCAGCCCTCTGTGTCCTTGAGGCTTGATAGCTTGCACACCATGTTTCATGGCAGAGAACAGCAGGTCTTGCCTCTCCCACCTTTCTGGGATGTGACAGTCCACTATGTCCTGCCATGCCAGACTGGATCGTCTGGCATCCCTCAACCACCTAAGTGAGGATCACAGGCCTCATCCACTCAGTGCCCCCAGATGTGATCTCCTGTGTTTGCTCCAATTGTGGCAGGCACCCTTCCAAGTGTGGAGGAAGAAGAGAGGATGAGAGGAGCCAGAGGAGTTGTTGACCCTTTTGTAGGGCTGCTTTCACAGTAACACTAGCAGAAAGCATCACTGCTGGTCTACCTGCCTGCCAGAAAACCCTTCCAGAGGCACACAAGAGGAATGGGGAACTTCTGCAACCAGGTGTGCTGAGCACCCCAGTGACAGGAATACCCTGGGGTCACACTTGCTATTGAGCAGTTGAAGGGAAGAACCTTGAAAATCAGAGGCAGGGAGGTGATCAAGAGCCCCTGCATGGAAGGGCCTTTTCTGAGTCCCTCTGCTGACACCTGAAAAAGGGCTCAAGCCATCACCTCCTGCAGCACGTGGCTTATGAGCATGCCTGGGCCAGGCTGTGCCCTGTGACTGGCTCTGTCAGCAAAACGTGGCTCTGGGGACCATCTCTTGTTAGCAAATTCTTGATAGCTACTTGACTGGAAGAGCCCAGCACCAAAGCTCCTGTAAAAATAACTCCAGTGAAGGCAAGATCATATCCAGCCAAGATCACAGCACCACTTGCCACTGGGAAGAGGAGCAGATCCGGAGACCCAAACCTGTGGGATATAGGGACAGTTAAACCTTGCAGGAATGACCCTTAGAAAGCTTTCAGGGACAGTGCCCAGCAGCTCCTGCACAAGGTCTCTGGGGAGAAAGCATTGCTGCAGGCAGCCAACTTTCACTGCCATTGCATCTGATGGTGCAGCCCACTCTCACCCAAAACAAGTAGGGGAGCACGATGCTGTTGATGCACTCCCCTGCTCCCCTCTGTGCCAGGGACAGCTGGAAAGCAGGGCTGTGCTGGGGCAAGAAGACTGGTAGCACAACCACAGGGAGACTCATGCCAGTCCCAGATCTCCATGGACCCCGCTGCACCCTGTCAGACAGCACTGGGAATGGCTGTTATTTTCTGTGCTGGACATTTCACTGGCTTTCTGAAACCTGCAGGACACGTCTGGTGGCTCTCCAACACGTGACAGCTTCAGCATGTCTCTGGCAGGACCAGGAATCTAGTGCACCACAAAGAGAGATGATACATTAGTGTCACCAGCATCCTCCTGCCACTTGTGGTTGGGTTATGGTAGGAAGACTGCTTAGAAGACAGCTAGGTTCTCAGAAAACCTTTTAGTAAGTCCCCAAATTCCTGTGAAAGATTTCACTGGGCAGTTGCTTCACAACTAAAAGCTTGCCTGATTATTTCATCTGCCATTCTTGGCTACTCCATCTTCCCTGCTTTCATGTGCCAGAAGGAAAACCTCTGCCCTGGAGCTTCCTTGCCTGACAGGGGTATAGCTGGGCCATGGAAAACACTCCTTTAAACCTTCTCTTGAACAAATACATTGATTGTGCTTTACTGGCCTCCCATGATAAGGCAGGTTTGCTAACCCTGTTAATAGTCCTGTAGCCCTCTTTCCAAGCTCTTTCAATGTCATCTTTGGCATGTGCATCTAAGACCTGGATGGAGCATCTGGTAAAGGCTTCACAACAAATTCTTACCATCTGAGCACTCTAAAATGAATAGTCCCCCAACAAATTAATAGCAGTGCCATTATGATTTATATTTTTGGAAAGAATCTCTGTTTGGCTTTATTCTGTTTTCTAGTTTCATAGAATCATAGAATGGTTTGGGTTGGGGGAGACCTCAAAGATCATCCAGCCCCAAACCCCTGCCACGGGCAGGGACACCTTCCATAGATCAGGTTGCTCACAGCCCCGTCCAGCCTGGCCTTGAACACTGCCAGGGAGGGGGCAGCCACAGCTGCTCTGGGCAACCTGTGCCAGGGCCTCACCACCTCACAGGAAAGAAACCTGTCAAGGTCTCTCTGAAAGGCATCCCTTCCCTCCAGCATGTTGACGCCACCACACACTACAAGTTTCTGAACATGCAGGGCATATATAGGTTGTAGTTTGACCCGAACTTCAAACATACATGAAGTTATAATGCCACCAGAAGTGGTCATACTCTCTGTCCTCTCCTTCCTGCACTTCTGTTGAGTGACCAAATGCTGACCCAGATTGATGAACTGAACCAGATGAAAACCAAACCAGAGCGCTTGGTGTCATGCTGGATCAGCATTTCCAGCCACTTCACCAAATAGCTGCCCCAGCATTAAGGGGGTGGGATAGTGCAACAAAGCAGCTGGAAGGTGGAGGGACCGCTGCTTTTGGTGGCAACATCAGCTTAGTCCATCAAACCACAACCTGACCTTGGAGTCTCCAGTGCTTCTCTGCAAAGATGAGGGCGTGTTTTTAGACAAGAAGCTATGCTTCTTACTCTGCGAGGGTGAACATCAATGGAAAACAGCTAACAGAGATAGATGAAATAAATTCTTAGCATTGGCAACACTGAGACTGTCATATGAAGAGGTAATTCCTGTCAGCTATTTCCAGACATTTCCCTGTTCAGATCTCTACAGAGTAGCCCGTTCTCCCTCACAGCTCTCATGCTCCTCTCCAGAACAGGTTATATAGATGTGAACAGCTTCAGGATTCCTTGGACTTGATGGCCATCAGTGTGACTGTTTGTGTCTATGTTCAAATGAATCGAGGTTATTACTGTCCAGATTCCTCTGTCAAGCTTTGTTGTCTGCAAATAGTAAATACTTGCAGCTAGTTGCAGCTGCAGGAATGGGTGTACAGAGCAGCTGTATTTTTGTTCTCCCTCATACAAAGCATGACAGTGGTGTGAAGCCCGAAGTACTTGGGTCTGGAATGTTTCCCCCTGTGAGGTGAGGGGAAAATTTTGTGACTACTTCAAGATCTCATCAAGCTCAGACAGGTATCAGCCCTCCCGGCTTTCATTTTCAAACCTTCCTAATTAGTCTGGGGGCTAAAAAGTTGGTTGATTCAGTTCTATCTGAGTGCTAAGCTTCTGCTCTGATAACATTACCTGAAGAGCACAGCCCTTGCTTGTACATTCACATTGTTAGTTCTCTCACACAACATGTGGAAGAGCTGAGCACTAAGACCCGACCTCCACAACTCAACCCACTGTACTCTCAGATAGAAATGCACAAGGTACCCACGGCATGCCAGCAAACCTCTCCTTGCAAAGCAGCAGCTTTTGAGTATACTACAGGATAATAATTTCTCACCCTGCCATGGAGGGGACCTTTCAACCACAGTGTCAAAATTCACAAACACCAAGAGCGTGACAATAAAGCACAAGGAATTTAGGTGCAAGGGGCACCCGAGCTAAAGGCATCCAGTGACTATTCACATCTTCAGGATGGAGCTGTGTTTGGTGGAGTATGGGTCTGTGGCACCAACTGCACTCAGGCTGAGAGGAACCACCCATGCTGGGAGATGTGGTCTCCACAGATCACAGTTGGGTATTTGAGACAGAAGCGGCTGCAGTGTGCTCCCTTCTACATCAATTAGCAAGCACTCTTGATCTCCCAGCAATACATCCTTACTTCCATCTAAATACCCACCACACAGGCATCTGCTGCAAGAGCAGCAGTGTCACTGAGCAGCAATGCCAGATGGCTCCCTCTGTAGGACATCCAGCAAGGCCTGCCTGCCTCCCATTCCCGCTTGCAGAGGCATCTCTGGAAAGGAGAGACCCCTTCACCCTGCCCCCGCTCTTAGCACACAATGACACACCCATCCCTCTTTGCTAAGCTGGTGGCAATCCCTTGCTAACACAGGTGGCAAGAGTCGAGCCAACACTCAGGTAGATGGTGGTAGCCATGGCTGGTGTTTTCCCACCAAGGAGAGAGGAGGGAGCTGCCTGCAGGACAGGAGCCTTCCCCTCCAGCAGGCCTTGCTCTTGTCACCTTTGCTCCTCTTTCCAAAGCCAGGGTCAGTGTTGGCAACTGGTATTGCTAACAGAGAGAGGGGAATGCCTGGGGAGGGAGGAGGGTCAGGCACTAGGCAGGCTGCCTGGGTCACTGCTAGTGCTCTGCGTTAGCAAGCATGAGCTGCGGGCTGGATGTCTCCCTTGAAGAAGGCTCCGTGGCTCAGAGGCTCTCAGGCCTGCGGGAGCTGATCACGACAGTGTGGGGTGAGAGTGAGTGAAGCATTGAAGTACAGCTACTGCTATAGACTCGTGGGTCCAGCATGAAAGGCTGTGCTGCAGCATCTCAAGTGTATACTATATGCAGAAGTTACCCAGTCTGTTGGGTTGGCAGAAAAAGATCATTATCTGGCAGCTGCCTTACTTTCCAGGGACACCTGCTTTCCTTTGGTTGCCGGACTCTGAGTCTGGGTTTTTCCTCTTTGTCGTTTTTTGGCCACACCAGGAGAGGGCAGGGAATCTCCTGTTGGCTCCAGGGCCTGAGCTGGGGGCTGAGGTCGGGCGGAAGGAGGAACTCGCTGAAGAGCAGTCCCTGGCTTATGCTGTCGGCAGGGAGAAGGACTTTCCCTCCGAGGGGGCAGCTGGCTTCTGGGGGAAGCACTGGGGTTTCTTGAAGGAAGGACAGGGCTCCAAGGGGATGCACAGCTGGACCTCCATGAGCTGCTTCGTGGAGGAAAAGAAGTGGAGTTCAGTGAAGGAGGAAGCCGACTTTGTATCTGCGTTGTTCGGCACTCATTTGGGACACTTCCAGCTGGTCTCTGTGCCTGAAGCCTGCAGGGGAAGAGAAGAGGGAGGATGAAGGGGAATTTCTGCAAGGAGCTCTGGGATCCTGTCAGGTTTGAATGATTGTTGCTTGGTATGAATGTTGCTTGGTCAATTACAAGGAGTGTCCAGCACCAGAATGCTGTGAACAAGATGGGACATAGGTTTGAACACCATCCTGTAACTCCTGATGCTGTTAAGTAGTAAGTGTTTGCCCTGATCCTCCAGAACCCTCTGGGACAATGTGCAGGCATGGTTTGGCTGCTAGCACATATCTGGGACTCTTCTTAACATGCAGCATGGATGCAGCAACCTTCCAGGCAGGATATACAATCTGGGAATGTGGGTATGAGATGGATCGCACCAGTTGGCCTCTGACAGTAACTCTGCTGGAAGATAAACCAACCCACAGGGAGCCCCTCCTTTCACGCCACATCTCCAAAACAGCAGCGCCAAAGCAGCAGCTCTGCTCCTGGGCTGGACCCCCAGCCCTAAGGCCAGGCAGAAAAGCCAAACACTGGTGAATTCAGAAGTTCCACCTCCACATACATCTCTGTGCTTATCTGATAGATAGCCAGGTACCTCCAAAAAAGTCAAGGCAGAGGGATGTGCAGGGAACTCAGACCACATGGAGGTGGCCCACACTGTTGCAGGTCACTCCAAAGCCCATGAGTGGGCACCTCTCTCTCTCCAGCTCTTCGCAGGCTGGCCATCTTCTGAGGCAATTACAACTGGCAACCTCTCAGCCCTTGCAGCTCTAATCACAATAGACAGGCCAAGTGTCCCTTCAGAGTCACGGCTGTGCTGAGCGTGCTGTAAAACTGAGAGTTCAGCACCAGAGGAATCTGCTGTTATCAGGATCAGACCAAATGAAAGAGCTCATGGAAGGGAAGAAGGCCTTAAAGTCAGGGCAAGTGAAGAGGGGCTTGGCCCTTTGACCAGACTGAGCCAAAGAAGACAGAGAAGTGGGAATTTCACACCCCACTGAGCTGAAATGACTGTAGGAAACAGGGATGGACCAGGCATTCAAGCCAAGTAAAGGGTAAAGCAGGGGGAGGTAAGCAAAGCCTGGGCTGCGCCTCTTAAGAAGTCCAACATTTTGCATTGCTCACCGTTCCAGTCTTACCTGTAGGCAACAGCCGCATCCTGTGGGGAGCTACATAGCACTGTGACGGCCATGGAGCTCTCAGACTTTGCCACCTCTAGCAGTGTTTTCACTGGTGTGATGGGCCGAGGAATTCTGCTCTTTGTGCTTATGGGTCTCTCTTCTTTCCCCAGGAGGGTAGCCTTCTCCTTCCCCACCTTCCTTGGGATGGAGTCATCAGAGTCATGGGTGTCCTCCTCAGAACCAGTGGCTGACAGGGTTTCTGAGGCTCGCCGCCTCTCATCACTGGAGGATGCTGAGGAGGAGGCCCCTGAGGTCAGCCGAAGGAGGCGGTTTTGCCTCTTCTCCATCACTAGGCGAGCCAAGTCAGGTTGCTTTGCCCTCTTATAAAGCCTCTCTTTGGCCGAGAGTGAAGTTGAAAGGTCTGAGCCAGTGTCCTCTTCAGAGAACAGAATGGGTATCCGACTTCTGTACCTGGAGCCCAGAGGTCTCCTGGGGCCCTGCTGTGGTGTGTTGAGGAGAGTGTCTGCTCGCTTAAGGTGTTCTGCCACTGATGCTGTCTTCTCAAGGTCAGGCTCCCTTGCAACCATCTTGCCTGGCTCTTCCAAATCCAGCGAGAGCGCCACTTTGTTGGAGAGCTCCAGCTTGTCCTCGGGAGGCTTTGCTACACCATTGGGAAGGGCCAGCTGTTCCCCCACTGTCTCTGAGGTGGTTTCAATGTGATTAGCTGAGAGTGCACAGCTCTCTGTCTCTGCCCCTTCTAGCCCTGAATGTATGCTTCCATTCTCCACCAGCACCAGGTTGTCCTCCAGCTCTTCTTCGATAATGACCTCCTCAAACTGGCCCGGAGGGCAGTATTCCTCATGCCTCATCAGCTGGCCACTAGAAGACATGACATTTAAGTGGGTCTTTTCAGCAATATGAACAAATGTGCGCTCAACTTTGGTAAAGGGGGAGGAAGCTGTAGCCACTGCCACGGGAGGCTTTGGTTCAGATTTAAGGACTGAGGACAGGGTCCCTGGCTCAGATACATCCAGTTGGCTACCCATAGGCTGTGGCCTCTCACTCTGAGGTGTCAGTGCAGCAAGAGTGCCCAGATCAACTTCTGGAGCCAAGTCTGCAGTCACTGGAGACTTTTTCAGATCACCTGGTGAAAACAGCACTAGTGTTTTTGAGCCTTCCTCCAGCTCCAGATCCCCATCAGCAGTGGACGCTCGACCCTTGGATCCCTTCTGGTCATCAGCCAGCAGCGTGGATGGTGCACACTCCTGGCTGCGCTCTGTGCTTTTTTGACTCAGGTCGCTGCTGGAACCACTGTGCATGTCAATCTCATCCCCTTCCTCCTCTGCCTCCTCCTCCTCATCTTCCTCCTCCTCATCTTCTTCCTCATCTTCTTCCTCCTCCTCTTTTCCATTCATTTCCAGATAAGGTTCCAGAGGTTTGCAAGGAGCAGTCAAGACAATATTTGAGAAATCAACTTTCTTTATCCGCTGGGATACCTTAGGCTTTTCCCGGTAGTCTGACATGTCTTTTCTGAAGTCTTGATAAGGCAAACTTAAAGGCACCACCTTGGGTAGACCATTCATTTCAAATGACTTCAGCATATATGCCTGCAAGAAGATAGATGTGATAAAAGAAAAGGGTTAGTATTCAGACATAACACTGACACAGAAGCATCAGGATCAGCAGCAGTGGGAAGCATCAGTGGAAAGCACCTAGTCCATCCCCCTTCCAAAATAGTGCCTGAGCAGTGATCACTCCATCATTTGATTCGAGCAAACCTTAGAAAGGAAAGATTCACAGATACTTATCAATGAAGGAAAAAGAATGTGCCAAAGGATTTCCTTTGCAGCAGTCTTTAACCTGGATCTAAAAGAGCTGCTTGCAAGTAATTCCTCAGGATTTTTTTAATGTTTCCCAATCTTCTTCAGCATTTCTATATTTCAGTATTGATATATTTACATATTCACTCCTTCCTTACTGGAACCATTGAGGAACTCCCTTTTATGCCAAGGCCACATTCAACTCAAGGGTCCCCTCTGGGCTAGATAAATTTCCTGATCACTTTCCAGTACCATCTAACATTGTCCTTGGGGCAATGACCCTTGTAGGGTTCCTGTGTGCCCCTGCTGTGCTATTCATCCCTCCCTTCTGCTCCCATGTCCCTCCAGCAACTCCTAATTCTGTCGTCTTCTGTTTTCACTAAAGTACATCAAGTACATCATGAAAGCTGACATATAAAGTATCATTATGAGACTCTGGGGTGTCTGCATTAAACCATTAAAAGCAACGGGAGGACAGAGCAGTTGGTGGAGGCAGTGTTTGTTGAGCAGCAGTCTGTGGCAGAGAGACTGCCTGTAAGGTGCCAGGAGTAGGCTGTGACATGACTGCAAATATATAATACTAACAGAAAAGCAGCAGCTCACGCTCACATACACACACTTGACCAAACAAGCAAAAAAGGGCCAAATAAATAGAAAGCACCCATCAAAGTTTGGCCTTAATTAACAATTGGTTGTAAATGAAAGCCACAACAGCACCACTCTGCAAAATGGGTTTTTAAAAAAAACATTTAGGTCATCCTTCTTTCTATTAAAAGGGCTGGAAAAAGAAAGCCTCTCCATAAACTCAACCGGTCAATAATGCATCACCTGTTACCTTTTAAAAGTCCTAGTCATGACCAGAAGGGCTCCAAAACCTTCCGTTTTTAAGCAGCATTTGACAGTGTCAGAGGATGTTTAGGATACACTACTAAACAAGCACCCATTTAACTATGTGGGCTACAGAGCTGCCAACAGCTAGCACATTCACCTGGCTATGGGAACTGATCTTTTTGTCTCTACGGGATGAAAAAAACCTTAATAGCTTTTGAGTCCAATGACATAATTTCAAATTGTGCTGAAAATCCGCATGTTATTCTGTGCAGAGCAACTGCCCCATTAGTATGCCTGAAAAATGTAGGATCTTTATGCTCATGTGTAACACGGATATTTCAAATAGATTAGTGGGCAGCACCAAGCTGTTATGCATGGTGATAAGTTGCCATCCGTTTAATATTTTTTTTCATATAAATTAAAACACAGGCTGGTTTTGGCAATGCCTCTGGAGTCCAAAGCTGCTTCTTTTCTTCCATTAAAGCTGAAGCCTGGCCCTGTATTAGCCTGATTTGGGCTTTCACGGACCCATTCTACCTTTTGTATCAGGATGACAGATTTTATATCAGGAACTTGGACTGGTAAGAGGGACTTAGCACACTTTGCAAAGGAAATTACCCACTTGGCTTCCTCCCTCAGGCATTTCTTGGAAATTATTCCATTCAGCAGCTTAAGGTTGGATTCTGCCTGTTGGCTGGATTTGGTTTTCCTAAGAAATACACCTGCAGTGCAATCCCTGGAGTCCTAATTAAACAGACATACTTCCCCAGTAGGACTGGTAAAGAAACCCTGACCAACACCTTGCCTTGTGCTGAGCCTCCCACTGGAAAGAGTACCCAATCCCCAACAAGACTCTACCTGCTACTCCATCCCATTTTCTTGATGCTGTGGTTGACGGTACAGTTGGAGGACCACTGGTTTCTCTTTGCATATGTAAACCTTCAAATCTCCTCTCAGCTATTAGGAGCCTGTGTCATTTCATATGCTTTCTGGTCAAGAAGAACTGAACCTAGTCCTGCAGAGCACATCCTATAAAGGCCAGAGTTATGATGTCTGTGCCATGCAGTCTGTCCCTCCAGCAGCCCTGTCTCCAGCAACCCATTTCCTCAACAGCTCTTTCTCTCGCAAGTTTTTCTGAGATGAGATTGCACTAAGCAATAAGGCATGACATGAAGCTGGACAGCATGATGTTGCTGTAATAAAAATAACGGTTCTTTCCTTCTGCTCTGGTGCCCCTTTGCTGTCACTGAGTCATGCTCTGGATATCTTTCTTTCCTCCACGTACTTCCATCTCTGACTGTACAAATTCCTTGTGGTATTTAGCCTTTCTGTCTGTCATTTCATTTTCCCCATGTATTTTCCTGCATGGACACTGCACCCTAAGCACAACAGTGATTGCTTGGCTTCTGTCTATCTTTGTGAGACTTGGACTGCTTAACATCTTGCATGCAGTACCCCAAAATTGCCAGAATGCATTCCTTAAAGCAACCCGAGACTGTGGTTGTTTTGCCACTGTAAATGCACCATGGAGAAAATCCAAAGAGCATAAATATGCCAAAAAAAAATGGAGGACAGACGTTACTTACAAACCTAACTAAAAGAAACTTAGTTGAAATGTCCCTTGGGTCAAATATTATTTTAATGCATATTTTCTTATCTTCATTACTGTCATCACCTGAAGCTGTTAGCAAGGGAGACTGTCCTAGGGCATCCAAGTCTGAGACTCTTCACTGTTGAGTTAATGTGATTAGCAGCTAGCTGTAAGCAGACACCTGGCTGAACAAGGTGTTCCCAGCTTGAACCCCTCACTAGAGAAGCTTGTGTCCTCTCTTGACAGTCATCATATGTCTTTTGTAATACAGCACACTCAGCTGCTCTAGGAATATTCCCCACAGGCTGGAAAATAATTTTTCTGTTTTGCTGTATCAATGGGGAGGAACTGTGGGAAGATGCCAGCAGATCCGGTGTGGAGAGGCTTAGCCTGTGTCTTAAAATTGCAGAATAACAAAGGTGCAAGGACTCTCTGGAAGTCTCTGCTCCAACCACCCCTAAAAGCAGGACCAACTTAGAGCTGGCTGCTCTGGGCCCTTTCCAGCTGAATTTTGAGTATCTCCAGGGATGGAGATACCACCACCACCTCTTTGGGATCCTGTCCTAGTGTTTCAGGCTCTTCATGATGAAAGAAGTTTTATACTGTATCTAATTCCTCTATCCAATTTTCCTTTCATGCAGCTTGTGTCCATCACATCTCATCCTTTCACTGTGCACCTCTGAAAAGAGTCTGGCATCATCTTTTCATCAGGTAGTTCAAGGAAGAAATAAGATCCCACCCTAATGCTTCTCCTTTTAAGGTGGAACAAACCCAGCTCCCTCAGCCTCTCCTCATGTCATACATTTCTAGTTTCTAATCATCTCAGTGGCTCTCTGCTAGGCTCACTCCACTAGGAGCTAGACCTATGCCATGAGCTGAGGCAGCCATCCCATATAAAAAAAGCTATCAAGACTGTGAGTGAGCAGAGCTACACTGGGGCTGGCAAATCTGAGTCAAAAGGACTTTTCCTTTATCTCCAGCAAGCTCTGATCTCTGCCTGTGTTCCGCGCTTTCACAGAAAACACATTGCCTGTCCTTGGACAATGAACTATTTTTCCCATCTGCTTGGGCTCAGATCTTCATTCCTGACTCTCTTTTGACTTGTCATTCAATTGCTCAGGAATGAGTATGGTGCTATATGTGTCTGAGCATGTGTTCCCCACACAGTCTGCACACTCCACCTCTTTAACACTCTATCTCTTCATAAAACTTGACTGCATTTAAATTCAATTTGGCTAGTAACTGCTTTGTGTAACAATATGTATTTGGAAGGCAGTAAATATCCCTGCTTTGCACAGAGGCCATAGTTAGAATATAGAAAGGAAGGAGAGTCAGGAAAGAAAAAGATCTACCTGCTCATATTTGGCAGAGGCAGAAACCAGACCCTTCAAGTCCATCTCTGCTCCTGTACTCATGAACAGGTAAGTGGAGTCTGGGGGGTTGTCTTCTTTATGGTAAACTGGTGGGTGTTCAAATTAGCAGGATCACTGGCACTGGAACATCCTCAGAGAGGACTTATATCACCAAACAGGGGCAGCAATAAAGTTCCTACGTCTCAGTGATGCTGCAAACACTGCAAAACTCAGCAAAGATGCAGTGTCCACTTTACTACAGCAAGTTTACAACCCTGCATTAGAAGTTCCCAGGTCCCCTTGTAATTAGGAACGTAGCCAGACATGTTCGTCCCAGACAGCAGCACGGAGCAGACTCACACTGGTGTGTTCAGGGGCAGTACTGGCATCCAGCTCATTAATGTGTTCATATATGGCCTGCCCCATGCGAAGTCATGCACACTCTGTCCAGGTCCCTAGAGCAATGAAGAGTGATGACAATACCTGCTCTGCCTGTGTGGCTTTCTGGTGATCTCATGACTCATGAGGGCATAGAGAAGAGACCCTATAGCTTGCCTGTGCCTGTGCCCCCGCAGCAGAACAGTCTATGGCATGGAACAGAGTGAGCCCAGTGTCCACCAGAAAAGCCTGCTCTCCTGAGCAGCTCTGCATCATCATGGGGGAAAGGGAACAGTTCCCTGTGTGACCCTAATCAGTTTTCCCTTAGACTGTAGAATTTAGCATTTTTTTTTTCTCTCATCTCTTGGTTTTAAACATTTTAAATGCAATAATTTGTGGGAAAAAAGTCACGGCCAAAAAAAACCCAACACCAGTTACTGGAAAACATCACAGTATTTGCCTAACATAAAGTCAGAAAATGCCGCATCTCTTCTATTTACTGTTCTGTTTCAGACCCTGCTCTAAACCATGTTTCCATACTCTGCACTATGGCATCAGTGCATCCTTCTGCAATGTTTGACAGATGTACACATCTCCCACATACCAACAGCCTCACAGAGGCAAACAACACTTTGAGGCATTCATCATGGAGCAGATGGGGTTTGGACCCAGTTAGAGGCAGACTCAGAAGAATCCTGACCCTCCCAACAATTCTCAGGAGAGAAAAAGGACTCACACACTGTACAACCCTGTAAGTCAGAGACCACAGCCTAACCCTAGCTCTTCCTTCCATATCATCACCTGCCTGGACAAACTGTTCTCTGACTTTGAGGAGTTGGGGTCTTTATGCTCCTCCTGCAAGAGGACAAGTTTCCACCACTCTTTCCACAGGTACCAGAGCCTTTGCATGCACCTACTGCCTGCAGCTTCCCTCTCCAGCCACTTTCAGAAAAACACTTAATTTGTAACTGCACTTCACACCAAAGCAGACAGGGTCTGTTGCTGTGTTTCCTCTTCCAACCTGATCCCAGACAGACCAACAGCAGCTGCAGCTGAACCACATGCTGCTCCACAGCAGAGACTGCTTTCAAAGAGGAGTCACGATGAAAGGCAAGCATGGTCAGACCCACTGAGCAGCCTAGGCAGGAGTACATTACTTGCAGGAAAGCTACAATTTTGCATCTATGTCCCTGGTGTGGAGTGGCTGGAAGTTCACCGGATGTTCTTAAACACCTTGTCAAAAGTCTGGGGAGACAACCATCCACCCACCCTAGGCACCCTGTCCTGCCAGCCAGGGGAAGATGCCCAAGGTGAGAAACCAAGAGAGTTATGATATACTGTTTCTGCTGTGTTTGCAGATGTTGAGTTGTACTAGGTTAAGTTTAGCTAGTTTGGATGCTGGTAACCATCAAGGCAGAACTCTAAAAACTTACATAAGTGGGCGCTAGTTGTATCCTGCTGCTGTGATACGACTGGGTTCATGTCAGTTAAATTGGTACTAGCCTAAATTTATGTAAATTGCACTCACAGTGTGGCCTTCCCAAAGTACATGAAATGCATCTCCAGCAGTCACAGAACTTTTGTTTCTATTCCCAGATCTGTCCTAACTGCAAGTGTTCAGTGATCACATATGTAAATGATAATTAAACTCTCACTGTTCTACTAGAGCTCCTTATCTCTTGGTTCTCCCATGTACCCAAGGAAGAGCAGGGGACACCTTCCCAGAGCTGGAAAGCAAAGGAAGTACAAAAATAAAGCAAGAAAGCAAATAAAAAACCCAGCCATCACCAAGGTGCTGCCTTTGATTCTTTAATAAGGTTTTGGTAGTATACAAGCTTTTTTTTTTCTTTTTTTTTTTTTTCTCCGATTGTCTGGATTAACATACATGGATTTAAAAAAGGCACAAAATCCATTGCACAGCTTCTGTTTTGTTTGTTTTTGATGACATTGCCTGTTCATTGTGGTTTCAAGTGTAGGATTTTACAGTACTCTGCAGCATTTACAGCATGGTCTACATACAGGTAATCAATGCATGCTTTTATACAGGAGACAGAATTCAAATTCTCTCTCAGTATTTCTATATACACAATAATACAGTGGTTTTCTTCTGAAAAAAGCTTTAAATCGGTCTTGCATGCTCAGTGTGCCAGAAGAATTAGTGCAAGCATATATTACAGTGTTATTGCAGTACAAAAAGGGGTTGACCTTAGGTTCTACAGGAAGAATAAAAAGACTCAAGGAAAACAAGCTTCAGATCCCTTTAGTCAACTATGTCCTTCCAAATGGATCCCTACTCAGTACTGCCTTTAAAGCTACAGCAGGCTGCTTTCCCTCGGTCTCCCTGATGCCCTCCCCCTGAGACAAACTTCCACAGCTTCTTCAAACCCTTTGTCCCTAGCAATTGATGAGGACTTTTGGCAACTTGAGGAAGCCCTTCTGCTATGCCTCCTAATGCTGGAGACCTGCTTGAAGGGGACTTTGCTGAGATCCACTGCTTCAAGCAAACTCAAATCACAGCAGATGAAGTTTCTCAAGCAAACCAGGAAGCACAACAGGTTACCTACAGTTTTTGTCTCCTCTCAGTAGAAATGACTACAGAAACCCACATTTACCTCCTACTTGAGTAGCAGTTGGTTTAATATGGTTTGGACTCTCTCCTGCTTAGCAGCAACATAAGTCTAACAGGTGACACAAGGTAATGCAAAGGAAGGATATGCTGGTCCCTGAGATTCTTCATGGGAGCTGGAAAGTCCGAGAAGCAGAAATCAAGTTCCCAACATGATGTTAATTGTTCCATTGGGAATGGGAAGCGGCCTTAGTCCTGAGAGATGCAGATGGCACACAGACAGCATGAGCCGTAGTCCAGTCTTCCCTGTAACAGCTTTCATTTGGATACTATCAGGACCTTAGCATATCCTGGAAGTGACATTATCCTCTGCCAACATAGACTAAGCTTGTTAAGGACTGGGAGATCTGTCAGGACTGACAACAGTGATGGAAAAAACCTAGAATCTGAGTTTCTGAAGCAGCTCTTTCTTCAAACTGGCATCAGATGAGGTAAAAGTAGCAGGGGGTCTCAGAGCTACACTTGCTTGCAGGATCAACACATTCCAAGAATCAGCACCATAAATGTCAGAGAGATGTTCTCCTTTCCAGCATCTTACCAGCAAATGCTCCACAGACTTTCTCTTTTTTTTTTTTTTTTTGTTTTGTTTTGTTTTGTTTTGTTTTGTTTTGTTTTGTTCTGTTTGTTTGTTTGGGTTTTTTTTTTTTTCCCAAGGTGAATAGGACGGTCCAGTCCTATGCTGGATAAGTGCTCTGCTCCTCCCTATTTGTGCTTTCGTATGTTGCTAGGTTTGTGCCAGTCTTCCTAGCGTCTTGGACAGAAGCAATAGCTCTGTAAAGAAGATGGTATGCCTGCCACTTAGCTTCCCACCTCTGCACCCAGTGTCTCCAGCAAGAGTCAATACAGAGCTCCCTGTCTGAGCAGACATGGGGATCACCTAATTTTTATCACTCATAAGAGACTCAGGAAATGGTGAGCAAAGTGTAAGGAAATGATAATCCAAAAATTGTTCTAGTCCCTAATTGTAAAGGCAACTTAATAGCAGCAAGAAAGAAGAAGAAAGAGATTCTGAAAGCTAAACATCTTCCTTAGTCATAAAAATAACCAGAAGTCAGTAGTGCTGAATACGAACCTGATCTGGCTTTTTTTTTTAGGAAGGACCTAGCTGAAGGGGCAAGAGTCCCATGGAAATCCTCCTTATCTGACTTGTTCAGAAGAAATTTGCCATTGCTATTTTTCATGTTGCCAGATCAATTAATTGCACTCATAATTAAACTGAGAAACTTGGAGTTGTTGGAGGAAGCCCTGGGAATTCTTATGAGTCAAGTGCACTAGATGAGGTAAACAACTTGAAACACTTTGTATATGAAAAAATAAAACCTCCAAACATAAAGCAATTTTCTTTTCAAACACTAAAATACATGCAAGTGAATGTAAAATGGGGATTGCTTTCAATCCCCAGGTTACATGGTTAGCAGCTTGTTTAAAATGTACATTCATTGTAACATCATTTTTTCAATGGCAGATGTAATACAAAGGAATTGCAATACATCAAATAATACTTAGAAACATTTCCCAGAAATTAATCTTTGTGCTGTCCCGTGGAACTGCAAATGCAGGTGTGTTATAGCAACCCAAACACAAAACACATGGTATAAAAAGGCAACAAAAAGAAAGGTAGTTCTGCAATGATCAGCCTTTACACATTTTATTTAATGTTTTAACATTTTTTACCCAAAATAGGTATTTGCATTACTAATAAATTATGTCTCAAGTGGCAGCACTGTTTCTATCACCAGAATACCACCTTCTAATGACGAATGGAGGGATATGTATACTACAAGACACTGAATTAAGAAAACTGGGCTAGGCCAGGTTGCCAAAATCAGATCTGGAACATGCAAAGGAGGCCAGGTGTGCCATCTGAACCAGACACCATGAGGATACTTTCTGTAACTGAATGAGATTGATTCTTTGTAACGGCCTTTTGAGCACCTGAATGTGTGCAAAGCGGCCCATTACTGGCATAGAAATGCTTCTGTAAGGCATGACCATGCGTGGCCATTCACATTCCATATGGGGGTCATGAACACATATAAACATACGTACAATCAGAAATAGAAGCTCCAGCAAAAAGCATCCCAACACCACCCTGGGGATAAGAGTGAAATTAGGAAAGCACATCTGGCTTACTTTGGTCATCCTCTCCAAAAACTGTCATCTCCTCCAGTCACTCTGGGGAGGGCGGGCTGGACAAGAAGAAAGGCACCCCATGTTCTTCAGCTGAGAAATATCTGGGGCAATTTATTCACTATAAACACTAACAGGAGTTTAGGGGTTTGCAAATCAGCCATGGTTTTCAAGGCTTCTGACCCTGTCTGCTAGGAAATGCAGTTTTATTTTCTTCAGCTAGCCTCTTGAAGCCCATCTGTTACTGCCAAGCAGAGCTAGACAAATATACAATAGTTATCTTCAAATAGTTCTTTCCCATTTATCACCACAGGTAAAACTGAAAAGGAAAAATAAAAGCTTCTCTTCTGAATAGACTGGGATAAAAGATCCCTTTCTTATTCAATGTGAAAGTTGCAAAATGGTTTCAGCTCCAGATAAAGTTCTGAGTGGCGTGAATAAATCTCCACTGACAACCATTAATAAAACATGTCATTCATCTAACCCAGCAGTTTACAGTAAAAATAAATTAGGTCATTGATGCTGTAATACAAAGGTGACTGGATATCACAGACTCCACATAGCCTAAAGAAGAGATGCTAGACCCACTGGACAAGCATGGTGGGTATCTGTCACCAATCCCTCCAGACGAGCAGTAGAAGAATCTCTTTATATTTTCAAGAATAATCTTGTACCACTGCCAAGCACTTATAAGTTCCACATACACACATCATGGAAGATTAATTGATGGAGATGTGAGAGGGAAGGACATTAGAAAACAGGAAAAGGACTGAACACATCTTTCCGTGCTTTCTGATCTTCAGTCTCACAGTGCATCCTATTGTTGAGCTATTTTACAATACAGACTAAACTAGCAATGGTTATATTTTCTTGCCTTAATTTATTTACATAGGATCACAGCACCAGATTCAAATAGTGCATTTTAACATGAGAGAGCAAGTGAAGTACCTGGTGATTTGCAGTCAAAGAAATGCCTCAGTGATATTTATTATATTTGGTATATTGGTCCCACCCACCGTCCTGGTAATTTCCAGATCATGAAATAATATCCTGCCTCCTGAAATTCTCTCTGTGCAATCAAACTTTCATGTCTGGCTTCATGATGACATGTTCTGAAAAGGCTTTATTTTGCTGCTGACTTCCTCCAGTGGTCCTGCATCTCAAACAGCAGGGAAGTGACTCACAGGAAAAATAAAGCACTTGGGGATCTTTTGGGTTAAGAGGCCATAGGAAAGTACGAGTACTGTGACTATTAGTATTATTTCTGAATAAACTCTGGAAAGGCTAAATTGAGGTGTTTGCCCTGGTTTCCCACCTGGCTGCAGGCGGCTTGTTCTACAAAACAAATTATCACGTCTCTCAGAAGAGGCCATACATTTTGGGGCAGTGTAGCTAGTGATAAAAGATGGTACCAAAGCCTGGTGATGCTACTGAAACAAAAGACAAATGAGGTAGTTAAACACTCCAAAGGGAAGCCCCCTTTGGAAGAAATGTTTGAAGCCTGGAGGAGAGAAACGTTCCAAACAACATTTGTTTTGTTTCTCATTTTGAAGTGCTCCCAGCATGGAGGAGTTATAAAAGAAGGTGTATGTTAACTGGCATTACAGTCACCTTTGAAAAAGAAACACATCCCAACTACTGAAGTGTCACTCAACTTCTCTGCCTTGTGAGCAGACTAGGGTAGTTTGCTTATTATCACTGAACAGTTTGAAACAATAGGCCTCTTTCCAGAAGTCCTATATGCAAAAAAAAAAAAAAAAAAAAAATTAAAAATTGATTTTTTTTTACCTCAAAAAGAATAAAAGATAGTTGATTGGTTCTTAAAGGCATACTGCCTTCTCATGTAATACCCTGCTTTGACTGCTGCAGAAGCAGCTGGGGCATGCTAGCTGCCAAATGGGATCACAGAAGAAACACCGAGCTTGTTTAAAACAAGATAATTTGATGGCCTAATGCCAGTGGCACAGCCTAGATAAAGGAAGAACTGTCATTTTATTACCAAAGTGAAGAACACCAAACCTCAACCTCAAGTTAAGAATCCACTCACGACTCTGTGATAACTCCAGATAAGACAGGCAATGAGAGGAAATACCAGCGAGTTAAAAGTTTAGAATTAATGAGGAAAGTGTCACCTCTGCTGCACTTAAAATTGCCCTGTCCTGGCTGTTTGAAATACCCTACTTAATTCTATTTTTATTTGGATTCCCTCCTGCCCTCCCCACAACTCCCAGGCTAGAAAATGGGGAGAGTCACTTTTGCCAGACCAGAAAACATCCAGTTGGAAGAGCTTGTACTATCTGCAACTAGAGTTGAGACATATTCTCACTCACCGAGACCAGGCACCAGTTTCAATGAAACTTAAGAGACAAGCTCACAACAACAGAACTGGTATTTAACCGGCTATTTACATGGTTTGCAATCACAGATGGTGGCTGTGTCTTAAAGCATTGCTAGCTCTCTAAATTTAGCTGCTCACGTACACAATAATTGTGGGGAGTTTGCTAAGTCCCAAGGATTCCAGGATTTGAAACTTGTGAAACTGTCCTGAAAATGGATGGTATTTTCCATTATCATCTATCTTTGAAATCAAACTGCCTTTAAACAACATCATCACATAGACTCCATGTAGAGCCAAGAATGCTCCAAGTGCTGAAATGTGCCATTTTTCACTGTTTCCTCCACAGAAATCAGAGGGACAGAAGGCAAGAGGCTGATCAAAGTGCTACAGGGCTTGTATGGTGCAACATGAGATATGCAATGTGTAGGAAACTGGTGCAGGAGGCAAGCCTCGCATATTCTAGGGAACGGCAAAGGCAGGAGGTAGTGCAGGTACCCAGGGATGCAATAAGGATGTGAGGGATGAAATACCATGAATGGCAATGAAGGCAAACCATGGGGGCAGGTGAATATGTGAAGTGGGACACACACTGGCAACCAGAGTGGAGTAAAACCAGTTTTGTCATATGGGGAAGAGATGGGATAGGCAAAGGGGAGCAAAGAGGCAACTGTATCTAAGAGAGCTTCTCAAGGAGCGAGTTCTGCGTCCTTGTCGCATTGTATGTGAAGCCTATCAAAAGTTCAGGGCTACAGCTGAGTGCTGTTGTTCTTGCATCCAGATTCACATTTAAACATAAACTAAATGGGTGGCAGCTGAGCAGCAATGTTTCTGCTTATGGAGCAATGGACCAGATCCCAGAGGAGAATGTCAGCCGGTCCTGGAGTCATTTGCCTTATCACAATCCAGTCTGGAGGCCAACTGTCCAAGTATAGCTTCTTTATCCTGGGCTGGGGAGGTGACAACTGCCAACAACTTTCACAATTCAGGTGGTGCCTGCTTGCCTCCCAGCACTGGAAGGGAGAAGGTGCACTCAAACTCTCACCCTCAGCTGAGTACCTAGGAACTGAAAGGCATCTAGAGCAGCTTCCTAAACACTTCTCATCTGGAAGAGTCAGTCATGTGGACACAGGTTTGAGAGGTGGGCTGATCTGCCTCTGTCCTTGGGGACCCTTAAAGTATCGCCACATGAACTACACGAAAAGAGCTGAAGGAAAGGTCTTGGAGCCATCTGTCATGTGGAAAGGAAAGCATGAGTCCACGTTGGAAGTCTCCAGGAACCACAAAGACATAATACAGCAAATACAATTTTTGAACCAGTTTGTCCCTTTCAGAGTAACAGCATTGCAGCAGCCTTGACTACCACAATGTTCAGGTTCAGACCCACAACAAAGAGAAGGAATGGAAGAACAAGAGATACTTTTCATCACAAAGAGATAGCACAGAGATGGGATTATATCACCCATAAGACTGTCTTACAGGGCATTTCTGTTTTACATTCTGTCATCACTGTAACAAAAGAGACTTTAAACAGTGAAAGAGGAGATTCACTTCCACTTACCTGCCTCTCAAAACTGGCAAAAAAGTATGGGAATGGCAGACAAAGTCAGGTTCACACCAAGGACTTTGTCAACATAGGTATATCAACAGGATATTCATAATGCAGATGCACTGGCATCTGCAAAATTGCACCTTTGTCAGTGTAGCTTATTTTCAGCCAACCCCCTCCCATCAAAACGTTCTCTACTGAGAGTGAATGTGTGCTGGCATAACTACATTTACCCAATTCAAGCTAGCTTAACCCAAGCTTTTACAGTAACATTTCATAGAAATCACATCTCATAAGCTCTTTCCTGTGGGAAGGAGGCTGGGGAGAGAGTAATAAATTGGAAGCATCTCCCATTCTGCATAGAAAGAAAGTGAAAGGAACCAAGAGACCAAGATATAAAAAGATGGCTTTTGTATGTATATACAGTTGATGTGCATTTGCTCACTGAAGCAGAGCATGAGAACCTAGCAACAGCTACACCTGCTCTTCTGATGCTAATGATGTCTGTATCATAAAGGAGTGGGAAATGCTCGTTTCAATCCTTATTTTGGATTCTGAGAACAAGGGCTATGTACAATAGGAAGTAAAACCAAGAACATCTCTTTTAGGACACAAACCCTGTTCTTGGACTGTTCTGATGAACACAATTTGCCTAAGAGTCTGATGCTGAAAGGGAATTTTATTTCACTAGTATTGATTTACACTTACTTACCCCAGCTGAAGAGTTTAAGGAAACTTATCAAACATAAAAGGAAAAATAACTAGGGCAGCTAACTTTTCAGCCCATAGCCCCATGGTCACTTTTAGTGTCAACAGCCCTCCACCAGCTGTTTTTTGGCCCGCTGACCCTGGCTTGCCAGTGCTGTCAGTTGTGCAAATGGACAGTGAACCAAAGCAGGAAATGAACCAAAGCTGAAAACAACTTTCCTTCTCCCAGTGCAGGTCCATGCAGCCACAATGAACACCAGCACGGGCACAGGGGAAAGGGCTGGATGGGATGGAGTGGGGGTAGAAGGGTACCTGTTAGAGAACCAACACTTCTGTTCCCCTAACTTGACCATGAAAGCTCAGCCTTCCATGGGAAATGGTTGCTTGCCACTTCCTTTGAGCTTTCTAGTTGTTTTTTTGGTTTGGTTTTTCTTTTTATAAATGATTTTGGACATATTTACATTTATAATTGCAGTCATTATAAATGAAACACAATAAATAAATGCAATATAAATGTAATCTACAGAGGATTTTTTAGAATTGTACCGTAACTAATTTTAATATTAATTTATTACATTTCCATATATATAAAAAAAGATACTATTTTCACATTTCTTTAATTTGCCAACTGTTCCTCAACAATATGTGAATTCCATAGTAGTTATTATAACATTAGATGAAGATGTTAAAAAAATCTGCAAATTGATTATTTTTAATACTCTTTGCATACTATTGCAACATCAGGATTCCAGCCATTAGCACCAATTAATTTGTTCAGAATTAAATTGTAAAAGCCATATTGATCATGAAATAAAACTTCCCATAAAACTTAGCCAACAGCAACACGTCCAATTATTCTGGTATAGAGCCCAAATTTGATGGTTTAACAGAATTAGGTTAAGAAATCAATATCCCACTTTACAGAATCTGAACAGCAAAGAATTCAGTGTCTTTTAATAATGTATTTCAGTGGTTTACCACCCACCTATGTCTTTAAGATGAGAATGTTACTTCTAGTTTGACCTTTGTTAGTTTATCTTCCAGCCCATAGACCCCTATCTTTGCCTGGCAGAATAAAAACCCATCTTGCTCCCTTCAGGCAAGTACTCCTAACAGCAATCATGTAACTTTTTGGTTTTGTCTTTAATGACAGACTGCATTTTTTCGAGCTCATTCTATGAGGTAGGTTTTACAGAATCAAATAATTCTTGTATCACTTCTCTTTTTTTAGGTTTTGAAAATCTTAAAAAAAAAAAATCCATACAAGACTTGGATATGATGTCTGGTAGAGATCTCACTAGTACAAAAGATCTTCCTTCTGCTTATACCTTCATTTTCCTGCTGATACATCAAAGCAGATTTTTTTTTTTTTCTGTAGCAGCATAATGAGAACTTACATGCAGCTAATTATTTCCTCTAACTCTCATCTCATTTTGGGAGACAACACCTCCCAGGGCATAGTTTCTCCCACTCTGTGCGTGTGACCTATATTCTTCATACTAGAAACATGACCTTGTCCCTGCCTGAATGCAATAGTTAGTTTGAATGTGAGCAGCTTATCAAGTGATCCAGATCTAACTGCAGAGCTGGCCTGCCAGTATTATTTTATCAAGCTACCCATCTTCCTGTCACTGCAAACCTCCTCAGTGGTTTCTTTTTCCGTTCTTGACAGCCACTAAAGGAATGGAATAGTGCTAAGCTAGGGCAGGAAATCAGGAGTCCTAATGAGAAACATCCCCACTTGTAAAGAGATACTAACATACAAACATTTTGTTTGGTTAGTTGGTTTTCAATGTATTAATAATTTTATCTAGAAGGAAGTATTACGGCTGTCTATATAAAACAACCATTGTTATCAATCAGTCTTGAACTTAGAAGAATCAAGTTTACTTTGCAAGAACAGTTCTATATATAACCACGATGAGTAGCATTAGATAGATTACTGTCCTTTAAATTTTATGTATGGAGCTACTTATCAGCTAGTCATTATTCTTGCCTGAAATGGGCAGGTTAGAGTTTATAAATACCCAGTTATCCTGTTTGTATTTGAAAAACAGAACAATAGAAATTTTACTTCCTAAAACCGACATTAAAAAATTAACATCAGTGTCTTGGAGACTATGAACTAAAAGTTACTAAGAGCTACTGGTTTTAAATCTACTTCTTTCCCAAATTCCATTTTCTCTGGAATCTGCTTTTCTATTAAAGTCTCTACTGAACATGGAAAAAATAACATCAGAGCAGAGTCTACTTAAGCAAATCATCCCTTCTCATGTCACTTTGAGAAAAGCAAAGCCTTGCTCTTTTTGGCTTCTGTGCTTGACAAGAGAAGAACTGCCAAATAGGATTAGGCTACTGGTTAATTCAGTCCAATGCCCAGTGTCTTTTTTTAAAATAAAACTGATCAACAAATTGCAGATTAAAATTTTGGCTGGGCAGTAAAGTGTCCTGTTAACTCATGTTCTTGGAGCAAATCAAAAGAAATTGATGTCACTGATTCAATAATGACTGTGGGAAAGACTGGTCATGCCTATGCTGAATGTTCTTAAGGAGGGTGTGCTGCCCCCTCCATCTCCATCCCTGCACCCACTGGGATGACCTGTGGGCAGGCAGGAAGCAGGACATGCCCCGTCTGCCTGACCATGTCCTGCAGCATGCAGACCCACCAGACCAGGTCTCATGAGCTTCAGAAAAGCACCACCTGCCCCATCTGGCGCTGCACTGTCTGGGGTTGATTATAGAAGGGTGAATCTGATATTAAGGGAGCTTCAGGCAGGGCATATATACCTATGAAATCAGTATTTGGAAGGAAGCATTCATTGTAACTCCACTAGAAACACCCTACCTATGCAGTAATACCTCCCTGTCACAACTTTCTTCCAACACCTGTATTTACCCCACACCATTTTCACATCTGCCTGAGCTTTATATATGTTTTGTCTGTATTCTGTGCTTATACACTTTTCTACAGAGTATTTTACTTTGGAGTCGCACTTTCCTAAAGCCCTGAGCACCAGCAATGACCCCTTCTTCTTTAACCTTAACATCCATACTGCCTCTTCTCCCAGAAGAGCAGACAAAAGGCTCATTTCAATAGAAGACAGTTACTACATTCACTTAACTACAGGTCTTCACACAACCTGATGTTTTACACTGCAGCTGTACTGAAAAGGGCAATATATCCCTGCAAACCTGGGAAATAAGGATACTTATGACAATTTAAATTAGCTTTGATCTCCCTTTTCCTTTGAGATTCAAGTCAGTTTTAGAAAAGGGCTCCAGGGGCTTTTGTATACCAAGTGCTGAGGCCAGTTTATTTCTCAAGTGAGATCTGTTATCACAGGCATTTCCAAGCAAGGCCAAGAAGCAAGGTTGCTCTGCCACTGAAAAGCTGCAGGTGTCTAAATTTCTGGAATTTAGAAACAGCATAATATACAGCTGGATCAGTAAGAAAATCCTTGCTATCCAACTCTTGACAGTCAGCGCCCCTGCGGGAAGGGAGGTTGATCTGAAGCAGCTTAGGAGTGGAGAGCAGACAAACAGGTTCACTGTCATGTTACAAAGGCAAAGCCAGAGAGACAGAAATATGTGGTCACTGTATGGAAACCAAACCGCAACAAAAGCAAGAGGATTTCCAAAGCCAAAGCAACAAAGAGATACATGATTGTAACTCCACAAGAGGGACAACTCCTGAGGTCCTGCCTCAGGTGAGCTTCCAGTGGGAGTCTGCCTGTATCTAGATGGAGTAAAACTGCCTATAGATTTGGCCCAGTGTAAGATACCAACAAAGATGTTTGAACCGATCTGCCTGGGGAAGGTAATGCTTGCTGATACCTCCACGGTCTCTCCATTCCAGTCAGAATTTGTGGCTTGATTGTGTGTGTTCAGTGAGGCAGCCCTGCACTTCCTACCCCAAGGCTGCAGGACACGTGAGTGAGTCTCTGAGATGAGCCCTGGCATCCACCTCTTTCACACACCACATGTTCACCATTTGCATTCTCATCTTCGGCCATGCTGCTGCCCCTCGCCGAGGTTGCTGGGAGGTTTAGAAAGGCAGATGTTTTCAGTCTCTGTGGGGTCTGGTTGCAGGGGCCTTGGAAGTTACAGTACCTTAGGCCAGTGTTGTCTGGGAATCAATATTGCATTAAGTGGTGACACATTGTGGGCAGGTGGGATCTATTATTGCATTATGGAGGCTGCTGCTTCCCTGAACAGGCTATGTTTTGTGTGTGAAGCGGGCCCACACCTGCTGGAGCTGGGACCTGGAAATGCGGAGGACGGAAGGCATAAGTCTGTGGTTTCCTGCCGTGAGGGGCATGTGCCTGCGGTGGGGCATGCGCACGGGGCTGCTCTCCGCTGAACGGCTGCGCTGTATGAAAGTGCCACCAACGTGAGGGTAGTGTTCTGTCTCCAGGGTTGAGGAGGAGAAAACGGAGGACGCCAGTCTTCTCAGGGGGCTGTACCTCGGGAGGGAGTGCTGAGAAGGCCTGTCCTCCTCCAACTGAAAAAGACCAAGAAGAGTGGAGGAAAAGGTGTCAGGCAAAGACTTGATTCGCCCCTGGTTTGTGATGCGCATGCTGCAGACATCTTCGCTGGCGGATGAAAAATGCTTTTGCTCTATGTGGGGCTTACTTACTGCTCTGTGTCTAGAAATTCCCGGGGATCCTACAGGCACCACAAGAGCCTGCCATTACAGGGGGCCTGCCATGCTCTCCCCAGCCACATGCGGACATGAGCGACACCAGCAGTGTCAGGGTCTGCTATGTCAGTCCCCTCCTCTGGCTCTTCAGGCCACTCATCTTGACATGTCATTAGGCTACTCCTACATCTTGATATAAATAATAGTCAAACTCTGAACACACTTGGAAACCATGTGTATGAGAAAAGGTGAAACATGTGGTGCTAAAATGATTATATGTATTTAAAAGCGAGGGATTCTTAGGGGCTCTTTCAATGAGTCTTATTAAACTCTCTCCAAGGATTTGCAAAGACAACTTTGGGGACGGTTAGTGGACTTCCCTTTTCTTGCACTGCTGGCCTCCCGATACACTTTTATATTGAGTACCTGCAGGGGGAGTGTTAATGCTTCCAGTTTTGGTAAGCAGAGGACAGGCAGCAGCTGGAAGGCAGGCAGGGTATAGCTCTCCTTTCAGTGAGAAATTAAAAACACAGAGCCACGGGAGAACATGAGGAGAAGATGCACTCTTAGGTTCCTTTTCTGCTTCTGTGATATTGGGATGGCCAGGAGAGGGAGGAAAGTATACTCACAGAGGACAGCCTGTGCCAGGATGAGACTGCACTCCCTACCTTCCCTTTACGAGCTGAATGGAAGAGAGAGGCATTATGGGAATGACTTCAGATTCTTCACCCTGAAAATGCTAAGTCCTTCTTCCCCTTTCTACCTTTGCTACATGCTTTCACAGGGGTCAGCAACCTCAATTTCCAAAACCAGACCATTTGTCCTGGAATTACACTTTTCCTTTCAAATCCATTCCCTTCCTTGTGCTGTGTTTCTTTTCAGGAAGTCTCTGCATGTTTCAAAATACAACCGGGAAATGTGAAAAGGCAATACTGTATTTTCTTAAGCCAACACTGCTCTCCTTACCTTACTAAAGATGTTGCCCTTGCAAATTATATGAGAAAAAGAGCTGAACTTCATCCAGTCTCATCTCTTTCCTGTCACCTTCAGTATCTTTGTAGTGCTTTGAGGAAGATATCTTCATAAGTGTCTGAGAACTACTTGGCTTGTGGTGGGCATTAAAAGCGAAAAGCAATTATTTAGAGTCCTAAATGTACTGCATGTCACTGCATAGATCAGATTCTCAGATAATAATGCTGTCATACAGAATATGTGAGAGAAAAAGAAATTCTAGACAGCAGCTCTAATTTTTCATAAAGACAACCATCTTTTCTTTGCATAGATGGTGTAAAAACTCAGTCCTGGGTGTACTGTTTGTAAGCTGCACAAATAAGTATACTGAAATTCTTACTACTTTTTGTTCTATGTTTGGGCTCAGCATATTGTATGATTTCCAAGGTATATATCATCCCAACATGGTAAAGGCTTCTCAGATCAGAAAGGATCACTTCAACTACCCAGACAGACCTCCTTCACAGCACAGGGCAAGGACCTTGCCCAGGCTATGAAGGGGCAAACAGTAACACCCCACCAGCAAGTGCACTTTGGTATTGATGACTCCTGGCTGAAGCTAAGATTACAGACACGCCACTTTTCTTCATTGATGCTCCAGTGCTTAAATTACACAGCCAGTGCTGGAGGTGCTGCCCCTTTTATCCGTTTGCCCTTGGCAGCAATCAGGTGGACCAACTTCCATCAGGCCTATTCTGCTGTGTTTGAACAAGAGCACTACGACACCTCTCATCTGAAGTCCCAGAAAAATGTGGTGATGATGATAGAGATCAATATATTTTAAAGAAATGTAATTAGGAATTTATACTGAGCTTAAGGTCTTGATTGTTATGATTGTTATGTATATATATAAGGAGCATACATGAGCACTACTTCTCCTATACTATGGCCCTTCTGCTGATCCCTTTACTCCTAACACATGGGTGGACAGGGACCCTGAATCTAAAGAGCATAAGGGACAGAGGCCAACTCTACATACATCCTTCTCCACCAGCTGGCAAGCTTTTCTCATGTGGAGGAAAGACAGAGGAGCTGAATGTCAGAGAATCACATCATCTATCTACAACAGACACCAAGCACAGCTCAACGGGAATTACACGGCATGAGGGGCAATGACAGTCTGCCCTCTTCTGCAAATGCCCATTTCTCACCACTGAGATGCCCTCAGAGCAGCCCACAGATGCTGCTGTAGATGGGAAACAAAACCAAGACACAGAGAACCTTTCCATATCTCATTTTATCTGCTGCCTTCTTCCCCCAGCCTACCTCTTCAGTCCAGGGTTATAAACCCGAGAGCCTGCTGTGTTTTGCTTCCACCTGTTGCCTGATTATTTCAGCCCAGCTTTTCTTCTTTCTGCCTCAGACTCGCTGAACTTGTAGTTTTTGCCCTCTCCTTGTGCTGTCTATAACCACTCTGGGAATGACAAGGATTTCCCTCATCACTTCTCCAGGGTTTGGGGCCACAGAGGCTACCAGGCCCAAAATATAACCCAGAGAAATCCCTGCTCAGCTTTCAGTCCTCAGTGCAAATCAGAGTTCCTCCAGGTAATAGACCTGGGGCAAGCCAGGGTTCTGTACCACATGAATCAGAGTACAGATCACCCAAAATGCTAGAGCCCTGTCCTTGCTGTGAGGCAGCCCTCTTCTGTGTCTCCTTTCTGAGGAATAATCATCACCCACTCAAATCAATTGAAGAACAGCTTACTGGGGTCACTGAAGTGGTTGTCCCCTGACCAGCTGTGCTGCTCCCAAGGGTATCAGGCAATGTCATAACTACAGCATCCCTCAGACGAGGCAATGATGAAATTCAGGAGCATGTAGCCACCTGTGGGCTCAGCACTAGAACAGAGAATATTTTCTTGGCTCAGCGAGGGTCTCAGCACATTTTTTTTACAGAAGAAATCCAGTGACTATAGGTAAAGTTGGAGTCCCAGGTGAAACTGGCCCAGGCAGGCTATGCAATGTGCTTCTGACTGCCTCCTGTCTTACCCACAGTATTACCAGCACAGATCTTCACGTTTAGCATCCTTGCATGATCTCTCAGCAAAGACACCAGTGGTGGGGTATGGCTAGGAAGGGTTCATAAGCTCCACCACTGCAATCCTCTCAGGGTCAAGACATGGGCAAGTTTAAATAAGTCCATTTCTGGTATTCTCCTGTCTGTGGGAGAAAAGAGGCCTAATATAGCACTAAGGGAGATTTTTTAAAGAGTGATTCTAACTACAGAGTTAAATTGGTGAGGAAACACACCAGCGCCTCTTCACATTGGGACCTTTTCTAAAAGATGAACCCTTGGCTCTGGGAGATGGGACTGTAAGACACAGTGTAAGCAAAATGCTCTCTGAACTTTGCAGAATATATCCAAGAGTGGGTAAGGATGAGGTAATATGATCTCCCAATATTGCTTCAATTTTCTTGTGTTTTTTAAATGCAATATCATTTGGACAGGCATGTTTTAGGCAGGCAAGTCTCAAAAAATTTTGTACAATGACAATTGCACTAACAACGAGGGAGATTCAGAGTCAGGAAATACCTATGATCACAGACTTACAGTCAGAAGTAATTGGTAAAACTCATACAAATGTATGAACATTTGTATTTCTTTCCAATGCAGAAGGCAGCAGTAAATTGCCATCTCTGTCAAGTGTCAGTGAATTTACTCAGCACATTTAAGAACTTGACAGGTTTTTAAATTATATTGCTAGGGGTGGATATAAATGATTTCCAACAGTAACAGCAATCCTATGTCAGGATTAATATGTAAACAAAAATGAAGATTTAATCTTTCTTTTCCCCACTCATTTTAATAGCTTTATCTGCACATTAGTGCATAAAAATAATCAGAGATTTATTAGTATATTCCTGAAATACATACATTAAAGTAAACCCTAAGAGCTCTGTTAAAACGGCTTGCTGGGTGCTCAGTGCTGCACTGAGTGGTGTACAGACAGAAGGGCTTGAAAAGGACATAGTTTCATGACAGACCTCTTTTCCCTCTATACCACAGCTTCACATGAGGTCTCTGCTGCACTGCAGCTGTCTTCTTGTCAGCTGAAACTGGGAGATATCTAATATGTGAGAATATTTGGGTCAGAAATTCCCCCAGGCTATTCAGAGCCTCCTCTTTACTTGACTTTCCCCACAGCAGCATCTGCTCATAGTGTGCTCCTTCTTACACCCACACAGTTTCACGAGGACACCACCATCCCTCACACTTGCACTATGGTATCTTTCTTCTAACAGATTCATACATTTGAACAAACATCTGAGCTCTAAATGGGGATAACTTGGGGAACTACAGGCTGGTAAGCCTGGAAAGGGCATGGAGAAAATCCTTCCGGAAGCCATTTCCAAACCTATGAAGGAGAGCAGTCAGCATGGATATAGGAAGGGAAAATAAAACCTGATGTACCTGATAGCTTTCTGTGATGACGGGGTGGGAGGTTGTTTATCTTGACTTTAGTAAGGTTTTTGACACTGTCTCCCATAACATCCTCATAGACAAAATGATGAAATATAGGCTAGATAAGTAGACAGTGAGTTGGACTGAAAACTGGGCTCAAAGCATTGTGCTTAGGGAAACAAAGTCCAACTGGAGGACAGTCACCAGTGGTGTAATACTGAGGCCACTACTGTTTAATAACTTCCTTAATGACCTGGATGATGGGACAGAGTATGCCCTCAGCAGGTTCACAGATGATACAAAACTGGGGCGAGTAGCTGACACACCAAAGGGTTGTGCTGATATTCAGAGGTGCCTGGATAGGCTGGTGAAATGGACAAAAAAGGAATTTCATGAAGTTCAAAAGGGAAGTGCAAAGTTCTGCACCTGGGCAGGAACAGTACATGCTGAGGGCCAAGCATCTGGAAAGCAGTCTGACAGAGACCTGGAGGTTCTGGTGTTCATCAGGTGAACAGAAGCCAGCAAGGTGCCTTTGTGGTAAAAAGGGCCAGCAGCATCCTGGGCTGCATTAGGAGGAGTGTTGCCAGCAGGTTGAGGGAGGTAGTCCTTCCCCTCTACTCACCACTGGTGAGGCTACACCTGGAGTGCCATGTTCCAGTTCTGGGCTGCCCAGTACAACAGAGACATGGACATACTGGAGATAGTCCAGTGAAGAGTCACAAAGATGATGAAGGGACTGAAGAATCTCTCATTTTAGGAAAGGCTGACAGAGCTGGGACTGTTTAGTCTGGATAAGAGAAGGCTCACGGGGTTCTTAGCAACATTTATAAATACGTGATGGGAAAAAGAAGATGGATCCAGACTCAGTGGTGCCCAGTGAAAGGACAAGAAGAAATGGGCAGAAACTGAAATACAGGAAATCCCATTTTAAATTAACAATTTTTTTTTACCATAAGGGTGGTTAAACACTGGAACAGGTTGCCCATAAGAGGTTGTGGAGTCTTCATGCTCAGGGATATTCTGATTAGACACCATCCTGAGCAACCTGCTCTAGTTGATCCATCCTGGAGCAGGGGTTGGGGCTAGATGATCTCTAGAGGTCCCTTCCGACCTCTACCATGCTGTGATTCTGTCATAATCTAGAGGTTACAGTCTTTTTGCCAGTAACAAGTAATGGCTTATATATTGGAGCCAAAGAATGGAGGAACAGAAGAAAACATCAGAGCAGGGATTACCCATTTACTTTCAGTTAATGCTCTACTGACACCAATGGATGATCACCAGTTTTTGGGAGACCAGAATGAGGCCCCAAATCGATACAACAAGGCCTATGACCTATCATGCCAGTTCTGCATTCACTTTTACCTATCTTAAAGGTCCAGTTTATATTCAAAGATAAGGAAGATTTACTCACACACACACAAAATCTAATCACAGTTTCAATCAAGCCCAGAGGAAGCCCAAGCCTGAGCTACAAGAAACATCTGTCACTGCTAGTGAGGCCTTCAGTATTTTCATTAGTTAAGTCCTTGGTCAACTTCTTATTAGTGTCCCAACCAACTGTCCCTCTGTCTCTGCTGTACCTAAGGAGAACAGTTTTCTGCTTTCCTTTAGGCACAAAGTAACTTTTCCTTTGAGAGTTAGCAGACGTTTTTGTGCCAGCAAATGGAAAACTATGAATGTCACTGCAAAGCTGTGTATATAGAGGCAACTAAAGGATCCAGACATCAAAGGAAGCACAATTAAATCCTGGCCAGCCAAAGAAGTCCAGTGTTGGTATCTACGTACAAAGCTAGGCCCAGGATTAACTAGAGGGTATTTCAGAACACTGGAGCAAAAAAAATGCACAGCCTGCTGGAGAACCAAGTCTGTCTAATATATTAGCAGTGACCACCCACAATCCCATTGATTTCCTTTTTTTGCCTGCTTTTTAAGTATCACTATGCAGCGATGAGCAGCCTTTGCCTGCATCATACTCAACTCCCCCAGTCACTTCACACAGCAGTATTATGTGCTATGGCCAAGAAGACACCTCTAGCCGCCTTTACCTATGCTAAATCTGTCAGTGAAGTGTCCCTGTTGGTTCTTACAGCTGGTTCTTTCCAGATGGCTCTTGCCATATATCATCACATCTTGCAGACCTTGTACATCTTGCACTAACAGCCTAATACAACTAATTCACACACAGATCCTTTCAACTCTGCCAATCTTGCCTATACAGTCTCTAGGTATCTGGGGCATTCAACATATTGGCTTTATACAGCAAACACCTCCACCTAGAAATCTTGCAACTTCCACTGCAATTTCCATGAGAAGCATGTACTGCTACTATTCCATGCTCAGCAGGACAGCCCCACTAGTGTCCACTGTCAGTATTCCTATCTTTCCTGTAAATGTGTTAGCCTCATACACCTTAGCAAGGAACTCCTTGCCTGGTGGGCACAGATTTGGTTTAGGTTTTCTAATATAGTTTCTTGTATCATCATTCATGTTTTGCTGCCAAAACTAACAGTTCTTTTTTTCTTGTACTGTCCAGTATCCAGAGAAGAGAACAATCCGGGCAAGGCCTGAATGGAAAGATGTTCTTTTAACATGCTCCAGTCCATTGAACACTCCCTTATAGAAAAAAACTCAAGAGGGAATGGGAGGTGGAGTTACCATCTTCCAGAGGGGAACAAGCGGGCTGCATGAATGCCTGCCTTAGGAGGGTATCACTGTGTGCATGACCCAAGACTCGACTGCTCTTTGCTGCACTTATGGATCCCATGTGCATGAGAAATCTTCATTAACATACAAATACAAAAAGCCCTCAGGAGAATAATTTTATTGTCGCTTACAGTGAACGCTCTGGGACAGTCTTCTTCTGAATGTCTGAGAAATGAAGATTAGATATGACAGAGGAATTCTGAGCCTAGCAGTATATCATGTTTTGCCAGGTGATCTAATAAATCACCTCCCACTAAAAACCAAACTTCTTTATATCTTCAGAGGACCACAGAAAAAAGTAAAACTGAAAGAAAAAAGCCATTTACAACTATCTGGAAAAAACATGGTAGCTAAAGAACTTTTCTGTGAGTAAATAACTGGTAACAACAATGCCAGTCACTGAAGTAAGGTTGACAGGATGTGTGTGTTGTTTACCCTGAGGTTTTTTTGGGGTATTTAGGAGAAAGTTTAATTTCAGGGAGTTCTTTTATGATTTGCATTGTTACAGGCCTGCCCAGTGCTGATGTGTGATTACATTAGAGGGCATTCTCTTGCCATACACTGCTGTTGCTGCTGAGAAAATATGTGGAGGAGATTTGCTACTGACACCTCCATACAACTAAGCCATTACTAACAACACCATGGGAGAGCAATAAGAGAACTGATTAAAGATACCCACGACCACAACTGTGCTCTCCTCTTGTCTCTGTGCCAAAACAGCTGAAAGATCTTGATAACAGTGTGTCCTTAATAGGGGACAACTTTACTAGCTATAGGGAGCACTTCTAAGGTGTTCACATTTATTTACAAGCACTGTCAGAAAGAGTTTCACAAGAGCATCTGTGCTTGGAAACACAGACTTCTCCAGCACAGCTGAGGTTTCCTAAGATGATGCTATGCTAGACAACAAGATACAGACCCAGAGATCTTACCTGTCTCTGAGGACCAGTAGGTTCAGATTCTCGTCTCCTTTGTCGGATAGCTGGTGCTGAATGTAGGGGGGAGTGGGCTAGACTTCCTGTCTGCTGTTCATGTTTACTGTCAGATACTGTTTGAGAAGGTCCTTCATGTCTGTGGGAACTGTCCTCCTCAGTCACAGGCTGCATACCCCGACTTCGCCCATCATGCATCTTTGGCCTGACCGCAGCATCTGCACCCAAGCGCCTTCTCTCCTCACCCTCTTCAATAGGTCTTAGTTCCTCAGGCTCCTCATCTGTGGTTCCAGAGGTGCTTGGCTCAGCGCCTGGGTGAAAGTCCTTCAGCTCTGTCTCCTTATCAATGATAACCCACTCCTTGCTATCAAAGTCCTCCTCCTCTGCAAGTGGCACTGAGCGGAAAGCATTGCTGAGGGCTTCATGTTCCACCGATGCAGACACATCCATCCTACCACTTGCCTGCCGGTCAGCCTGGCCAGTATCAATGGACAGCATCTGGGCTGGCTGGGAGGAGCACACAAGCCGTGATGGAGAGCCAGGTAAATCCATTCGAGATCTAAAGACAGAACACGAAGCTATTAAAAATACATCAGGTTTGTGGTTAAAGATAGGATCATAAAAGTTGAGAGAAAGAAAACCTGTATAGTCCTTCTCACTCATTTCTTGATATGCTTCAGAAAGATAAGCTTAAGCAAAAATATTTCTTTAGAACCTGCAATGGCATAAATATGTTCCCCCTTCAGTATGACAGACAATTCAGCATCTCTCTTCCTTGTAAGATGACATGATGATAACCAGTTTTCCCCAACACTGCCAATATACTCTTTCCCCTTTAGTAAACTCTATTGGTTTGTGAAAAAAAACCCACCCCGAACCACCCCTAAATCTACTGTCTGACTTAACAGTGTCTCTGCTTTGTTTCTATAACCTCTTCAGCTGCACTGTGCTATCTCTATGGTGGTAATGAGACCTCTAAGGTGGCCACATGAGTTCTTCGAAGACAGCAAGAATCTTTGATCCCACTGGGCATAGATGACCCCAAAATACTTTGGAGGAACAGGAAGAAAATACGGGAAGTATCCTTTTACGAAGGTAGTGTAATGTTCAGTGGCTCACAATCTAAATAGCAGCAGCTTCTGCAGCTATCCAGAAACATCTTTCAAAGAGGCCCTGGAAGCTCTCTGTGCCCCACTGGTCCTGCCAACATCTCAGCTGGAAAAGCCAGTACCATTTCTGCCTTTCTGCTCCACAGTGTTATGAACCATGCTTGCCATTTGGCCTGCTCCTGTTGCTTGCTTTACTTCTTGTCTATCACAGAGGCTGGCAGCCTGCTACACAACACCAAAGTGTTTGCTGCCCAGAAAAAGACACAGCTGCAGTGTTTTACAAAAGGATTTCAACAAGGACCATACAGGAGCCTTGCAGACTCTTCTGGGAAAAGCCTTCTGAATGTGAGAAAGCATGAGGGCAAACAAAGAAGTGACCAAATGTTACTAAGCAAAACTGGGTCTCTTAACACAGTGGAAAGCCAGAGCTGAGACAGAAAGAATTATAAGCAAAACTGAAAAATTTCTGTTGAAGAAAGGGGAATCAGAGGAGGTGAACCAAAGACTGATGAAGAGAAAATTGTGAGCAAAACCAAAGATCTTAGCAAAAGCCATCTAATGGACCTGAAAGAAGCAAGGCTGTAATTGCTAGTCGTAAAAATATATCAGTGTGAATACGGAACACTAAGTATGCAAACTAAGATGAAAAATGGCCTATGTGTGTGAAGAAGAACTGGATTTTATAAAAAGCTGTTGCTAAAAAAATAAAAGACATTCTAGATTTAGCCAATGTCTTCATCCATTCTCCAGCAGAGAAGAGACTCCTGGAGTGGAAGAATTTACTCCAGAAAGTCAGAAGAATTTTCCAGTCCTGGGAGTCAGGTCTGTGTTGTGAAAAGACAAAAACAGAGTAAAGAGAAGACTGTGTGGCAGAGTGGGATTGTATTTGCACCATACTTGGTGCAGGCTACTTGGAAGATGAAAAAAGATCTTGATTTTAAAATCAGGAGCTGAGGGAGGAAGACAGGAGAAAGGGATGCATTTTGTATAATACACATTTTTAATATATTAAGATAGCATGATGCTGAGTGGACAAGGAAGAGTCGGAGAAATAAAGGAAGGAGTTAAAAGCATTCTGTGAATATACAGGATGAGTGTTGCTGACTCTTATAAATGGCTTTTTTCCCTTCCTATTTTAAAGAACCTTTCTTCTGAGCAAGAAAAAGAAGAGGTAGTAAGACACAAGATCTGTTATCCAAACCCTAAATTATTAATAGCAACACAAACAGTCTTTCTTGAATTACAGGGAAGCATTACAGCTTCCCCCAGCCACCCAGAATGAATCAGTACCTAGCAAACTGGGGGTAGTGCAAGGGGCTCATCATCTCTCAAATTCTTTTTGATCCTCCTTCATTTCCAGCTACTGTCTCCTTGTGACTGTTCCTCTTGGCTGAAGACTATCAGATTTTCTCTGAGAAGAAGGCCTGTCTCTCCCCTTCCTTTTTTAAGGGGGTCGTTTCACCAGCACATACTTCAACCACAGTCTGTGCCCTGACTTTCAATGGGAAGACAGAGTAACAAAGGATGTGAAGGGGGTTACCAGCAGTAAGGACTGATGTCTTGCAACACATGTGTTCTCTAGCATACAATATTTAAGAAAACTTCTTTCCATTATTTTTATTATTCTTGTTTTTTTGTTTATTTCTTTCCTCTGGATCTGAGAGAAGGTATTCCTGTTGCCCTCAAAATCAGGATGTAATGTGTACTTTTCACATGCAAACAAGTGCAATGCCATATGCTGAAAAATTATTATTACTATTAATGAAAAATAATGAAATAATGAAACCCACCAGATTGGGATCTGCCGGCTAGCCCTCAGAATACATGCATCCCTGTATGTATCCTAACAAGATCCATTCTTCCCTTCCACCTCAGGCCAGCCAAAAGCTTTGTGACTGTTTACATTATCTCTGATTTGATGCTTTGCCTTCCTTCTGACAAAAGTCCTTCCTTCCATCTGTGGAGTTCTTCCCATCCAGGAACAGGATGAGAATCACTTCCAATAACTCTCCTTATTAACAGACAGGAGTGTCTCATCAGAAAGATCATAAAGCCCATGAACTCCTCCACCCAATAATGAACTTCCAGTGCCTAATGGTTAGGTTGGTCTCAACAGTCAATCCTTAAGTCACCGCTAAAAGCAGTAGGACACTACAGAGGGTGAGCAAACCTTCTTTCATGTAGATCTGCTTTGCCATCAGCAGTGGAGAGGCGTTCTGACTCTGGGCTGTTCATACGGCGGTATCTTAGGGAGCGCACTTGTGCAGTAGGGGACTCCGGAGGCACTCGGACAGGAGAACTGGGGCAGACACCATTTCTCTGCTCCTCTTCCACCATGCACTGAGTCTGTAGGGGGTAAAGACAAAGAACCTCAAAATCTGACCAAAGACATTGAGTTCCCATCCTTCACTGTTGCTCTGTGATTTCTTCAGGGATACACTTTGAGCTGCATTTTCACAGTCTACGTAAGCCATGTTTGAAGGAATGCAAGGGACTGTATGCTCTGACAATTATCTAGTATTAAAACAAGGTATGGATTTTAAATGAATTCAACTATTTTAAAATGTTTACAAGGTGGTCTTTGCATTGCAATTACCCTGAATAGTTGATCCACAGGAATTATCATGGGCTAACCTACGGCATACACAAATCCTAATTGCTTATCCAATATGTCTAAGAGCCCTTGTTTGTCAATATTCATCTATGCAGGATTCATGCATTATACTGCAATGTACATACTTTTACTTCTGATGATATGACTAAGCCATCTCCTAATTCCCAGGGTGGTTTGAGGTTTTTTGGCTTTTAAATCTTGGTCCTCTAAACAAAGTCCTCCAGGACATATACTCAACCACATCTGTAAGAGCTTTCCACAGACCCAAGGTTACGCAGGGAACTGAACATGCTCATGGACACTTTTGAGCATTGAGTGTTCATACTCTACCAGTACATATTTTCTGTTTTCATATGGCCTTAGTGAATTTGATTTTTTTTTAAATTTAGCAGCAGACAAAGGAGCAACTATGCTGTTTCCCCTTAGAAGAGATGACCTGCTTAGGCAAAAGCATAGAGGCAGAATGGTCCAAGGGCTACAAAAGCAGTCTAGAATTTGCATTCAACCCTGTTGTGCTGCCAGCCATGCAACATCAGCTGTGTGTAGGGATGTGCATTGTGTGGGATGTGCATTGAGATGCCAGTGCAGGTTCCTAGTATGGAGAGTGTTTACCCTTCTCTACAGCGTGCCCTATATTCACTTGTCCTCTGTTAACGCTAGAGGCGCTGAATGTAAGCAGGCTTTTTAGTAAAATGCTGCTGATCAAGACAGTTGCCTTTGTGCATGTACATACAGTATATATGGCAAGTCAGCCAGTGTCTGTAAATTAGCAGATCTAAACCATCCAGGCTGGCTTTGGAATGCATAACTAAGGAGCCTTTGCAGCTAGGGAGAGTGGAGGAGAACTTTCAAGCATTACAGGAAAAGCAGAATAGATTACAATGATTTAATCTGTAATCCATTCAGGCCAGGAGAAGGTTAGTGACAAAGGAAGGTCAAATGTGTTTGTAAAAGGAGCAAAGTGCTGATGTAACTGTAGGGTGACAGGCAACTTGGTAAAATCCAAGAGCAGAGAATTAGGGGAGGGTGTGGGAGAGGAGGAAGAGGCTTCTGAAAAAACACAGAATGAGAACTTTGATCCAGTGGAGGAAGGAGAACCAGAAGGAAGATTTAGAAAGGTCAGTGACAGTAAGCAAGGAAACTGTCCTTAGAACAGAAATGGGAAAAGTGGGACAGAAGATCTGAACAGAGATCAGATATTTCAGAGATCAGTTTCTCTGTGTGAACAGAGAAACAAAAAAACCTTAGAGAGGTACTGGGGACACAAAACATGGCAAGATTTACTCATCACCTAAGTACAAAGAGCAAAACAAGGAGAGCCAGAGTTACTTCTAGTGCTATAAGACTGGACGATGAAGGATGATGAAGCTGTGAATAGCAGAAGGGTGTTTTAGACACCAGCTGCCCTTGCGGTTCTGAAAGATACACAGGATGCCTCAGATTACAAGCAGAGGTGAAGCTGTGCCCTTACATATCAAATCTGCAGCCTCCTTTTTTTCTGTGTGGTGACTGTGACTTAAATAAAAACTGATTTTCTCTCAGAGAGACTAAAGATAATAAGCCTAGCAGAGCGAAAGGGCAGGCAAGAGTTAGACTAAAGATAACCCTCACAGAAAGGACAGACTTCTTTAGCTTTGGAGAGTATGGTGCCGTGGGCACTATATCATACTGTTACGTAGCTACAGAGCTTGTCAGAACTGAAGTGCTCACTGGCACGCTGACTAACTCCTTAAGCTCCTTTACTGGTAAACTGATAAGGAATAGCATATCCCTTGGTAAGAGAGTCACCTGGTCATGCTGTGGATCTTGTAGAAACCTCTCCTGCCTCTAGCCGCTGTTATGACAGGGCATGTGAATGACAGTGCTGGGTACTTAAGACATGATGTACAACTAGCACGCAGAAAATACATTTAGGACTCCCTTGTGCACATCTCAGTCTGGCTGAAGAGTATCATGGCACCTGGTGGTTCAAACGAACAGAAAAACATGTAAGAGTTACCAGGATTTTACTGTAATACTCTTTTTTGTGTGTTGTGAAAACAGAACTGTCCCCCCCACCAGACTTTTCTTGCATGCATCAGCAATAGCGTGGCCATCAGGGACAGGGAAGGGATCTCACCCCTGTGCTTGGCACGGGTGAGGCTGCACCTCGATTCCTGTGTTCAGTTTTGGGCCCCTCACTACAAAAAGGACATTGAATGACTCGAGCGTGTCCAGAGAAGGGCAATGAAGCTGGTGCAGGGTCTGGAGCACAGGTCGTACGGGGAGCGGCTGAGGGAACTGGGGGGGTTTAGTCTGGAGAAGAGGAGGCTGAGGGGAGACCTCATGGCCCTCTACAGCTACCTGAAAGGAGGCTGCAGGGAGCTGGGGATGAGCCTCTTTAACCAAGTAACAAGTGATAGGACAAGAGGGAATGGCCTCAAATTGCTCCAGGGAAGGTTTAAACTAGATATTAGGGAGCATTTCTTTCCAGAAGGGGTTGTTGGACGTTGGAATGGGCTGCCCAGGGAGGTAGTGGAGTCCCCAAACCTGAAGGGATTTAAGAGTCGGGTCGACATAGCGCTGAGGGATATTGGTGGAGTTGGGAACTGTCAGTGTTAAGTTAATGGTTGGACTAGAGGATCTTCAAGGTCTTTTCCAACCTAGATGATTCTGTGATTCTGTAATACCTACTTTTCTTAATTGCTTATACAGCAGACTGAAAGCCATGACTTCATATCTGAATCTATATCATGTGCCTTCAGATGAGAACTTCTGTGAATACACACAGTTTACCAGTGAGAGATGAAGAAGTGATTTTAACTTGGTTTATAATTCTCAGTATTAGGGAATGCCGCTGGCCACGTTACATACAGATAACACGTTGATCCAAATTATTTACATTGGAGAATTTTAAGCAAGTTAGATGAGATTATTTCTTGGCCATGAATAATGTTTTCTAATAAGACTAAGAACAGTAGAGATATCTACCGGGCTAAAAAAGAATAACTTTGTGCCAGTAGAGACTGAAATGAATCCTGGTCAGACCCAGAAGACTGGCAGATTTAACATGCTAGTCCACAAATGTCCATTAAAAGCAGGTTTGTGAAGTGAATCTGATATGCCCCGATAGTATTTTAAGTCTGTTTTATGAAGGTTTCTCTGCTAACAAATTCTGTATGTATCCGATGTCATGCCATGTGATATTCCAATTTTTAAATAACAATTGAGATCAACACAACAAATACTGATTTACTTATATAAGTTGATCTAATAAATAAACTAACTGATAGATTCTCATGACTAACATTTACTATGCAATCATCATTCAATGGGGATGCCTCCAATAAATTAGGTTACATTTACAAGAAAGTACTAAGAAACATCTTAGGGATTATGAGGAAAACCAGATGACGTATAAACTTTATGCAAGCCAAAAAGTCTAATACGATCTTGGAATTCAGAAATATGAGAATCTTGATAGTTTCTCTTACTCTTCACAGGGGTGAAACCATCATTGCCCTTTATAGATTCTGCTACGCTTAGAAAGTTAAAAAATCAGAAAAGAAAAAAAATCAGTGATGATTCATGATGTAGAAAAATACATCTTATGAGGACATCTCTGATGAAATTTATTTACCCAAGAGGTCAGGACACAATAAAATTTTGGTTTATAATTTCCAAACCTGGGACATTCCTGATATTGCATCAGCTGTGAAAGGACTAGAATCCCATTGCCTGAAGTATCAAGATCCTAGATAATGATATAAAAATTGTACAAAATATTCACTCTAGCGTTATCAGCCCCTAAGATGTAATTTACATAAAGATCCAAATTAACCCCAATGGCTTTTACTCTGTGAAAAAATTGTTTGTAATTTCCCATTTCCACAGAGAAATTCCACAGTGCTTTTTGGGCTGCACTATGTAGGATGCTACATCAGTGGATACAGGCAGCTTCTAGCAGTCTAGTATGAATCCATTGCCTTAAATCCAACAGCCATAGGAGATAAATAAATGTTCTTTACTTTGCTGATGCTGATCCTGAGTTTGTTGCGATTCACATCTGTCTCTTCCCAAACTTCAGCCTCATTGAAAGCGGTGTTTGGAGTCTGACCAAGACCTTCCGTTGGCCGGCCTGACAGGATGGGAGGAGCATTCTCTTGATCACTCAGATGTTCGCCCTGTAGGACATCCTCAGTGTTCTCACGAAGCAAGTCCCCAGGTACCGGAGTGACATTAACCACTCTATGGAAGAGACAAGAAGAAAGGTACAATTATTAGTACTTAAAGGAGGAGGTGTATCACATTGGCCCACAGAAATTCCTTAGCAGTTTTTAGGGTACTACCCTGTTGAAAAAATAGGCAGTTCAACATTATGCCAGATATGACAACATGGAACAGAACAGCAGGATTCTGCCTAATATACAGTCAAAAAGACAGTGGGACGGATCAGTGAAAGCATCTTGGGACCCTTGATAACTGTTGTTTGTGTCCATTACACAATATTTAGCTTAGAAGAAACTTCCTCTCATTGCATGAGGAAATGAGGCTTAACAGATCTTACAGCTTTTATCTTCAATAATATTACTAAGGATAATTGTTACCCCTTAATGTCAGCTTCCTCAAACTTACCAACTTTCATTTGGACTCATTTACATCTCTGAGCACCAAGCTCATAAAATACACCCTGTAAGTGGTGTTCAAGTTGTGAGCAGTGCATGCACTCTATGTTCAGCTCACTACCAATCAGAAACCCACCCCACAGGAAGGCCACAAGGGCCGCATAGTAGGGGCTCTCACAGAAGCACCAGCCATGTGCCATGTAATATGCAAAATACACAAGCATATGGGCTCTATCAATCCTGGCCAAAGGTCCCCAGACATCCCTTGATGTGACTCCAACCCTTATAGAAAATGTGTTTTCAGGACAGCAAGAGTCTGAAACTGGGTTCCACCACCTTAGATATATGTTATATATATATATATAAAGTCAAATCAAGTGGTGGCTGGCATGCAGCTCCAACTTCCCAGGATCATAGTGGCCTTAAAATCTTTCAAAAATGAACTTGTTACTGAGCTTGTTATTGAGAATGTCTGTACTCTGACTGGTGCAACCGCAATACTCACCCAAACATGGCTGCTGTTTGCCTGGTGTTTTGCTGTGGTGGAGTAGAGGTGCTAGTAGACAACAAGATATCTGTACCAGTTTTCTCCCAGTCAAAAGCTTCATTTTCAGTGATGCCTCTTTCTTTCATGCTGTTCTCGAAAACGGACATGATTAGCTGGAAAAAATTTACAAAAACAATTTACGTTAAGTAGCTGAGGGTGGCTCCCAGAAAAAATCTGAAGTATGGGCATGAGGACCAAGTGCATCTTATAATCTCCATCTTGCCTATGAAAGGTACCAAGAAATGAAAGCAAATGTAATAAAATTGAGTCAGTTGTTTCTCAGCTGGTTTTAGCTTGGTAATGGAAATGTCTTTAAATCTACAAAAGAAGTGCATGCAAAATTTTGACCCTGATTTGATGAAATCATGCAGTTGGCTTGTTAGTCTAACTCTAAAGCTTTAACTTTAGCCCAGCTTTCCTGTAGATTAGATATATGCAGAATAGTACATTTAATATGTAGAGTTCATGGGCTGTCAGAAGACATAAACACAACAGGAAAACACAGTCCTAGGATTTAGACTTGTTGCAGTCTCTGGCTCAAATACAGCTTGGTCAGGAGCCCTATGATAACCCTATGCACAATGTGGCCTGCCACATTTGGCTGCAGAAAAAAATAAAACTGTAAAAGGGATGATACAATTTTCTTTGTAAGATAGCAGATACAAATGCTCATGCTGACATGGCTTAATGTTTCTTGCTTTATAAGAACAGATATTCTTTAGGAGAGAACGAAACTACCGGCAACAGTGCTTCATGCATCAGTGTGTCACCCAGGGGAATCTGATGTTCTGCTGTCAAAGGGAAACTGGATGCTATAGGCCAACACAGCCGTATGTGAGGTCCTGCATTTCTAATAAAATTATTTAGCTAAGTAATGCAGAACTGAGAGGATTCAGTCTAAAGTCTATACAGAGAGAGAATATGGTGAGAAATACATTTGGTTTATGGCATAGAATTAGCACTAAGTTATGAATAAAAATTACCATGAACAAACCCCCACTATTTGTTTGCATTTACACTCCAGTTCTGTTTATGAGCATGATCAGAAGGCCAGGAAACACTGGCATTTCCTACTACCTTCCAAACTTCAGTAAAATGCCTATTTGCAGCTTTCAGTTGTGCCATCTTTTTCCTCCTTTTTGTGACCTAGAATACTAGAATTAGGTATTCCAGTCCTGTGATAGCATTATGTTTGATTAAAGGAATTCTCAGAGTGGACTGTTGGTCAGACCAAGGAACTCCTCTCCACAGAGTGGTTGTGACATGGCAGCAGTAGCAGCTTCTCTGATTTGAAAAGGATTTTACTGTTGTGACAGATTCTGTTTCTGCTTGTTAGCCTCATGTCATGATGGCCCCTTTCACCACTGATAGAAATAGGAGTTGGGCTGCTGCTGTTGGCAGGGAATTTCTTACTCAGAACTGATGTGAGTAACTAAAGGGTCACAGTCTTACTTTTAGTAAATGCATTTCTGGTATTTAGTAACCTTAGATGTGTGTTTTCTCATGAATTTTCCTAGTGACTTATTGAATACATAATCTTTTGGACTACACCTATTTTATGGCAAAGAATGCATCAATTATGTGAACTATCTTCTTTGCTCATTCAAACCTGCCATCTGTTAATTTCATTTGGCAGTTCCTCCTTTTCATATCGGAGGCAACAGAAAACAATCATACTTGCCATTCCACCTTTGATTTTAAAGATCTCATGTACATGTCAGTCCTCTTTTTCAAAGTGTACTGCACTAGTCTAATTAGATTCACTTCCAGATACAGAAAGACTATCTCTAACCTCCTTGTTACTGTTCCCAACACTTCCCTGATTTCAAGATATCCTTACTGAGATGCAGGAATGGAACTACACACAGTATTTAAGAGTATGCTTCGCACAGATTTACATGGTAGTATAAGGATAATTTCTGTTTACACTCTAATACTACTCTAAATATTCTTAGGATTATATTTGCTTTCTGACCGTTAATTTGGCAGGGATTACTGTCAAATGCCTTTTAGAAATTAATATCCCCACATCCTCAAAGACTTTTTCCAAGAACTCCATACATTTGTAGACAGATGCCTTTAATAAAAGCCATACTGACTTCTGCTCATTAGATCATCCTCACCCATCTGTCCATTAATCCCAGTCTTTATCACAGTTTCTGATTCTTTATGATGTACATGTCAGTGTCAGGGACTGGTATCTTCTGAAGCCATTTAAAAATTGGTACTGCTTTTGTCACTGCTTTGATACTGAAGCAGTCCAGAGTAAGAAACCACATGCTAAAATTACAAGTTCAGCTGTCTTATTCTTAGCATTCTTTCATGCCATCAAGGACCCACGCAGTTAAAACAACTTTTGTTACTTTCTGATATAACTTCTGTAACTCTTGCATTTGACTTTGCAGGCCATTCGGGATTTTACAGACCTCTACTGTATTCCCTGTAGGGTCTTTTTTCACAGGCTTAAGGATGTTAGTGTCCTCAGCTGCCATTATTCTCATGCTATTCCATGGTCATATTGAGCCTTCTCAGCATTCCCTGAACCATTTATATTTCTGATGAAAGGTCAAAGCTTTACAAGTAGGAAAGGGGAATGGGAAACCACACAAAACAGTCCCAACAACAACTACTGCTCCCAGAAGTCATGCAAAGAGTTACTGGATCCTGTCTAGGGATCCTCTGCCTGCAGACACAATATTATTAGGGACCAGAAGTTTCCACAAGTCACTGCAAGTCTTCCATACTGAGTTTCCTTCTGCTGGGCCCAAGAACAGCTAACATGGCAGAGCCAGGAGGAAGATGACATGAGATCCTTCATTTACACAGGGTATCAGATAAGGAACACAGCAAGAGTTTTAGCAGGAGGTGCTACAGATTCAGAGCCTGGAACTCAGAAGTTAAAGTTGCATGAGAACTCAAGTAATCATCTAGTCCACCCCCTACTCAAAGCACAACTTACCTTCAAGTCTGATGCAGTTTCAAACTCAGATCAGCTTGCTCAAGTTGCTCAGCCCTGTCAAGGTATGTTCTATCTCCAAGGGTGAGATTCAACTATTGTTTGACATCCTCCTGCTGATAACTTTTTCCCGTATAGCTAATTGCAATTTCCTTTGTTGCGGACTGTTTCAATTGCATCACATCCTCACTGTGCACCTCAGAAGAGCCTAGCTCAGTCTTTCTTATAGGTAGCAGAAGGCAAAATCAGGATCCCCTCTGATACTTCCCTTCTCAAGGTCAAAGAAACCCACTTCTCTCAGCCTCTCCCCTTATGGCATGTGCTCTAGCTCCCAGTCATCTTGGTGGCCTATCACTAGGCTCACATCATTTTCTTTCTTGTACTGGACACAGCTTTTCTAATGTGATCTATTAAGTACTTCCCGTACACTGTTGTCTATGCTCTTCCTAATACAGTCCAACATGCAGCGAGCTTCTTTGTCACAAGAACACACTACTGTTTCATAATCACCACTAAGACACAGAGGTGTCCCCAGCCAGTTAGTTGATCCCCAGCCTGTACTGTTCCACATATTTATTCCATCTCAAGTGTAAGACTCTGTACTTGCCTTTGCTGAACCTCTTGAGGTTCCTGTAAGCCCATCAAGGTCTCTCTGAGTATCAGTACTACCCTTCAGCACAGCGCAGTGCAAATTGGTATCTTCTGTGAACTGGCTGAGAGGGTCCTCTGTCTGCCTGTCCCATCATGCAGGTCTTTAATGAAGACACTGAACACTATTAGTTACAGTACTGTTCCCTGAGAGATACCACTAGTGGCTAGCCACCAACTGAACTTTGCATTGCTGATCACAAACATCTGACACCCAGCATACCAGACAATTTGCCACCAACCTTGTGGTCCACTTATTCAAACCATCTCTTTCCAATCTAGCTATGAAGACATTATGAGAGACTGTGTAAAGTCAAGGTAGAGAACATTCACTGCCCTCTCTGCATCCATAGAAGAAGTCATCCTCCTCACAGAAGGCTGGTCAGGTATGCTCTGTCCTGCATACCTGGCTCTTCTTGGTTCCCTTCTAATTGTTTATGTATTTGGACGTGTTTTTTCAAAAGTAGTTATTTCATAAAGAGCTCAGCAACCCTACACCACTCCATTAAGAAATTTTTCTTTATATACCATGGACCTAAGGGTAGATAGAGGTTGACTTCCCATATTTTCTTGGCAGTAACAGACCTAGCCTTTTGACATCTGGCCAGACCACAAAACCAAGGAAAATGATTATGAAGCATGTCCATACATGAATATTATAGTTTTCTTCAAAAATTTTACAAGTAATCATTTGATGGGGTTTGAGGCTAGAGACTTCAGGGAAGGCTGAGCTCAGTGATGAGGGAACACAGGAAAAGGTAGTAGATGACCAAGTCGCAACATCTCATAAGACTTCCTTGATTCAGAAAGATACCCCAATTTCTCTCTACTGGTTGAGTGTAATGCCTATGTCTGTCACCCATGCACGAAGAAAAAAAAAGTTATGTACACCTAATTGTAACCTAAAAATTAGGCTCAAATGATAAAGCTACCAGACAGGACTAACCTCCAATATACCCAACAGGTCTACACCACATGCAGACAAGAACCTATGAAAGCAACCTGTTATCACAGTGCCTGTAGTTGGACTTACTTGGAAAAGAGCTTTCAAGTCATATGGAAGTGGTGGTGGGAGACCCACAATTTGGATAGGTCTCATTAGAAATTCTTCATATATAAAGGAAATATTGGCCTTCTGAAACCCTGTGAGGTAACAAGAAAGGCACAAGGCAGGATATTTCATTCAGACTAGCTGTGATGTACAGCAGTCACTCCACCTCTCCAGGGTCCAGAAAGAGAAGGGAGACAATGGCTACAGTGGTAGATCAGATCCTCTTCCCCACCCACAGAGTAAGCAGAGATCTTTACCACCCCAGTGAGAAGAAATACAGAATTTTCCCTTGGAAGGTTATCAGTCACAAGAGAATGTTCTTGAAACAGGGCCAGAGCATAGACTGGATCAGTTTTGCCCCTTTAAGGCTGTCCTTGCTCCTGAGTTTCCTACTGGGCCAGATTTAACAACAGAAAGGGATAAGCAGTAAAGAAAATACATAGGATAAACCAAACTGTGGCACAGCAATGGGAACTAGGGAACCCTTGTGGTATCCTTCCCCCCCTAGCACTGGACAAGGATTCATGACTCACATGATTTAGATGTAGGCTAGTGAGGGCATGGTTTGTCACATATGTGCCAGGTCTAGACCATGTCACATCAGAGCACATCAACTTCCACAAGACAATGTGAAATTCCAACTCTTGAGTATCGAAACCACTGGTGGGATAAAGAAGGGGCTCAACATGTCTCTCTATTAAAGATGTTAACGTCCATGAGGACATAAAGCTTAATTACATGTTTTGTAGTGGCATACCAGGTTTTGGGCTGACACCTCATAGACAGAGAGAAGCAGCCAACTTTGCAGAAATTACCCATTAAACTGTCATGATGCATCTTGTCAGATGTCTTCTCCTGGCCAAGGTTCAGGAAACAAATCACAGTCAGTCCTGAAATATCAGGCAAAAAAAGGTCCCAAACCAGTTATGGATTGTTCAGATGCTCTAGCCTTGAATTCTTTGGGGCTGATCTAATCAGATGGAATCTTTCAGCACAAACTTCAGGCATGGCAAATTGCTCTTGCTCACATTTCTAATCTGCACTGTAATCCCTAACATGGTATTGAAAAATAAATATTAGGCACACCTCTTAAGTGGCAGGGGTCCCCTTCTGACAAGGGAATGCTCCTCATACATGTTTGTAAGCCCTAAAGGGATGCCTGAGGAGAAAGCACTAAACCTATGATGGAAGACTTCCAATAATTTGGTCAGCATGAGAGAGCTCAAAGTGGCACTGGTTGCCCACAGGGAGTCTTTCCCAAATGCTCTGACAATAATTGGTATAGACTGTATCTGAAAGGAAGAGGTCCACGTACAAATCTCTTATCTTCCCACACCTGCTCTGGATGTGTACAAGGCAGCCATTCTCTTATACAACCACAGGTGATGTGATCACTTTTTCTTGAGTGAAATGCAATTCACAATCCACCAGCTGAGAGAATCTGATGGGCTCTCAGGCAAAGGTGTCCCAGTTTCTATAACCTTCCAGGACCAAAGGTCACCATTCCTTTTCTAATACTCATTACAAAAATATGGATCTTTGAGGAGAAAAGCCAGCCACCTCCCCAACAATACCTGAAACTATTCCTCTACTAGTCAGACCCAGCATGCAACTGTAGTAAAGATCTTCATGCAACTTTCTTACATCCTATCTTCACTATACCAGGGAAAAGATATGTCTCTCTTGCTGTCAAATGAGTCAGAAAACCCACAAATGTTGCTCTAATGCCCATATCCTTCTGCTGTAAAAGTGCTAAAAGTCTGATCCTAACCATGAACCAATTACTGCTAATGATTCATTAAAGGGACAGGCCTGATGTCAGAGGCCATAAGACCAAGAAGTACAAAACTACAAGGTGTAAGATTGATCCATCATATGACAGCTCAACTCTGTTTTATTCTGCCACCATTTTTTTCAACTATGTCTAGGCAAAGCTTGTGCTATCTATCCATAAGATTGGAGGTCTCCAGTCATACTTAGTTTTTCAGTTACAACCTGCTATCCCTCTACTCTGACATGATCTCAGGGGCCCAGAACTGTGCTAAAATCACCACTCAGCATGAAGTGTGCTTAGGAGTATCTATAATGACAAGGGAAGGAAGATGACTACTGACAAACACTTTTTGGTGGCGTGGCCTTTGGGCATAGATGTTAAGAACTAGACACTTTCCACAATCTGTGAGCAAGTATGATCTTGGCAACCTTCACTGCCATGGGGAGTAAGTCCAGGAAAAACAGGCTTACCATCCCATCAGCTTCTGGGCTCAGCTAAGATCACTGGCTAAGTAAGAGTGAACCTGATGCAGACACATAATGGGGTGATCCCCTTTTCCCCCCCCCAAGGCAGACTGGATGCTGCAGAGCGTCAGCTGTAGTCCTGAGTGTTAGCAATGTTATTTTCATGTGTCAAGGAGGATTATGACCTTCCAAGTCTGAGCTGGTAGGCAAAAATACAGTAGTGTGATTACTTAATTGAGGCAAATGAGAGTGAATCATTGTGGCTAACAAGTGCAAAAAAGAAAAAAACATTCACATAGTGGCAAGAGTGTGAGTAGGAGAATTGCAAAACTAGGAGACACAGAGGAGAGAATTCACAGAAAGACAGAAAAAGCCTTGAGTCAGGCTAGGAGGTGGATGGAAAGAGAAATATGGTTCTGCATTGGTGGAACAGGACTGGGGTTTTTTGTTTCATTGTTTTTTTGGGGTGGTTGTTTATGCTTTTTTTTTAAACAACAATACAAAGAAGGAAGGATACGGGAGGGGGAAGTCATAGGGTCATTGAGATGAAGTATCTGCATTACCTTCTACCCCTAAAACTTTCTTCCTGTGACAGTGATAAAACAAGTCTGAAGATAGCAGCTGCAGTTGCTTTTTCCTTCATGCAACAGTTAAGGTGTGCTGCACAATGGTTGTGAGGGCTATAGGTGTCTTTCACCCCTCTCCCTTTCCCATCCTTCACACTAGCATATCTGCTTAGATGGACAATCCCAGATGCGGATGGTGGCAGAGCTGAAGAAAAAAATTGCAAACTTCAGGACATGCACCATTCAGAGCAAGGAGGACAGCAGCAGTAGCCAGACCCCTGTTGTCAGTGCCCATTAACAAAGGAGCAAGAAAGGAGGGGCTGACCCAGTATGGCTCTTCTTACATTCATGTTTGTCCTCTTTCTAAAGCCAAAAGCATCCTATGATATCCAGCATCCTGCAAAGCCAGAAGACATACATCAGGAGAAGTTAGAGAGATAATACATCAGAATTCAGACAGTGAGGGAGGAGAGAGCAGTCAGAATGATCTTGTTATTGAATGCTCACATGTGGACTTTATGCATCATTCCCCACTTCAAAATGGAGGTGGGAGAAGTAGGATTTTACCAAAACTTCATGCTACTGCAAAAGAAGCCAAAGCTTTACTTGGTATACAGACATGGGAGCAATCAAAAATGCATTGCCACTGGATGAAACAGATAGACTATTAGAAAGTCTTAGGAATGGAATAGAACATCATAACTGCGGTTTATCACTCCATGGGCTATATACATCTTGAACATGCAATGCTGGCAAATCTGCACCTCACAAAGGTACAATTAGACAAGGTTCAGAGGAGGACACAAACCAAAGGTGTGGAAAAAGCAAGTAAGTAGACCAGGATCCTTCAGTCTGGGCAAAAGAATAACTGAAGAGCAATACCATGGAGACCTGTAAAATTCTGTGTGGCTGGGAAGTGGGAGAGGGGGATAGGGATCAGTGCTCATAGTTATCTCCGAGATGTAGGGGGCGTTAAATAAGGCTGTCAGGTGCCAAGTTTAGAACAAACAGAAGAAAGCAGTTCTTCTCACAGCAAGCAATTAAGCCTGGTGGATGCTAATGGTTTACACAAATTCAGGAGGAGACTGGACAAGTTCATGGAAGACAGATTCATTGAGGCTATAAAATACAGAGATATTTTTGGTTTAGGAGATTCTTGAGCTTTGAGGATGCTTGATCCTTGAGCTTTGAGAGTGTTCTGGGGAAATGTGACTGAATGCTCATTCTTTTATAATCTTCCCACAGCCAACACTGTTGGAAACATGCTACGAGGCCATACAAACCTTTTCTCAAGCCCAGTGAAGCTGCCCTTTCATCATAAAGAGGAGAAATTGGAGATCGACTAGAGCTGTGTAGCTACATGAAACACTGTGGTGGTTTAGGCCCTGCCGGGACTGAGACCACGTTGCCATTGTCCCTCCCCTACCCTCGGACCGGACAGGGCTGGAAGTGAGGCACAAACCCCGAGGTTGAAATAAGGAAAAATTTAATACAACAGTGTAACAAATAATAAACTGAATAACAACAATAGCAATAACAACAACAGTAAACAGTAATAACAGTAGACAAGACAGAAGACATACAGAGATATACCGCAAGGGACACAGCCAGCCCGCCGCGCGTGCTCTCAGGGACAAAAGCCCACGGGAAACTGTTCTTGCGCTTGGCGCATGGATCGGACGTCAGCATGGTATCCAATAACCCAGCTAGAGCCCCCTCCCCACTGCTGGGGAAACTTAACCCTGTCCCAGTTGAACCAGGACAAACCTGCTCAGCTAAAGGACAGCATTCAGAGTTATAATCCTCACCTGGTGATTAGCATACATCTTAAACTGAAATATACTGAAGAACTAAGAGGGAAATGGTGAACTATTACTTCAAATTATATTCATATATGTTCTATTCTTTTTCCTCATTTCTAATCTTGTCATTCCAATTTTTAAATAAACCATGACTTTATATATTAGTAGACATACTTCCCCAATTTCTTTAATTTCCCTGAGGGTCTAGTACTGGTGACAAATTACAGTGCCACCTGATATACTTTTTAATCTTTCACAGTAATAAATCTAGATAAATCAGTATAAAGACATCTCAGGGGCTGAGATGTTTAGAGAATTTGCTCTCTAGAATAGGCCTCCAAATCAAGCTAGAAGAATCAGTGTGTGGTGGCAAGCTGGAAGTGCCAGACTTTTGTGGGGAGTTCCCTTTTGGAGGTTTCTTCCCAGAGCTGCACCTGCAAGAAACTGAAGGCAAAGAGGCAATTTACAGCTTCAGACAAATCCCCTACTGTGAAAGAGCTGTTTGTGATTTTAACTGCACTAAAATTGTCTGGAAACATCTCCTTCCATTTCTATCTCAAGGATGGCTTTTCAGTACCACTAGGACACAATTATTTTAAACTGGAATAGAATATAGGAAGATGTAGGTTCAAAAGAAGCTTTGGAAATTTCTCATCCAGCCATCTGCTCAAACTAATTACAAAGTCAGATCAGGTTAGTCATCCACTTGACTTTTGCAAATTCCTCAGTTTCTCTGGTTACCTGTTCCGTACTTAATAACCCTCATTCTGATTTCCCCCCCCTAGATTTAGTCACAATTTTTCATGCTGCCTGAGAAAAGTCTGCCTCGATTCTCCCCACAATCATCCTTGAAGCAGCAGAAGACAGCAATCAGATCCTCTCTTTGACTTTTCTTTTCCAGGCTAAACAAATCCAGCTCCCCCAGCATCTCCTCAGTCTACCTCCATCTCTCTATAGCCCTCTATCTTAGTGGCAAATATTATTTTTCCACTGTACTATCCAGAAAGAATTTGGCTTTTTTTTTTCTTTTTAAAAAAGTTGTGGTTGCAATGCTGCAACATGTATGTGGCTAAAATACAAAAGTACTGTTGGAGAGTTTGCTGGAATACCCTTCTACCATTTTCCCACCCATCTGATGTACTATCAACAGGAGCAGGCACTCATATAAGACTGTAAAAATCTGCTCATAAAATGTTGTTTTCATCACTCTGGCTTTAATGTATGGAGAAAACTACTGTGATAAAAAAGGGACACAGAATCAAGTTGCCTTAGTTATATTGTGTTAGCTGAGCTACTGTAACAGATCACATATATGCTGGTAGTAAGCAATGAATGGGAGAAAAAAATGTTACGATGAGTATTAAAGAGATTATTATTATTATTATTATCACTATTGCTAAGGCCCATGTGAGTCTGCAAGAAAACAAAGGGGTTGGTGTGCACTGTTGAGCTGCTGGCATAGACTCTGTACTTTTGGAAGCTGTGCTAAAATTCTGTCACATTTGTCACATCTCAAAACTTTTGTGTTTTACTGAAAGCCAGAAGTACTCTCTTGCTCGTGAAGGGCATTCTGGTCTGGAATACAAGATTATTTTGGACAGGGTGGTGGAAAGAGAAGAAAACCCTTTAGCGATGTTGAAAAACCGTATAGTACAACCTTTTTCTCCTGATCCTAGGACAGGTATTCCTCAGGCAGATATGAACACATGCATGGAAGTGTTAGAAAACCCAAATGGCTATCCAGAGTGCCATGCATCAGACTGGTAACAAAGAAAGGCTTTTACCTGATAGTCAGGCTTGGTGAAGTAGTCTAGGCTTGCAATATGATCCAGAAAAAGGTGGAACTCTGAAGGCATGTGCTTTAGTAGCATTCGGTGTTCATACTTTTCTTTTATCATGCCAACCTGCTCCTGTAAAAAAGAAAATGTCTCAGATTCAAGAATCTCTTCTATTGCTTCATATTCATACAGTCTTCTCATTACTGGAACACAGTCTCTTCTTAGACCCAGCACTGTGTCTATACACTTCTTCTGTTTAGTGTCCCTAGCAAAGCAAGGTTGACCACTGTAGGCAAATGACAAAGGGAAATTCTGAGTCAGCTGAAGCTGTCCTTTTAGCAGAGCCTTCTCTACAGGTGGCCTATTTCTTTCCAGGGATTTTACTCTCTAGCACAAATTACTTCCAAGACAACACAAACAGTTACCTTTATTCTGTTTAACTTTCCAGGTGCAATTCCCATTTAGTTTGCTTGGCATCGCAAAGCATTACCCCCTGCCCCACCTTTCTAAAGGCTCTGTTTATTTGTCAAAAGGACAGGTGGGACTTTCCAATTTTGTTGTTTGCTTCGCAAGAAAAAAGTCAAAGTTGATTGATCAACTGTGATTAACAACGTGCATAAGAAAATGTCAAGCTACTCCAAATATGGCAAGCTCCACACTGTGCGTCAGAACACACAAAAGAAGGTTAGCATCTTGCAGCAAGATCTGATGAAAAGTAACCTCTGGCTTTACATCAGCAAAAAGTTGCACTAAGTTGCAGGAGGAATAGTAAGAGTCATAATAATAAAAATGTAGTACTCCATCTTAAGCAGACACTAGGTTTCCTACCTTATCTTTGATTTTTCTCCATGGAAGCTGACCAACCGCAAACTCCACCAACATGTAAAAGAGGGACCAGAGATCATCATGTCTACCCATCTCCTGGAGAAAAGAGAGATGAAGACTGAGGAGCAAAATTCCATGCTGCTCAGTAGTCCAGGTGCGCTCTACAGAGGAGCTACCTCATTTTAAAAAGCAGGAAGAGAAGTCATACTTGCCATTCAATGATTAAAGAAGCCAGATTAGAGACTAAAGATGCAAAACCAAGCATTTATTAAACTTGGCAATGTCAATACAGTCACCTGAATAACCTGATTTGTTTTCATTTTTGTGAATATATTAGGAAAGAGTTTTTTATCTATACAACAAAGCACAAGTTTTCCATAGGATCCTCCCTTACTGAGTATACAGGAGTGGAATAGTTAATAATGGGATGTGGAATAACCTAGATCAAGGAAAAAAACAATCTGTGTGTAGAAAGTATTTTTTATTGTTATTTTTAAGCTAAATGTTTTTCAAACTCTTTTTGCAAGACAGCATTTCCTCAAGGGCTTTTGCAAAACATTCATCATTAAGCACCATGACTTACAGATTTCTAACATTTCCACACACCACTCTCCTCCCGGCCTAGCAAATCAGAAACTGAAACATGAGGATTGAGGCTGAAATTGTCAAAGCACATGAAGTTGTTTTTGCTGCTCAACATCCAATGTCTAGAACATAATTTCTCAGAATAGCATGCATTATACAGCGATTTTTGTGTCTAAATATACCTTCAGCTGATGCCAGCTACAGCTGGCACGCTTCAGCTCTTCCAAAAATTATACCTCAGGTCTCTCAGTGTCTCCCAGGAAATAGAATGAATTCATGATGGCATTCAACCACCCCCACCACATCACACTTTTCGCATTCTGCAGACAATAAGTTACTTTCCTAAAAAAACCTTTGAAACTTCTTCATATGTCACAGGTCATCCCAGAGACTCATCACAAATAAGGCCAGAAACCTGGAGGCTATATAAGAGGGACAATAGCTTCCATCTGGCAAGCACTTAGCAGTAGAACCAGAGGACTTATGGTTTACTGTCTACACAGTAACATTACTGAAATAACAAAATGCGTGTTTTGAGAAGAATGTTGGATGGGACTTCTGGAAGCATTTAGAATGAAACAGGACAGACACTATGTAAATAATATCTCTTTACAGGGAAAAATAAACCTCAGTTTCACTAGGTGGCTCTTCACCTGACGGCATGATACTAATATTAAAAATTCCAAGCAGAGAATATATCTGGGGACCTGGCACTTGGTAATTCACAGCCAAGTTCTGCTCAAAACTAGCAGCAAGCAGTCTGGCACTTAACCTGATTTCCAGTTTAGTGTGGGTTAGTTTTTTTCCCCTTAAAAAGTGCGTGATAATGCAATAATTAGTTATTAAGGCTGCCAACTAGAGAGGATCCAGTAAATGAATCATAATTTTGATTTTACAGTTAACAGTCTTGACCACGTAACAAAATTCATCTGATATACTAACTTCTGTAGGTTACAAAACAGAACTCACACCTTACTCCTCTGCTCCTGAGAACAGGTTTCTAAGGAGAAATAACCTTGCTGTTAACACTTTATAAGCCAAAAATACTCACTCGGTTTTTGTGTGCATTCACTGAAGCATAGCGGACCGTTCCTCGAAAACCAGCAACATTGCGAGGCTGAAGGGAGACAAAAGAAAAATCTCAGAGACAGAGCAGATTACTAAATCCCCTGTGCAGCTAACTCCTGAGAACTTCTCATCTATACTGTTATTCCGTATGTACCCAAGGGACACAAAGTTCTTACTGCCTTCATCTCCTCTAGCAGTTGTGTTCTCCAATTCTGCATTTCTAGAAAGCTTATTTTGCAGAGATGGCAAAGTGGTTACAGTGATAGGTTAGAATAGTAACAGTCTAGTTATAGAGCTGAGAACATTATCCAAGATCATATTTTCCTTTTTAAACTCCAGGTCATGGGAAAAGCTAGTAAAGAAGCACAAGTGCAAAACTGAGTCATGAATCACATGAGCTAAGCAAAGCCTGAGGGCAGTCTGGCCAGGACAAGAACAGGGATCCCCTACTCTGACATAGGGCAGATGACCATACGCGTTTGCTGACACTGCTTGTCAATGTCTTCTGCAAGACATAACCAAACTAAGAACCTCTGTCTTTCAGAGTTCTGTCTTGCTTTTTTTCCAGATTCCTCCCACTATGTCCTAAACCATGCATCTTTATTTTCTATTTCTCTGGTTCTTCACATCCTCAGGAAGTAAAGGCTTGATATTGTGGCCTTGGAAGGAAGGCAGTCCTCCTGTGACTGTTCCTGTGAGCTGGAGGCTTCTTCTGTTCTGGGGAATGAGCAACACTTCCAACTCTTTCCACTGCTTTCTCATTAGACCATTTGAGTTGACTTACTGAGTATGTCATTGTTCTGAAAAAATTTAAATAATTACATCCACCAAATCCTTTCAGTTTAACTAGAAGCACCAGAGTTAACAGCAGTGCTTTCAAAATTAATGTGGCAAAAACAGGTTCAGGACCAGACATCTTCCATCATAAGACTAAGCTGAAGCAAGGAACTAAACACACTCATAATTAAGATTCTACTCTTGCAGAAACTTGATCACATTAAGAACAACTCTAACTGTGTAACCTGTGCCACTCAGGTCAGTTGATTCATGTTTGTTCTTTCAGCTGTGCCTATGCTTTCAGAATTAAGTCCAAAACTCTACTTTCATTCTAGGGCACCCTTCTGTCAGTTTAAATATGTACAGTTCAGTTGCTTCCTTTTGGGTACAGAGACGTTGCTCTGACTCAATACTCTCAGAAAGAATAAAACTTCAAATGTTTTTTAAACAAGTTCACCAACACTGTGCCACTAACACTCCTGAATGATGTATAATGCAGCTCTTAAGTTATAGTGACTCCAAGCAAAAAAAAGCTGCAAGTCTATCTTACGTCTCTTTTATGTTAATCAAATACTTCACAAGGAGGACACATATGCACATTCCATGCACTTAATGAAGCATTTAATCTTGCAGTACACCAGCCTGAGCTATAAGCTACTTATTTAGCAGCAGGTAATAGTCAAGATATTATATTTATGATCATATACCTCATTCCTCCTGGACCATACATTTAGGATTCTCACTGACAAATAACTGCAAAATGTTTTTCAGAATTTCAGTGAATTCACTGATGTGAGTTCCTGAAAAGCAGAATACTGGCCACTGGAATATATCTGGTAGAATCAGCCATCACTGTAAACGTCCTCTGCATATTCAAAAGCAAGAGAACATTCCTCTTTTCCATTGTGTGGAAGCTAGTGTGTTTGGATACTTTTCATGAGCCGTAAAGTAAAAGCTTATTGTGAAAAATTCTAGTGTGTAACCTGTAATGTTTTCAGAATGAATACTGTTCAATGTTTGCAGTCCATGGGAGTTTGCATTTGATGTTCTTTTCCTACTTCAGCGTCTTCAGTTATCAACTGTGTATGTACTAAACCAAGTACCACATGTGCTGGTTTCAGTATGGTTGTCAATGTCTCTGAAAATCTTTTTAGATCAATACTTACTATTTCTGGCAGACAGGCTATCTTTGCAGTCTTTAGTTAGATCTATTTTAAAACCAACACTAGGCAGTTTGCACATGTATTCCCCTCCTCTTTCAGAAGCAAACCAAAACCCCAGCCATCTTTTAACTGTATTTGTCCCACAGCTGACATGAAACAGTTCATCAAGCCAGTCCTGCTCCTGAACCCAAAGGGGTCTCTCTTCAGTCCTCTCTCATGTGATACCTCAGCAAAGCGACAGCACTGCAACTGAACAAAACTTTGCAATTGTTTTGACAGGATGTTTAGACCTTTGAACAAAATTGGCAGATTCTAACTGTGTTAACGGCATCTTTTTCTCATAAAGGTTTCACCTCTTTTAACCATATTTGGCTGCCCTGCCAGTCACAAGGCAATTAGTCATGCCTTTCAACAGTGTCACTAATCACTGCAATCAAATATTTACATGGCTGTAGAAATACCTTGTTTTTCATTCAAACAAACAGCTCCTGCTTGAGCTTTTTTTGTAGCACATGCTGTATACCCAATTGTTGCTGACTTCTGAATTCATCAACGTTAATTTTCCAGATTATTTCTTTACACACTTAATTTCTTCCAGTTAATAAACTTCAACCCACCACTGCATTTCCCAGCAGTGGAAAAGAGCCTGAATAAAGCATCCTTGCTGTCCAGATTGGTCCAGGTTTGACACAGAACTGTAGTTGTAAGAGTTAGGAACTTCAGACTATGGAATCATATATAACTCAACTGATCTGAATCCCCCCAAATGATAAGAAGGTAATAAGCTAGCAAGCTAGAATACAATTTTAAACCATACATGACTTATTTTTTAATTTTTCCACATCATTATTACTATCAAAAATGTTACTCAGGGTAAAGTAGAGTTCTTCCTGCATTCAGACTTGTGTCTAGCACAAAGCTAAAGCAACTTATTACAAACAGCTGTCAGGGAGATGAGAGAGATATGAAGTATATTGCATTGTGTTAGAAGCTTGGTTTAAAATGAGTTTTAGCTGGGGAGAATGTGTTAGATCACTACCACAGAGCAAAAATTATACTCTGTGTTCCTTTCAAGATATTAGCAATGTACACTACCTCATAAAGACAGAATTAGATAACAAAACCCTGCATGAAGTGGACACATTGTTCCAAACTGCGGTCTTTTGCACCCATCGGCTTTTCATCATTCTCCAGTTCCAACACTCATATAATTTGTTCTTTAAGTGTCAACAGTGTCTCCCTTATGATTCACATGAAGTCTGTCTTTCCTGCATATGCTTCCTTTATTTCAGAAGTGCTCATGCTTCCTCATTAATCTGAATCCCTGCTCCTTACACCATGTTCACACATAGAGATTAAAATTTTTCCTCTTGCCTCACTGGTCTCTGGATTGATATTTTGAATGTCTCTGTTTCCATCTTCCTTCCTAAAAACATATTTGGATGCCAGTAGTTTCCTCCTGCCATTTCTTATGCCTGTGATAGTCTCAGGGAACACAACCACTGGTTCCTCCCCAACTTTCTGGAAGCCTGTGCAAACACCTCATGAAATCCACCAGCTTTGCCCCTGGCAGCTCTGCTGTCATCTAAGATCATTAACCGACCTCTCCTGGCAACAGGAAAAGGATTTCCAGCAGTAAGAAAATGAAAAGAAAGCAGAGATTGAAGAGAAGCTGGTAAGGATAGAGAGGAAATGCCACAGATTATGGGAAGCACTTGAAGATATATCTTGGATTGAAATGACTTGTTGGAAAAGTTGTGATAAGAAGGAAAAGTGAAAGGAAGCTTTAACTAAACTAAAAGGAAGTATCTCTGTGACTTTTAGGAATCTCTTGCTTCCATCAGTTAGGCTCATGGGGGACGTGCAGGGATATGCATCCCCACCTCTTCTGCAGAGATGAATTTTGCACCTCTTATATGTGTTTAGACTTGCTAATTTAAACAGCAGCACTTTGTGGAATCATTAATGACAACAGCATGTTTTATCCCAATGGGAGTCAGAAATGAATAGAGGAAGCTGAAGCCAAAAATGTAAGATAACTCCCCTCCCCTTGCCTCTGAAACCATAGAAGTGAAAAGTCTCTGGCACCACCCAAATGTCTGCCAGTCTGTCAGGCAGAATCCCAAGTGTTCTAGGCCTCTGCATCACATTTAGGTAGCTGTCACAATCCTGCTGAAAAAAAAACATATCATGAGGGAAAAAAGAAAACCAGGTGTAATTCGGACTTCTATATATAACAAAAGCACAAAACAAAATGAAAACCCAGAAGCATGGTGATGGCTCACTCACAACTCATAGCAGAGATGGTTACGAGCAGCGGATGGGAAGCCAACGCATCAAACACAGCCTCAAAAGAAGAGCCCAAAAGAACTGTAAAACAGAGAAAAACCCAAAGAAAAACATGATAAAAAACAACAAAATGAGAAAAAAAATTAAACAGAAGTGAATTAAAAAACAATTCAATATTGTATCCCTCTGGAAACCTGGCTCTCTTGTTCAGCTGTTGCCATCTCCCAGAATCCTTCCCAGGGCTGGTGGCTCATGCCATTTATAGTTTCATTTACAGTGTTGAGTGAGCCTGTGTGGTTTGTGAGTGCTCTGTAGAGTGGTGAGAGGGGTCCCTCTAGAGACTAACTTCCCCCTGCTCACGTATCACACCTAATAGTATAAAAAACAAAATTGAGAGCAGAGATGCATACAGCCTAACCACAGGTCAGTTGTAGGGTTCTACCGTGATTTTCTTTCCTAAAATTATCTCTTCCTGCCCCAATCAAATTGATCTAATGACTAGCAAGGGGATTGGCTCTTTCTCATCTCTTCCCCTTTTCACCAAGAGCAATTTCTAACATTAGTGCGTAAGTTTCTGAAAATGAACAGAGATGTTCCCTTCCCCATTTGAATTGTCAAGGGTACCCACCCAAGATATTTTGCTTTTTCTGCAACCACCACCTTGCTTTTTCACCAGCAATCTCCACAGAACCACTGTCTTGCCAGCTTTATGGGCTTCACAGCTGCCAGGTTCAGGCATCTTCCCTGACGATTGCTGCAGTGTTCCACCTATAGATAGGGAGTCCCCACTGTCTGTGGTGGAATGCAGCATGGTCGTTTGAAAGAGAGCAGAATGAAAGTCAGTGCTGCTTTTAGGCCATGTGAGCAGTCACTGTGTCTTAAGATGTGAACTGTACAGTATGGAAACATAAGGGCCATCCTGATCATAGGCAAGACCTAATACAATATATTATATAACCTTAGAACTCAATTCAGTAAACTGAGGAAAGACCTCAGCCAAGAGATATTTATTCCAACAGAAATCAACTAATCAAAAGCAGTCAACCCAACGGAGTTTCTTATTTGAGTCTCAGTATTCCTCTTCCCTAAAAATGTTCCGAGAATTCCATAGATTTTGCATGAAATTTAGTTTTGACAAAGTTACTTAATAGTCTCCTACTATTCTTTCCAAAGCAAAAGACCTGAAGGAGATGAGTTAAAATGTCGTATTTCCTTCTTTACTTTAGGAGAATTCAAAATTTTAAGTGGATTTTAACATCAGAAAAGACCAAGGTCTTTCTGAATAGCATGCACCAACCATCATGTAATTCCTGTGCCAGAATTTGTGCTGGAGATGAGGATGCCTGTCTCACATTAGAAACAAGGCTAAAAATTAGCATTTTTTAATCAAATACATATCCCAGCTATAATCCTGTTATTCAATTATCATTCGATTTTTAACAAGAGAATTTTGGCCTCAGAGCTGCACTTGTTTCTCACATGCATGGTCCTATAGGCGAATAAATAGCACAGAGTATCCCCAAGGAAACCATGGCAATTGCTAAGTAAGAAAGATAAGCTTTTCATGTACTGTAACACAGAGCAGGGAGAACCACTGAAATGGAACTGTTCTAAAGTGCGTTGTAGAGTGTTAGTCACATCTCATTTTTTTTTTTTTTTTTTTTTCCTCTGAAGTCAGATGGAGAAGACGGCCCTTTTCTGCCAAAAGGAAGAAGACAAAAGACAGTCGTGGCAATCACTGAGATGCAGCAGAGCTAAAGTTCAAATGTCTCCATGCCTTGGACAGACATGAAAAAGACACCTCCATCCTTCCAGAGCACACTCTCACCGCTAAACTACAGGGTGCTTTGAGATGCAAGTCTAAGAACATCCATGTTGGAAAGGGTCCCTTTTGAACAGAATAATTGAATATTTATTACCAAGAGAGAAAGTGTATGACAGGCACTCTGTAACCTGGCAGCAAATGCACTTACCTGATAGAGGGGAAACTTGACCTGCAGTCCAACTCTACATTCACTTGCCCATGGAATGAAGCCCCTGTTCCCTTACCACTGGACACAGTAATAGTTTTCTGTTCCACTGTCTGTAGTCCAGTAGGAAGAATAATCAGAGCTTCAAAGTGGAACAGAATCAGCCAGAAGGAATGACACATTCAGATGTACCACATCCCGCCCCGCAGCTTGGCAGTAAAGGCACTTGAAAATGGAAAATGGGATCTCAGTTCCCTGCAGGCATATATGGGATTTGAGCCTGAGCTGTCCTTACTTTTCCCTTACCCTCGTAGCACAAGAACTCTAACCAGAGAGCTGCTACATAAAATAAAAACAACAACCACCTGATATAGATGATGTGAGGTCACCCTCACTGAACCGGGGCTTCCAGGAGGAGAAAGCAGAGAAAAGGCTAGTTATAACAAGAATCAAGAGTCACTGCTTGCTAACAGATTTTCAAATTCATCAGCTGGTCTGCTTTTCATACATTTAATTTCAACTGCACTGGCTTTCTGTAGTCGTAATGTTTTAAAGCAGAACATGAACTCCCTTCTCAAGACCAAATTTGCAACTCCAACAAGGAAAGTAACAACGAGAACCTTTACATAATTTTCACGATGATGTGTTTTATAACTAACCCATTCGCACAGAAATGGCATTTCTGTAATACATGAAATGTGCAATATTTTTAAAGACATAGATCAATTTTTTTTCCCTTTTCTCCATCTCTGTGTGAGCCAATGTGACTATGCCGTGCTTTTTCAGCCTTTTATCCAATTACCTTTTCACAATACTAAGCTCAATTAAAAAATTATATCCCTTCCTAAGCTAATGCAATATTCTGAGTACTACAGTTCCACAAATCTGTTTATTTGACTGCAAAGTACTAATGTCCTATATAAAATTACAGATTTACATATATTTCAAGTACAAGGAAGTATAAAAGCTACTGGGCTTCTATGTTTGGATATTTGGGGTCCTAGAATGTAGGAGTTAATGTCCTTTGTGTCATTTTATAGCTCATTTTCCACTGAGGGGAAAACTACTTACTAGAAAAACATACCATACTCTTCTAATACCTTGTTCACTGCAGCGAAGTTTATTTTTAGCACTAGACATTTAGATATTTGGAAAATAAGTATCTTTTTCCCAATTAGCTGACACATTTTTGCAGCCCTCATCATGCTCGTCTAAACAGGCTATGCAGTGTCCTGCTTACAACATCTTTCTGCCCACTGACTCACAGAGCCACCCTTGCACTTACACGGTATCTTCAGCAAGGCACTGCAAACTGCTGCAGTGCAGTCTGAGCCACGAGGAGATCGAGACGTAATCAATGGGCTGCAGCTGACTAAGCTAAAAAAATGCTTGCTGAGCATAACAGCCCAGCATCAGTTCCTGCAATGGGAGAGAGACTCTAGGAAAAACATAGCCTCTCTCTATTTTCAAATAAATAATTAAGACCAAGCTGCTAAACCCTCGATGACTTTCACTTAATATTTGTGGGAATATGTTTCTGAAGGCTGGGTGTCACTGACAGAGGAAAAGTATAATGCTTTCTGTACTGCACATTAGTGATGTAACTAGCAGACCTGAACAAAGACTCGTAAAGCCAAGAGGTTATTGTCCAAAACCTGACCTACATTAGCACAGAAGACCTTCAGGACACAGAACACCTCCACTATACTACTGTATGTTGTTCATCACATTATCTGTATAAGAATGTTTATGTCTAATTTCCCCTCCAAGTTTAAATTTTCTTCTCAGCCTTAGTTCTCCATATCAATCACGTTCTGCTACTCTAACTCTGCTGTAAAAATTAATGCAAGCTGAAAATTTTGACTTGTGTGCTTTCTATAGAAGATACTTCCACAAATTTAAAAAAACAACTTTTCAATTAATTCCCCAGCTGCTTAGCTCTGCTGTCCTAAGATGTGCATCAACACGGACTGTTTCTGCTGCTGCATGGCAAAGGTGGGTTGTACAACCAGGACAGAGTGAATAAAAGTGCTCATATCTCTATCTGAACCATGGCAGAAGGTTGCATATAGAGAAAATAATAGTTAAATCCTAAAAAACCTCTCCCTATAGCAAGCTCTTTTAAGAGTACATGGCAGAGATGGCCTATACCCATCACACTATGACCAACACACGTTCTTTGCAACAACAAGGCCAACTGATACTCAGTCCACCTCAGATCAGTCTAAAGTTTTCTCTCAGGTATACTATGAGAACTCTGAAAAGCCTCCCCCAACTGATCAAGGGTTACAACAGTGATCTCTGATTTGTCCTGTATTGCTTTCCTGATGACTTCTAATATTTGAGCACCTTCTTGAAAGCTGTTGAGTATCAAACCTGTGTTTTCACAAAGTTATTCCATAACATCATGGTCTCTCTTATCAGTGATACCTGTCAGCTCATAGATCACTATCATATATGTGAAATTAGAACTGTTCTCCCCCCACCTCCCCAAACACACACCATGAGCATCACTTTTTATCTACACAGAATTTCACCTGCCAGTTTATAGAGTCCCCCCACAATTTTCTTTGCCTTGCCACAGCACACTCAGTCTCATTGCTGCTATTTAGAAAGGTCTCAGACCTGCACACAGGTACTGTATTACTCTTCCCAATGCATGCTGATTACCTGTGCATCCCTTTACTGGTTTAAATATATGATCAATCTCACTGAATACCTTGTTCCTATGTAACCAGAGGCTCTCTCATTTGCTTCTCAAGAATTCATAATATTTTACAGACTTTTATGAAATTACTTTTATTAATTTTCTTCTTTGGATTATAATCACAATCTTTTTGATCCCTCTTCATTTGAGTTTGTCATTACTGTCTTCTCAATACTGTTTAGATCTGCAATACTTTCTTTGAAACTGGATGGGTGGTATTTTATGCATCATCAACTGTTACCTCATCTAGATTTGTATAAAGGCACTAAAAAAGGTTTTATAGATTTAATCATCCTATTTCATATGGACCGTAAGAACTGCACCACTGGCTCAATGCATCTCACCTAGTAACTCACCTACAGTCCTAAAGAAGGTGCTTCTGGATATCCTACAGACAGGGTACATGTAGCCGGGCAGATGCAGTCCCTTTGCATTCTGTTTAATCTGGCATATGCAATACTTATTTTTAAAGGGTATAATGTTGGTTCAGATGCCATGCACCAGAATGAATACTTGAAACCCTCCTAAAGAACAAAATCAGCAGAAATGTGGCTACTTGGGATGTAATTAGGAAAAGTCTACACAACTTTTGTAACAGAAAGTAGCATATCACCAACAGCGTGCTCTGCAGCATTTGTCCATATAGACAAGGATAACCTAGTCCATATAGTACATCTGAATTTTCAAAAACATGAACCCCTGAGAAAGTCCACGCTTCAGGAAATTACACTGCAAAGGAGAATGTTTCTCTCTCATTTGAGTGGTGGCAATTACTGTTGTCCTTTAAAGAGGCAACAAACTCTTAAAGACCTGCACAAACCAAGATCTTTATGATACAACCTGGTCAAAGTTGTGTTTTCAGCTTCTCTCCTGTTACATTATTGGACATATCATGAAATGAAAAAGTTTTGGGATAACCCAACTTCAGAACCTGATTTCCTTCAGATCAAAGTTTAACTGTGAGATTCTCTATGTTTAACAAAAACTTTGGCATGAAAAGCATGAAAATTTTGATTTAATTTTTTCCTCTATGGTATTTATATGTAGCACAGTAAACAGACAAACTAACAGAGCTGTAGCAGTTGTGAGAGCAGTTAGCAAAACAAGGCTGTGCAGGGGCCCAGAAACTGCTCAGCAAAGTGTGGGCATGACTGAGGCTACAATAATGGTGGCGATGGGCCACGGGGCCTGGTGCCCAGCATGGCTGATGCAACTATTTTTAGCACATTGGAGACCTCAATCCAGAAAAAGCCCCAAAGAAAGGATGTGGTCATCCACGTTTGGCTGCAGAGAGCACCTGGTGCCTCTGCAGTAGCCTCGTGAAAGAGAAGTACTCTGGTTGAGGTATAGAGTTGCCAGCTGAAGGAGCTGTGGTGAGGTGGGAAAGGAGGTGAGCAGACTGTGTAGCATCAGTGAGGGTGAACAAGAGATCAACAGAATCTTCACAGAGCCTCTGAAAGTGAAGATCATGAACCCTTCAATGCAAGGAAAAACTGACAAAACTTTGAGTAGTTATGCTCAAGTAGCAACAGATAGAGACTCCTAAGTGGAGGGAAACTAGCAGCACAAGAGAGGCTCCTGCCCCCCATGTAGATCTGCAGTTGCAAAATGGCTTTAGTAACCTGGGAACTAGTGACAAGGAACAAGGCCTGTCTAGAGAGCCAGCCGAGCCTGAACCAAATGTCCACACCAAGAAGCAAAGGTGACTGACAGTCACTGAAGACTCCTTCCTGCAGGAAATGAAAGCCCCATCTACTGGGTCAACTTGATGTCTCCAGAGCTTTGTGGCTTGTTGGGGGCCTGGATATGGGATGATAAGGACAGACTGCCAAGGTCTGTGAGGCCCTCTGACTATTAACCCTTGCTGCTCATTCAAAAGCACCTGTTTTTCAAGAGGTGACTTTGAGTATACTGAGTACAGATCTGGGGGCATGGAGGCCTGGGTGCTGTCCTCTTAAATCCTGACAGTAAGTAGGAAAGACTTAGGTAGACATGGATGCATCCTCCAAGTCAACACCTAGCTATCAAAGACAGGCTTTGGCTTCTATGAGCATGGGTCACTCTTTAAGGAAAAAGAATTGTTGGTGAACGAAGGGACCCATGTGACAGAGCGGCAAGAGCATCACTGGAGAAGGCTTTGCATCTAGGCTTACTAAACTAGTGAGGAGGGCTTAAAGCAGGTACAGTGAGAGAGGATTACCATAACCTGAAAAGAAATGGAAGAATGGAGGTTGTGAGGAGGTGCCCCAGGAGAGGATGATAGAAGCTATCATGCATTCCCTGGGAAAGCAACACAACTGGTGGCCCACCTCAAATGCCTGTCCACAAACACCTACACACATGAAATGAACAGGAGTTGTTAGTAGTCCATGTGCCGTTGCAAAACTATGATCTCACTGGCTTTACAAAGATGTGGTGGGACAGCTTGCATGGCTTGAGTGCTGCAATGAAAGGAAAGAAGAACTGAGAAAGCCAGGAATTGCATTTGCACAGGAGCAGCTTGAATGTATGAAGCTCTCCTTTAATCAGGTGATGAGATAGTCACTACTGATGGGTAAGTGATAAGCAGTAACATAATGGTAAGCACCTGCTACCGACTGCCTGATCAAGAAGAAAAAACAGATTAAGTCTCTTTAGACAACTGAAGGAAGCCTTGCAATTGCAAGCCCTGGTACTCAAAGAGAGCTTGAGTAACTCTTCTATTTGCCTGGAGAAGCAATATAACAGGGTGAAGCAATCCAGGAGTTTTCTGGTGAGCACTGAACAGAACAAGAAAAACAAGAAATGAAGGTTCGGAGTCACAAAAAAATGGACAACACTGAACAGGAGCACGGTTTCTTCTCTCCAGCATTAGATCACTCACCCAAAGTTTGGAAGTCTCAGGTTCAATAACCTCCTCTCCTACAGGAGTTCCTGCACTGTCACCTGACAGCAGACTACCACAAGTATCATGTACTTAAGCCACAGGTAGAATGGGAGCAGGCGTATTGCGATCTCTCTCACTGAGGCTTTACAGCTTTGCACAAAATTAAGACATATTCCCTAGAAAGGGGACCTCAGGAGTCTCACAGCCCTGGAGATGGCCCCGTTTACTATGACTAAGTAGTTTTTCCACTCTCTGTTTCACTAAATATTTAAGTATTGAGCACCAAAAGATATTACTAAGAGTAATGGACCAGGAATAGTTAGTGATTACCACTGACAGTGCTCCCTTGAGAAATAGGAAGTCCCAGGTCAAACATACCCTGCTGAATACAGATCACAGATCTTAACCACTATTTTCCACCTTCCAAACAAGAGAGAGTGGGACTTGGAGGGGCAGGGAGGAGCAGTGAAGAACTCAGCATCTCCCCTAGCAGTTTTGTCAAGCTGCCTGTCTTTCTCTTCATTTCCCTGTCCTCACAAGTGTTTGAAAACAAAATCCTCTGGAAATATTGTATTTTTTTGCACTAGCAGTCTGTCCTGTTTATCATAATAGCCAGAGTCCCTCCTGCTAGCCAGGACGTTGACTCTGATCCAAATGCCAGAAATGCGTATGGCAGCCAAAGTAACAGCCTTCATCCAGGCCCTAAGCAGTTCTCAACACACAACGGACAAAAAATGGCTACATGACTGATATACATGTGTTCTACCTGTCCAAAGGAGTAACTATCAAAATACTGACTTGTACGACTCTCAGAGAAATATCAAGTAATGAGACTGTTGAGAACAGCTGAGTTCCCCTGATTGCTAACAGGGAAAAATTCTTGCGAATGCTTCCTTACACACCTTCTGGCTTCAATCATCTTTATAGTCCTTATAGTGCAATGTGAAGTCCTACAGACAGTTTTCCAGGAGATTTTACAGGGGCAAGTGGTAGAGGGTGAGACTGTTTCCATGAAAGCAAATCTGTGTGACAACAGCTCTTCTCCAAAGAGTAGCATTTGTGCTATTATTAGCATCCCACATAAGGTAATCAGTTTTGTTTTCCTAGAAGTACAGAATAAATGCAAATTAAGATTAAATTTGGATTTAGTTAAGAAAAGTAGCCCATAACTTTACAAATGCCAAGCAATAAAGTTAAACTGTCCAGTAGCTATCATCTGTAAAAACATACAAACCAAACAGATAATATTCATCAGAAGCTTAGCAGAGTAACAACTCCTAAGTAAAAGCTACTGTGGTAGCCCTTGAAAGAGGGTCTGGAAAGCCACAGTGATAACAACTGAGGATGGAGGAACTAATGCTCCATAAAGATCATGGAGAGTAGAAATGATCCCACCTCAAAGTTCTAATCAGTCTCTAGAAAATCAGAATGTAACCTTTTTAGCAACAGCCTATGCTATCTGACTACTAAGGAGCTCCTTGCCTTTTAATATAAAAAAATTCATACTGATTGGCATCAGTGAATTGCACATTAAAAAAATATTTAAAATCAGTACCAACAAAGCATTCTAGAGGATTTTGCTCCACAAAATAACTCGCTTTTCCCTTTTTCAAAATCAAAGGTGTTTTCAAATTAAAAAAGTGAACAAAAATAAGAAGGCAAAGGTAAGTTAAAAAAAAAAACAAAACACCAAAACCAAAAACCACAGCAGCTTAAAAGCCAGGAACATTATCTGTATTACTAACAAGTCATTCAGTCTTTCTGAAAAGCTGACAAGCAAGATTGAGGTTATGAATTTCAGAGGATGTGAACGCAGTAAATAATTTTTAAGGATATTATTCATAAAGTGTGACAATGCTTCTGATACTGTAGGAAACTGCAGAGGACCTACGTAAGCAGAAACAGTCTGTTAATAAATGAGTATAACTGAAAGCAAAATTCAGTCATGCTTCCTGAAAAAGAAGAAGTGAGCTCCTTCTCATACCTATCTTGTGTATTGTACCTCAGAAACAATTCACAAAAAAAAGTAGCCTCAGGATGAACATGTTATAAATCTGAGAATTGTATTCTTCATGAATAAAGGAACTGAAAGAGAACAGAAAAAGAATCTACCTTATTGGATTGAAATAATCTCTTTGATGGAAATAAAAGATAAAGTTCTTAACTGGACTTGATGAGACTAGGACTTGATGAGATACAGGACATATTCTGAAGTATGAGCTTGTGATCTTCTGTAATATCAGAGTGGCTGATCAGGCAAAGAATCTAGCAAAGGAGCAAGTATGATCTGACAGGTAGTGGGGTAAAATGCTTTTGAGGCTCCCCATAGCAAGTATACCTTGAAAAAACTTTTTTTTTTTCCCTTTTCTTACTCTTCTGGGTTAAAATATGCTTTGCTGATCTCTGTGCTATGATCTTCATGCTCGAGGAGGCCATGTGTGAGGAAGGAGAGAGAGTTCCTTCTGCCTTAAAGGAAAGTATGACAGTCTCATCATCCTGGCTGCACAGGAGGTTAACAACATGATTGTTCTTGTGGGCTTCATAATCCTGATCAGCCTCAGGACCGATCTTCAGGAATCCCAAAGTCACACCTGGCACAGTCATCAGCATCCATCTGCTACTTCAGCATGGCATGGACTCCTCCAAGAGAGCTAACAGTTGTAACCTTGTGCCTCCTTTCGTTGAAAAATGAGTAAAAGCCTTGGAAACCCAGAGGGCTTGATGCTGCAAGCATTTATCCCACCTCTATGATGAGCAGGCTGTACATATACCAACTCTCAATGTGGCCTGCTTTCTCTACACTCTGTTATATTCCTTTTGTTTCATGATGGAATTGGCACAGTCTTCCCTCCCCCCCTTTCTTCTTCTTTTCCTGATGTTGCCTGTTGCAGAGTAGTGCGTGGAAGAGCTATTCAGGGACAGCCTAAATTTACAAGACCAACAGGTCAGGTAGCAGCCCATTTTAGGCTGGAAAGGAGGATTCAGTATAAAACCAAGTCAGTCTGGGGATGTGGGTCATCAAGAACTGTCATTCAGTTCATCATTTTCAAAAATTTTAGTAAGTAGAAACATGCTGTCAGCCTAAACGTGCCTACAAATCTCAAAGATAATAAATTAAAAATCTAAAATGCTTTTTCTTTCTAAAATTTTGTGATCCACAAAACAGTAATGTTATAGAGGAAATGGATTAAAAAAAAAAAGTCTCAGGATTATACACAAAATCAGTCAGAAGACACAGTACAAAATTAGCAGGGATGTGTCTTAAGTCATAATCAAGTGTACTGGACACTACCACTCCTGTTTTGCTGAAATGATTGATTTAGGTGGCCAGGTTCCCCCTGTCAGAGGATTGGTTTTTAGTGTTCTTGTCTGCAGTTTTACAAGAATAAAAAGCAGATGGTATCCTGCCTATCAGTGCTTTGCAATTATTTAAAAGAATAAAAACAAGTAAAAATTGGAGCAATTGACCCTTTTTAACACACAGCATCTCTTATTGCCAGTAGAAACAGTCATTGTTTTGGCATCCATCTCCTGGTGCTCTGAAAGGCAAAACAAAGCAAAGTGGGACTCACAGTGTGTCTGTAAGCAAGCCAGGCTGGTCTGTGTGAGTCTGTACGGACTTAAAGGAGTCAGGTCTGGAACAACTGTGGGTCTGTGCTGGCCTGTCCATCCTGTCTGAGACCTGTGTATATTGCCAGTTTGCTGAAGCACACAGGTGTCCTAAGCTCCTAAAAAAACCCCTAACTGATTGTTTCTGAGTTTATCCAGATATGTTGACTTTGCAGCCACAAATCTGGCTTTGAGGCTGCCTTCACGTCGGCCGGCAGCATAGCCATCCATATTGGGACCCATGACAAGAAGACATGTAGGACAGTTGAGGCTTACTGGGAGTCCCTTCTTGGTAATGCTCAGGCCAGGACATGGCATTCCTCAGGGGTCGGTGTTGGAACCGGCGCTGTTTAACATCTTTGTTGGCTACGTGGACAGTGGGATTGAGTGCACCCTCAGTAAGTTTGTCGATGACACCAATCTGTGTGGTGTGATTGACACGCTGGAGGGAAGGGATCCATCCAGAGGGACCTGGAGAGGTGGGCCCGTGCAAACCTCATGAAGTTCAACAAGGCCAAGTGCGAGGTCCTGCACATGGATCGAGGCAATGCCAAGCACAAATGCAGGCTGGGTGATGAGTGGATTGAGAGCAGCCTTGCAGGGAAGGACTTGGGAGTAGTGGCGGATGGAGAACTCACTATGAGCCAGCAGTGTGCGCTCATGGCCCAGAAAGCCAACTGTATCCTGGAATCCATCAAGAGAAGTGTGGCCAGCAGGCTGAGGGAGGTGATTGTCCCCCTGTACTCCTCTCTCATGAGTCCCCACCTGCAGTACTATGTTCGCCTCTGGGGCCCCCAGTTTAAGAAGGACATAGACATGTTGGAGCAAGTCCAGAGGAGGCAACAAAGATGACTGGGGAGCCAGAGCACCTTCCTCAGCCTTCCACAGGTGGAGGAAGTTGGGGTTGTTCAGCCTGGAGAAGAGAAGGCTCTGGGGACGCCTTATAGCAGCCTTCCAGTACTTAAAGGGGCTACAAGGAAAGATGGGGAGGGACTCTGTATCAGGGAGTGTAGGGACAGGACAAGGAATAATGATTTTAAGCTGACAGAGGGTAGATTTAGATTAGATGTAAGGAAGAAATTCTTTTACTGTGAGGGTGGTGAGGCCCTGGCACAGGTTGCCCAGAGCAGCTGTGGCTGCCCCCTCCCTGGCAGTGTTCAAGGCCAGGTTGGACGGGGCTTTGAGCAACCTGGTCTATGGAAGGTGTCCCTGCCCGTGGCAGGGGGTTGGAACTAAGTGATCTTTAAGGTCCCTCCTGACTCAAATCATTATATGATTGTATAAAAAAAATAACCAATAACCAACAACAACAAAAAAATCTCATTTCACTTGTCTTCATACCACACTTCACCCCCATCTCCTTACTAAACCTTAATGAATTATTTGGACAGCAATCACACCATGCTTCTCTGGTCAAGTATCTCAGTCTGCTAAATGGGACTCAACAGTGCTATCATTTAGCAGGTACACAAAAGGAGTGAACATCCTTGTGACTGTAACGTATCGTTACATTAGGAGGGACTGAGGTAAATATTATGTATTTTTTATTGTATAATTTTTGTCAAAAAACCTCACCACCTGAAGTGTGGCATAAGAGAACAGGTACATTAGGTACATGAGACTTTACCCCATATGATCCTCCCACATCCCAGACAAACCGAGGCTTTTTACCACTTTCTGAAGAGCATACTCCCACTCCTCTGGGGAATCTCCATATATTTTTCCAGGAAAAGATTATGTGTTATTAGTTGTTCTGTGAGATTCATCATCTGTGGCAAGCAATCAATCAACCACCAGAATGACCACAATTAAGACCGATCTTCTCAGACTCTTGTGTCCTAAGAAAGCCCCACCTCACCCACACGAAACCAAGCAGGACACAGCTTTTGAAACACAGCTGAGGAGTCTTCTGCTCTGAAAAATGTCAAGGCCGGATGTAGTGCTGTTTCCAAAAACAGGGCCTGGGAGTATTCTCTAAGGATGCAGCAAAATAAAGAAGCAATTTTAAACTAGTGGGAGAAAGGAAGAAAAGAGAGGATCCAAATGAAGAGACATCTGGAAAAATTAGTTTCTTTAATTATAAAGAACAATGTTTAAACAGTGGGACCTGATATACAGATATAAAACACAGTTGTTTCACTAAGGCAATGAAGAAATTTTACAGAAAACCAAATGCCAGTTTCAATCCATAATGGGCTTGAATTCTGATTGCAGAAAGAGGAAAGGAGTGGGACTTCATTCTGAAAAGGGCAATATGGATAAGGGTTATCCCCAAACTAAACAGCACTGACAAAGAAGACCAGTAGTACATAGTGTGTGTCTTTTTAAGACTAAAATGCAGGCACAGCCTTTGAGCTGCTCCCATCTACAGCTGAAAAGAAAAGGCTTGCTATGTCCAATGGAAAAGACTTATAAAAAAATAAGAAAAAACAGAAGAAAAATCCCCAGTTGTGTTCATCTGCTAAAAACACAAAATCTGCTCACTGATCTTTGCTTTTCTCCCACTCCCAACCATATCCTGCACTACAGAGTCTCTGAATTTAGCTCTCACATTGTCAACATTTTCTGGAACAACAATTATCTTGCAGATGGAAAAGATTTCCAGACCAAAAGATATAAATCTAGGATGATAAACAGAGAGATTGTCTGAGCCCTCCCTGCTTGTGCTGTGTTCCAAAATAAATCTAGGAATGCTCTGACTGATACCTAGAGCATCTGAAGCTTAACATACCCTTATGGGTGACCCCAGACAACACAGTGCTGGTAAAAGGACTAAAGATAATACACATGTCACATGGTGCAAGTTATGCCCCCTGCCCTTACCTCCCCTCCAAGCAGGCACGCTGAAATAGTCCTTCAAAGAAATCCAGACAAGGCAATATACAAAAAACCAAAGCCAAGCAAGGTGAGAACAGCATTACAGGTTGCAGTTCACAGTAAACTCAGCCTCAGAGATCAAGTCAGCCTCTAACTTCTAGCATTTTATTCATGAAAAGCTTTAAGAATGCAGCAACATGGTTTACCAGACCACAGAGAACTGACCTAGACTGGTCCTCTGGGACTAAAAATTTACGTGGCCTGCACCGGGCTCACCCTCTTTGTTTGGCCATAATGAACACAGTAAGTATTAGAAGCCTGTGGAAAACATTATTTTCTTAAAGGAAAATAAAAATTTTTTAAAAAATCCACACACCTTGTAAGACAAAAGCAAGCATCCCTTCTTAGATTCCCAACTCAGTTGAAGTCACCTGCTGCTTCTCACCTTGCAGAAAATGCAGTCCAGTATAATGACCAAGCATAATATCCACAGAACAAACAAAATCACAAAACCTTTCCATGTCTAAGCAGTTGCAGGAGTGGAAAAAAATACTTAAAATTTACTTACTGGCCGGACTTCACCAGTAGTGTTGGTATACTGACGGGCCAGACCAAAGTCTAACATGTAGCACTTCCTGTATGTTGAAGGTAAGCGGCCCATGGCAAAATTGGACTAGACAAAGAAAGAAATAAAGAAAAAAAAAATCAATTTAACACCAGCAACTTGGGTAATAGTGGCCATTTGTTAACAAAACTTTGTCAGATATCCCCATATGCCTCTGGTGGAAACATAAGTCAAAGAGAAGAATTTTAAGATGCATTTTAAATATCATGATTAGAGAATCACTGCCATGTTAAGAAGTTCACTTTGCGGATAAGTTGCTGTGGAGTCTCAAAATAACTAAAATTCCCATTATCTTAGCTAAATTTCAGCTGCCACGAGAGCTACATTTAACACCACTAGCTCTGCAGTGAGAGCTCCATCACTTGCATGGCTAGAGTTACTGTAGACAAATGCTTCTGTTCGTGGTTCAGCTGCTAGCATACATTATTCTGCCTTAACTTCCAGAATCTCCATCCATTATATTGCATTACCTAAATTCATCTGAACATTCAGACATTTAAGAACCACTGTGTTTGGTTATTAGTAAATGAACTGACATTGCAAATGGAACAGCAAATTTTTAAACCCCATCTTAAAGCTATATCCTTTACCACAGTGGATGGCTGCTAAAGGATTTGGGGTCAGTGACATTAGTGACTTATTTTCACTGAGTCTGATCAGCCAAAACCAGTTTCTTTTAAAAGCAGCAAATTATTTTGCTGGAAGTAAAATGGTCTCAGGGCTGGTGTAGCAACGTGTTCAGGTCAAGTAGTGAAGAACTGCAGGAAAAACACTGGCTCCTACAATGAGGCTTGGAATTACTATGTTTCACCTGTGCAAATGACCAACACTATGACTATGTTTCTGACAGTGAAATGTGCTCCACTTTTTCTGGCAATTGCTCAGAAAAGATTAAGAAGATTATTTAGCTAAGTCAAATACATGAAATAGCATTTATTCAAGTGATGGGTCATAGAGCAAGACATCTTTTCTCGTTGTTCAAAATTAGATTGCTTCATCATGTGATTTTGACTGGTACCAGTATGACTGACAGCCCATGATCCACCATGGAGCAGCCTCTGCTGATAAAAACAGGTTTGCTATGTGCTTAAAGGAATAACAATACTATATTACTATTCTGTACTTACAGAAAATAGCCAATGTGTCAGACAGTGGGAGTGTGCAAGGAGGCCTAAATGTCTCCACTGAGATCTGCCCATATTCAGACTGTCTTTATTGACTCAAGCAGAACAGACAGACATAAAATCAAAAGGAAAATTTCCAAAACAACATACAGGCTTGATGTCACGATGCAGGAATCCCACAGAGTGAATGGCTTCTATTGATTCCAGAATCTGTTTGCCTAATCGCAGCGTTGTGCTCAGTGTGAAAGTCCCTCGAGGCTGACTCCTCCTGAGATCTGCAAGATTTCGGCCCTGAAACAATCAATAAAACACTTAAACAATCACACTAAACCATAGCATTTCACAGCTGCAATCTAACATGCATCCCCAAAAAAGCAGAAACGCTGATCAGACAGGTGCTCACCTTATGTCACCTTTATTTCTTGTATATGATCTTCCAGTACTTCATTTTAACTTTTAAATTATGTATTTGCTGATAATAGGGTATCAGACTGTTATCTTGTGGAGCCATCTCATGCATTATTTGGGAAATCGTCACAGCAAGGCAGCAGTACCTCGGACTGTATGAGCCCAGCATCTCCTTACTGTTAAACCCAGACTACACAGGAACTGATTAAAGAACAACCTTTGTCTGTTCTCTAAGCCATCTAAAGATTAAAGCAGTACAAATTTGATAAGCAGGTCATGAAGCTGCTATCTATTACAGCTTATAGAAGAAGTTTCATCAGCAACTCCATAGCACACAACTGTCTGGCTAAAGTTCAAGTCAGCACTATTGTGGCAATGCCACAATGGGGAAAGAAGTCTATCAAGAGAATAGTACCCAAAATCAGGAGAGGGTGATTTTCTCCCTGATGTAAAAAATTCATATAAAAAAAATGGTAATTTACCTCCAGTTAATTAAATTTCTGGGGAAAAAGAAGTCTAAAAAAAAAAAAAAAAAAAAAAAAAAAAAAAAAAAAAAAAAAAAAGAAAAAGAGGACAAACTAAACACCAGAAGAATCATGGTGTTCTTGGTCTCTGTCATCTCAGTTTTGTCTATACCCCTTTAGATTTGTAAATAGAAAGATGGTGTTAAAATGAGTATACTTGATGACAGAGTACCCTTCTAATCCACAGAACTAATGCATTTATCAACTGATCAAAAACATTAGGAATCAGAGTCCACTGTTTCAGAGAACATGCATAAAGAACAAAAGTTATACGGACATGCTGATTATCACTATAGTATAAAATCTCTTGATTCTGTCTCTGCAAAGACATACATGCTTATAATACAAGTCCAGATGTATTCAAACAAAATTCACAACAGAAGATATACAAAAGATTCCAAACATTTGATATGAAAACACAAATTGCTCTCCAAAACCAGTGAAATGCCATCTATTCATCCACCCACTTCAAGTTCTCAAGTTATTTACAGACATTAAGGGGCCAACAGCAACTGGTTCTTCAGTGTATGACTAGTGTGTCGTATTGGTTTGACCCACATTTCACTTCAGGGCTCTGGTCTCTTGAACAACCAGACTTCACACAGGTCAGCTAATATAGATACAGCCAAGCCACAGCAACCATCCCAGGTTTGCCTCTTAGCATGAACACAATAAGACTAAGCTACTCCTCTAGTGTTTATCTTTTTTTTAAATTTCTGTGACAGTTTACTAAGAGGCAGCACAGATTTGTCATTGCTATCCTGAAAGATCCGAGTTACTGAATTGGCAGTAGATCTTTCTTTCCACTGTAAAGTAGTTTCTTGGACACCAACTATCTTATCCAATGGTAACAGGGAAGAGCAGATTTTTTTCAGAGCCGCACACTGAAATGTGCCATTATTCTTCCCAGCTGTTTTGGGAGATGGTCTCAGACACTAGCTTTCCAGAAACAACCCAAGGCACGTGAAAATCTAATACTGTTTCCAGGAAAAGGCAGAAAATGAGCAATATTTTCCAAATAAACACCATCAGACTGGATAAGAAACAGAGTAGATGCAACTGAGTTGCAAAGCTTACAATGGAAGCCTCAGTCCCAGCGACTGAGGAGAAAGGGAGAATTGCAGTACACAACAGTCAGATACAACAAACAATGTCTCAGATCTTGAAGAATTTTGTATTTAAGAGTGATAGTGCAAAACTAGCTAATGTTTTAAGTATCAAAGTCTTCATTTGCAAATAATTAAATTATTTTTAGCTATGCCTACTCTACAAATCAAGCACAGGCTAGAAAGTAAGAAATTCTGTCGAGACAAGTTTTTTTCCAAGGTATAGCCATCTTCATCAGGCTTGTTAAGGACAGGACTGGGGGGTTAGAAGCCTTGTTTCATGAGATAAGCCCTTTCAAGAATTGTAGTCACACACTGCAGCAGCAGCAATAGCCAGGGATGGTTAGAGAACAAAAGGTTTTTTCTATCCATAACAGCAGTTGGGATGCCCAACGGTGTGTAAAAGGCAAACCCAAGCACCAGGAATTTACTGGTTTTAAAGAAGTACTGGAGTCTGCTGGTGTCTATTTTACTTTATTCACCATTCACTAATTAAAAATAACCTTACTGTTTGTGCAGCAGCTTACTTCTCATTATTTAGTGCTTCAACCTTCTCACTTCCCTTCAGCATGTTCTATCACCCAAATTATACATAAAGAAACATGACATGGGCTGTAAGCTCTTCAGGGAAAGGGTAGGCTTGCACTGTATAATCATACAGTGCTCTGCACATCAAAGCCCTGATCATACAAGTTGAATCAGAGATGGAACAAGTTCTCTGTCAACTCTTATGTCAGGTGCTGAAACAAGCCAGCTTCCAAGGCAACTGTGTCAAAAAAAGGCACCTTGAGTTTGAAAGTATTCCCCTTGAGCCAGAGACAATATCCCTCTCTTTAAACATCTTTCTTCCATGTGTTTTTGACTTGGCCATCTCTTCCTACTTGTTCCCCTCCAACTCTTTCTCCTGTGACTGTATGCTGTAAAAGAAAGCTGCTTTTGTGAAAAAGAAAGCTGTTTTCATGACGATACCACCATACTTGGGCTCTGAAGATCTAAATATATAAGTTCCATTGGTGAAATTTCATGCTGAACCATGCAGAGGTCCTGTGGTTACTGTGGCTGGCTAACTCTGATAGGAGTAGCTAGCTGTCTAGCAGTCACCATGTGCTAGCTACCCAAGTATTGACTTAATAACAGCAGTGTTCAAACAGGATAAAACACTTTCACAACAGAAGCTAAGCTACTGCTGAGCTTGGGAGCAACAGGGGAGTCAGAGACCACTCCCTTTCATGGAGAAGACTGTGCTGCTGGTGTGACACCACTGGCTTCCACTGCACTCTGAGCTCTGACACAAGAGACATATTTTGAATGCTGCATCACAGAGCTCAGCAGGAGATATTTCAAACAGCTGCCACTGCTGCATGATACTGTGGGTAGCTCCTTGAGCATTCTGAACTGAGTGCTTTCCCCAGAAAACTGACAGAGAGCCACCTTAAACAGAAAAGCAGAGCTATGAAATATCTTAGCACATATTGACAACTGGAGCTATCCCAAGGGATATCACAGCAACACTACCCCTTCTCACTGTCTTCCATTCCACCCACTCTCTATGTGTGACAAAGTCTCTACACCAGCGCTTGGCCTTATTCTCTCACTGTAAATCCTTCCCTGTGTTGCCATCTCCATGGGACAGGAGGGAGAAGGGAAGCACAGAACTCACCTGAAGCTGCATGACCACGTAATTAAATTTTTCATTCCTTCCACAGCCAATAAATCTGCAAACATGATCCTTCCCTGAAAAGAAACAGAAACATACAGAATGGAACATAAAAACCCAGTGATCGCTATCTTTAGAATAATGGTTTCTGATCAAGGGCTTGTAACTGTAAGTGGCATTAGGCAGGGAGTTTTGCAGAACAGACAGATTTTTTTTCTACTTGGCAGTCTTGTAGCTCAGGAGAGTACTGACATTCAACAAGAAAACTGCCTGTGAAATAAGCATGAGTGGAAATCAGTGTCCAGGGATCCTTGAATCCTCAAACTGACACAGGACACATGTGAGAGTGTGAAAAACTGCAGTTTAAACCACCACCATGTGCATGCAACACCACCACACCCACCACCAGTTTCACAGGTTCACTGACAGCACGCTTAAGCTCATCACACCAATCTTACGCAGTAAATGCTGACATTTACATACTGCTACTACACTTGCCTATTAGCATTGCTTACCCTGAAACAGCTAAACTAATGCTACTTCAACATGGGCAAACACCCATTTTAATAGTCAGAAACATCTGGAAAAGAAAGATGCTTACAGAAAAATTCACTGAAACATTAAAGCAATTTCATAATAAAAGGAAATAAACCTAGGCAATTTCACATCAAATCCTGGCATGGTAATAGAAGTACAAACTACATCTATTCAAACAAAATCAAACTAACCAGCCACCCCACAACACTCAGCTAGTCCTCTAGGTTCATTCTCTATGATACTAAAAGTGCTGCTGCAATGTCTACATTTCATCACATAGCACCAGGCAGGACCAAAAAAAAAAAAAAAAAAAAAAAAAAAAAAAAAAAAAGCAGAGGGAGAGAAGGCTGTGTTTTCAGATCCTGACCTATAATGGATTTGTGATGATGTGCTCTCTGAATTAGCAGAAAGGGAAGTATGATGCATGCATTCCTTTAATAACAGACTACGGATAACAGAGTAAAGATTGATGCACACCACAATGGTGAACATTTAGTTCCTGGTAGAGTTTCTAAGCAGGGAAGAGGGTAAGTATCATCGCACAGCTTTGCCCTGTATTTCTTTGTAGCACTTGAGCAATGGTGATTTTAATTAGTTTTTAAACCAAAGTTTATCATTTGATACTTCCCAGTTTTAAAATTAAAAATGAAGAACATGAACATGTACAGTAATCAGTAACTGCACTGCCTGTAACACCCTTGGGACCCTGCTACTCCTCTCATTGTGTGTAGCATAGGTCTGGGGCATCAAAAACTCTAAGGACAGAAAGACATGACAGAACAGGGACCTGGAAGGCAGCAGGAGACAAAAAAGCAGCTTTCTACTTGGAGAACCAGAGCTTTAACCAGAGCAATACATAAAGCTGTGGAATATGGAGCTCCTTCCCAGGCTATCAGTAAAAGCATCAAGAGCCTGCCCTTCAGGGGGCAGCAGCATCCCCCAGCAGAACACCCCCACTCTCTCCTACCACAAGGAGATAACAGCTGGCAGACAGAACTGGAGGGACAGAGGCCTTGGTTACCCCTTACGCCCTTTGGAAGAACAGGCTTTAAACAAACAAAACAACCAACCAACCCACCCTATTATCCACCTGTATCTGGTTAGATAAGCATGAAGGTTATGTGGCTGCAGATCCCTCATGTATCTGGCACAGACTGAACACACTGCCTGGTTTCAGGACTCAGTGTGCAAGACCATGCTCAAACCATCAAGGAATGTCACAAGCCACCATATTTCAGGAAAAAAATATTCAGAGATCAGGAAATTACGATCTGCAGTATGCACCATGCCAGCCTGCACACTCTTACTTAACCCCATATCCTGTGTGTGTCCATGAGTACATACATACCTGTGGGTGCCACGGGTTTCCTACTATCCGCTTATTCCTTGCAAATTAGGTGATGATTTTCACAGAATCATAGAATTATTTGAGTCAGGAGGGACCTTAAAGATCACTTAGTTCCAACCCCCTGCCACGGGCAGGGACACCTTCCATAGACCAGGTTGCTCAAAGCCCCGTCCAGCCTGGCCTTGAACACTGCCAGGGAGGGGGCAGCCACAGCTGCTCTGGGCAACCTGTGCCAGGGCCTCACCACCTCACAGTAAAAGAATTTCTTCCTTGTAGCTAATCTAAATCTACCCTCTGTCAGTTTAAAACCATTACTCCTTGTCCTGTCCCTACACTTCCTGATAAAGAGTCCCTCCCCATCTTTCCTGTAGACCCCCTTTAAGTACTGGAAGGCTGCTATAAGGTGTCCCCAGAGCCTTCTCTTCTCCAGGCTGAACAACCCCAACTTCCTCCACCTGTGGAAGGCTGAGGAAGGTGCTCTGGCTCCCCAGTCATCTTTGTTGCCTCCTCTGGACTTGCTCCAACATGTCTATGTCCTTCTTAAACTGGGGGCCCCAGAGGCGAACATAGTACTGCAGGTGGGGACTCATGAGAGAGGAGTACAGGGGGACAATCACCTCCCTCAGCCTGCTGGCCACACTTCTCTTGATGGATTCCAGGATACAGTTGGCTTTCTGGGCCATGAGCGCACACTGCTGGCTCATAGTGAGTTCTCCATCCACCACTACTCCCAAGTCCTTCCCTGCAAGGCTGCTCTCAATCCACTCATCACCCAGCCTGCATTTGTGCTTGGCATTGCCTCGATCCATGTGCAGGACCTCGCACTTGGCCTTGTTGAACTTCATGAGGTTTGCACGGGCCCACCTCTCCAGGTCCCTCTGGATGGATCCCTTCCCTCCAGCGTGTCAATCACACCACACAGATTGGTGTCATCGACAAACTTACTGAGGGTGCACTCAATCCCACTGTCCACGTAGCCAACAAAGATGTTAAACAGCGCCGGTTCCAACACCGACCCCTGAGGAATGCCATGTCCTGGCCTGAGCATTACCAAGAAGGGACTCCCAGCAAGCCTCAACTGTCCTACATGTCTTCTTGTCATGGGTCCCAATATGGATGGCTATGCTGCCGGCCGACGTGAAGGCAGCCTCAAAGCCAGATTTGTGGCTGCAAAGTCAACATATCTGGATAAACTCAGAAACAATCAGTTAGGGGTTTTTTTAGGAGCTTAGGACACCTGTGTGCTTCAGCAAACTGGCAATATACACAGGTCTCAGACAGGATGGACAGGCCAGCACAGACCCACAGTCGTTCCAGACCTGACTCCTTTAAGTCCGTACAGACTCACACAGACCAGCCTGGCTTGCTTACAGACACACTGTGAGTCCCACTTTGCTTTGTTTTGCCTTTCAGAGCACCAGGAGATGGATGCCAAAACAATGACTGTTTCTACTGGCAATAAGAGATGCTGTGTGTTAAAAAGGGTCAATTGCTCCAATTTTTACTTGTTTTTATTCTTTTAAATAATTGCAAAGCACTGATAGGCAGGATACCATCTGCTTTTTATTCTTGTAAAACTGCAGACAAGAACACTAAAAACCAATCCTCTGACAGGGGGAACCTGGCCACCTAAATCAATCATTTCAGCAAAACAGGAGTGGTAGTGTCCAGTACACTTGATTATGACTTAAGACACATCCCTGCTAATTTTGTACTGTGTCTTCTGACTGATTTTGTGTATAATCCTGAGACTTTTTTTTTTTAATCCATTTCCTCTATAACATTACTGTTTTGTGGATCACAAAATTTTAGAAAGAAAAAGCATTTTAGATTTTTAATTTATTATCTTTGAGATTTGTAGGCACGTTTAGGCTGACAGCATGTTTCTACTTACTAAAATTTTTGAAAATGATGAACTGAATGACAGTTCTTGATGACCCACATCCCCAGACTGACTTGGTTTTATACTGAATCCTCCTTTCCAGCCTAAAATGGGCTGCTACCTGACCTGTTGGTCTTGGGAATTTAGGCTCTCCCTGGAACAGCTCTTCCACGCACTACTCTGCAACAGGCAACATCAGGAAAAGAAGAAGAAAGGGGGGGAGGGAAGACTGTGCCAATTCCATCATGAAACAAAAGGAATATAACAGAGTGTAGAGAAAGCAGGCCACATTGAGAGTTGGTATATGTACAGCCTGCTCATCATAGAGGTGGGATAAATGCTTGCAGCATCAAGCCCTCTGGGTTTCCAAGGCTTTTACTCATTTTTCAACGAAAGGAGGCACAAGGTTACAACTGTTAGCTCTCTTGGAGGAGTCCATGCCATGCTGAAGTAGCAGATGGATGCTGATGACTGTGCCAGGTGTGACTTTGGGATTCCTGAAGATCGGTCCTGAGGCTGATCAGGATTATGAAGCCCACAAGAACAATCATGTTGTTAACCTCCTGTGCAGATGTGCCAAACTATACCTGAAACAGTTTCCGAATTATGTAAGATTTTTGTCCCTAGTAGGGTAATTCTCTACTAGCTGTCTATAAAATAATTTCTTATTATCTTTTTTCATACTATTACTTTATTCTTCCTATACTTACCAACTCCATATACACATTTCTTATTGCTTTACACCATGAATTTTTCATATAATTTCCATAATGCTTGTTACTTATTGCACAATTTAGGGATAAATATGTATATAAGAATCTATTACTGCAAAAGTCTACTTTCTGATGTGGTTCCTTGGACTCTTCATGACACTCAGTACCTGGGAACTGCACAGCAGCCTTCTTCAAGGAAGGAAAATTTTCTGATACTCCAGGGAAACCTAGTCCTGCTTACGCCTTCATCCATGGAATGGACAAATAAGCCAGAGATAGTCAAGCCTGACAGAAATGGTGAGCAACTCCTGCAGTCAGGCCAAAAGAGTTGCTCAGGCTGGTGCTGACAGACAGCAGAGGACTTTACCTACAGCTGACAGTGGGTAAATACATTGTGTGATATCAAGTAAAAGAGAGGTCCAAGGTTGTAGTTTGTAGTGACCTCTGGTTCTACAACAAGGTATGGTTGCCTGAATGCCACCACATTGTAAGAATTTGGAAAGAATGACTTGTTTTCAAATGGTGACTCCTCATGGAAGAGGCCTGGAATCATGGAGGATCCCACCTGCTTGTGCTGCAATGATGATACAGGCAAAATCAGGCACTGTGGAGGATGCAGGCCCTTGAGCAGCAAGGACAGTAATACACATTGTGATACTTGAGGTCAACATTCTTAATGGTACCAAAAGGAGAATGCAATTTCCCTGGTCCTCAAGCAACCTTACCAACACACACTGAGAAAATGGCTTTGGTTTGACAGTGTCAAGGCCCTGTCAGAATAGGGGAGTAACAGGACAATGTAAGCCAAACAGTGCTTCACAAAGATGAAAAAAAAAAAAGTTATCTTGTGGTACTCTGATTAGAATTGGCCAGATAGATAAGCACCAGACAGAATGTCCTGAGCCCTGCAAGCCTAGCCTGAACAAGGAAATACTCTACAGGA
>NW_020799097.1:113439560-113482341 GCF_003259725.1 Athene cunicularia
CCAGGATGATGAGACTGTCATACTTTCCTTTAAGGCAGAAGGAACTCTCTCTCCTTCCTCACACATGGCCTCCTCGAGCATGAAGATCATAGCACAGAGATCAGCAAAGCATATTTTAACCCAGAAGAGTAAGAAAAGGGAAAAAAAAAAAGTTTTTTCAAGGTATACTTGCTATGGGGAGCCTCAAAAGCATTTTACCCCACTACCTGTCAGATCATACTTGCTCCTTTGCTAGACTCTTCGCCTGAACAGCCACTCTGATATTACAGAAGATCACAAGCTCATACTTCAGAATATAAGTCCTATATCTGTATTTGTTTATTACTAAAACAAAGCAGTTATCTTCCACAAAGAACACAATAAAGAGTTTTGTCCTGTTAACGAACATAGGTTGGCAGAATAAGTCAGCCTGATGTTCATGAACACTGACCTGAGAAAAGATTCGGAGAATGTGTGTTTTATTTTGTTGCACATGCATTCATTTTTTCCAAGCATTTAGTTAAAGCAATGTTTTAATGTTCATCCACAGCCAAATATTATTTCTACTGCTGCCTTTAAACTAAAATGAACATCATAACCTCCCATATAATACTGGGTAAGAAATACTTATATTTCAGTTACTGAAATGGTCTTCACCATCCTTGTTCTGAAGGAACTTTAAAAATGACTGTCGATAACCATGTCCTCATGTATAAAAATAACTTCAAGTATTCATCACCTTGTAGAGTTATGATTAAAAACCTATGGTAAAAACTTGCATTAGACAGTACTTAAAAAACTGAATTAGGATCCTTTTTTGAATGTATTTTTTCACACAGATCAATTTTGAACTGCTGGAAACCAATATTCCTTCCAATCTTCTACCTGTTTAAGTTCTTAAATATTCCTAATGTATTTTCAATACAGCAATTAATCTAAACAAATACTGAAAAAATGTGACATTATTGTTGCAATTTGAAGTACCTTTTTTTGTAGTAAAAGACTACATATTTTCTGCATTTTCACCTGCAGAAAACAAGTAACCACTTTTCTTCCCAAAGGAGTTCACGAATTTAGTCTTTTAAATTTATGCCAAAATTATTTTATGATTCATCTCCATAGATAGCTGTCTCATTACTCTCAGTCCACCCAAAACACTGAAGAAACTTATACTGCATATATTATCATAAATCTCATGGCAATTATTGTTACTCTTATAACTGTTATCTTACCAATTCTTGCATTTCCTCTGAAGTACAATTCTCCACTGACATAACAGCATGAGTCCAGCAGTGGCCACCAGGATGATTGCAGGAAAAGAACGTGACATTCAAAGAAAGTGTCAGAGAACTGGGTTTATTCAGCTTTAGGAAGGCAGCAGAAGGGAATCAGGGAATCCAACTGCTGTTCAGAGCAACCTAACAGAAGCGTGCCAAGAAGATGGAGCCTGACTTTTCTCAAAGGCCCACAGAAAGGCATTGGACATGAGCTGCAACAGGGGAAATCCCCATTAGGTGTCATGAGGCTGGTCAAACACTGGAACAGGGGCCCAGAGAGGCTGTGGGATCTCCATCTATGGAGATCATTCAAGATTTAACCGGGAAAGGCCCAGAGCAACCTGATCTATTTCCTTCTGCTTGGGAGTGGGAGGTTATATTAGAGACCTCCAGAGGTGGCCCCTGCCAGCTTAAATTACCCTCTGATCTATTAGTGTCAAATACTCATTTTTATTTAAGGCCTGCATCTTGCATCAGCAGTGACCTCTGCCCTCTGTAATCACAAACTCAGCTTAATTCCAGAATCATCAGTCAAGTTTCTTTTTATTCAGGTAGTACTTGAAGTATCAAAACCAACGGTACACTGCTGGCCAAAAATAACCATCTAGCCATCCAGCAGGTCACCCTAAAGACAACTGAGTAGGGAAAGCCCAAGCACTCAGTGACATAACTTGCTCGAGCACTCAGCACTGCCAGGGTCTCCATTATATGCACAGTTGTGGACATCCAGCTATACAATTGCTCTCACTGGCATTTGGAAAGCTGCAGCTATTCCTCATGCTCTACACTGTAGATATAACACACATTTTACAGCTATCCTGTTTTCTATTCACCTGTCAACATCAGTATCAGGTTTATCAGCTTACCACAGATTTTGTATTGTGGGGGTACTGAATTCACTTCTGTACAAATAATCTAAAGAAACGGAGGATCCATCAGGACTAGAAAATAAAATAAGAGTTATTTTCTTCATCTCCTAACTTGGAAATGGTGTCTGTAGCTTAGCAAATCTGACTACACAGAGTTTTCTTTCCTTTGCAGTTAGCAAGTTTCTTCTCTGGTCAGAGACAAACCAGCTGACTTCAGGGACTTGTCAACTCAGCTGGAGACCAGGAGTTTTGAATATGAAAGAAAACAAATTCTATCCTGGAAGTAAGGCTTAAATAACTCCATCCAAAGTTGCTAGTGCTTCCGTAAGAGATGAACGGAGTAATGGACACAAAACCAAAAAGCTGGTCATCATTTTCTAATCAAACAGTAAAAAGTAAAACTGCCTGACCTTGCATGGCATAATTTCCTCTATTTGTTTCCCGAGACCACTAAAAACTTTTAAGATGAGCAACTGATAATAAATCCCACACAGGGCAAGGCAGAATAGCAAAGGAGCAATAATTCAACACAGCCTCAAAAAATGTGTTTTAAATCCTCTTTCATCCATCCCACGGCCTTCCCCCATCCCATAACACCATGGTTGACACAGAAAACATGTGGCCCAAATGCCAGTTCATTCAAACACCTGTAGGACTCTTCCACATGGAAAAACGCAATGAAGTGTCTGAATTTGCCACCTTGTGATAGACCTAAAACCTGCCAAAGGTAATTTACCCTGCTTTCCAGCCTTTACTGATAGTTTGGTTACATCAACCTAGCAAAATACTGCAGAAACATATAAAACATGTCTACAAAAGTAACAAACTGAATCACAAAGAGTTAAGTCACCCCTTTAACATGAAAAACCTCACATATGCAAAATGAAAAGGCTGGCAAATGAGAAAAACTAAGAAAGATCCCTTTTCTTCCCTTATTTTGTTTGGAAACCCTTACCTGTCCAAGCCCTGGCAGTAAACGTGGAACAAGCAACACAGATCTGCTTCACTATCTGCTGTAATAAAATCAAGTACTCAGAAACTACAGTGTCTGTGACTAGGATGCATCTTCCACAACTACTCAATATGCAGAAGATCTCTGCACTGCAGGATAAAATTAATGAGAGCCCTACGCAATGAGATTGGTTACAATGAAAAGAAGGCATTTACAAAGAAAATGACATGCTGAAGAGAGGTTTGGAACACCTGGCTGCCAAGTGAGGTCAAAGGCAAGTACACCAGGTCTCACAGCCTCACACCAAGGCAAAATTGCCACCACATATGGAAAGAAAACAGTGCTCAGCATCAGAATAATCTGGCCATTTTAACTGACAATCTGACTGTTAGGCTGCTCCAAGGAGAATACCAGCAAAGGAAGTCGAATGCTGTGGGCACATGCGTATTTTGGGGACCCTGTGAAGGCACCTAAAGTGTAAGCCTCATGAGAGATCCTTTTGCACCATCCTATCTCACAAGCCCTCACAGTGCTTGCTCTGAGAGAGACCTATCAAGAAGTGGGTGAGGACAGGAAGAATACTTTTGAATTCAAAGCATCTGCTGCTGGGCCTCACCCAGCCCCTGCTGAGCATCTAGAGCAGCACAGTGTCTGGTTTGGTATGTAAAGATGGTTTCTACATCCCTCTCTGCAGCAACCTGAAAGCTAGAGAAAATAATCCACTGGATTTAATCAGGGATACTGCTTTATTATTTCTGAAGTTGAGGCTTCTGTTGGAAAGGCAGACTGACCGAGACAACCCAAGCCAAGCACCTCAAAAGCTGTGCAAGAGTTGTTCTAACAGAGCCATTGTGTTTGATTAACCTCAGAGACGGAAAACAGAGTTCAGATGGTATTCCATAGATGCTCCTTTGCCACCTGATGTTGCTTCACAGAAAATCCAGGGTGGGAAGAAAAGTCACAGAGAGATCAGGCAGGTTTCTGTCTGTCTGTATTCCAAAGGGTTAGAAAAGCATTGAAGACATGGAAAAACTTCTGCTCTTCTAGAAGTGACAGGACTCTTCCTTCCATGTATTCAATAACAGGAAACCAATTTTTCTCCTCATGATTCCAAAGAGCAGGAGTCTCTGAGTCCTGGTTTATAATAGCAATGAGGTTTTATAGAAAGCCCTTCTACTGCCTTAAATCATCATAACTACCATGTGTTGTTCACAGAGAAGCTTTCAGTCATGTAAATTTTTCTGAGCAAACAGACTCAGAAGCTCCATTCCAGATGCACACCAAACGGTACCCAAAAATGAGACAGTCCAAACCAACAACTTGTCCCTCAGACAGGTGAACCAGATTAAAACTAACACAAAGCAAAATTCTCAAAACACATGCTGTTTATAGTGTAAAATCCCCAAGCCATATATGCTGGAGATGTATAGGCCTGAGCAACTGCCTCTATCCACTGATCTGCTGGTACTATACTGCTCACTAATGTAGACATAGTTTAAGAGGGTAAAACAGAAAAAATCCAGCAAAGGCCCTTCTTCCCCTCTGGATAAGCAAGGTGCTAATTCATCTAGCCATATAGATTTTATTTCTACTTGCTTTTTAATGTGCCATGTTCAAAAGACTTGTCTACACAGCAAAACATAGGCAGATACAACCAAACCAGCAACCTCTGCAGGAGACAAATTGTATCTGCAAGGAGTATTTTGCCAATGCAGCTTAGGGTTGGTTTCAAAGTGCTTGACTGCAAAGTAGAAAAGGCCAACAGGTTAAAATTATGTGCAAATGGTACAACCATATACAATTACCTCACTTAAAGATATTTTTACAGTAGTGATTAAGGTAATAAAATGAAGGCTTGGCACTGAAATAGTATTCTCACAGTGAAGCTGTATTCATGCAAAAGTGTCCTGTGCAGATGTGCCAAACTATACCTGAAACAGTTTCCGAATTATGTAAGATTTTTGTCCCTAGTAGGGTAATTCTCTACTAGCTGTCTATAAAATAATTTCTTATTATCTTTTTTCATACTATTACTTTATTCTTCCTATACTTACCAACTCCATATACACATTTCTTATTGCTTTACACCATGAATTTTTCATATAATTTCCATAATGCTTGTTACTTATTGCACAATTTAGGGATAAATATGTATATAAGAATCTATTACTGCAAAAGTCTACTTTCTGATGTGGTTCCTTGGACTCTTCATGACACTCAGTACCTGGGAACTGCACAGCAGCCTTCTTCAAGGAAGGAAAATTTTCTGATACTCCAGGGAAACCTAGTCCTGCTTACGCCTTCATCCATGGAATGGACAAATAAGCCAGAGATAGTCAAGCCTGACAGAAATGGTGAGCAACTCCTGCAGTCAGGCCAAAAGAGTTGCTCAGGCTGGTGCTGACAGACAGCAGAGGACTTTACCTACAGCTGACAGTGGGTAAATACATTGTGTGATATCAAGTAAAAGAGAGGTCCAAGGTTGTAGTTTGTAGTGACCTCTGGTTCTACAACAAGGTATGGTTGCCTGAATGCCACCACATTGTAAGAATTTGGAAAGAATGACTTGTTTTCAAATGGTGACTCCTCATGGAAGAGGCCTGGAATCATGGAGGATCCCACCTGCTTGTGCTGCAATGATGATACAGGCAAAATCAGGCACTGTGGAGGATGCAGGCCCTTGAGCAGCAAGGACAGTAATACACATTGTGATACTTGAGGTCAACATTCTTAATGGTACCAAAAGGAGAATGCAATTTCCCTGGTCCTCAAGCAACCTTACCAACACACACTGAGAAAATGGCTTTGGTTTGACAGTGTCAAGGCCCTGTCAGAATAGGGGAGTAACAGGACAATGTAAGCCAAACAGTGCTTCACAAAGATGAAAAAAAAAAAAGTTATCTTGTGGTACTCTGATTAGAATTGGCCAGATAGATAAGCACCAGACAGAATGTCCTGAGCCCTGCAAGCCTAGCCTGAACAAGGAAATACTCTACAGGAACTCTGTGTGATTGAGAGATTTTGATTTTGATTAAAATTGTTCATGGAAGACAAGAAAAAGACAGATATTTTGCTGGAAAGATTCTGGATAAATGTGCAACAACAGGACTACTGAGAGCTTCAGCTCATCATCTGCTTGAGAAGTTGACTTCTCAATCATGTTTCACCCAAAGCCTAAAAAGGCACCATTGCTGGTGCTCCCCAGCCCCAAGACAGTATAAAGATTTGGAAGGTTGACCAGAAGATGATCTATGATCCTTGCAAATAACAATACGAGTCAGAAAGAACTTTGACTTTGGCAAAGACATTAATATCTAAACAGATAAAGAAAGAATACTACACAGCTAGAAAAATCAAATCAAGTAAGAGCAGAACAGAATGACTCTACAGGGCAGTTGAGAGATACTGAAGTGGCAGTGATCTCACATAGCCAAGCACAAGTATTACAGAATCATTTATGTTGGAAGGGACCTCTTGAGATCATCTTGTCCACCTCACTGTTCAAGGAGAGACAGCTAGAGCTGTGTGTCCAGGGCCACATCCAGTTGGATTTTGAGTATCTCCAAGGATGGAGACTCTACAACCTCCCTGAGCACCCATGCCAGTGTTTGACCACACTCACAGTAAAAAAAAAAGTCACCACCCTCACAGAAAACTACACAGAGTGTTTATTAGAAGGGATAGAGACTATCTAGAAGAGTCATTAACTGATTAGTTCCCCAGTTGTTCTATGTGGACTGCCAATGCAGAAAGGACATTGTGAGACCTGCAGCTGTGTGCCTTCTGTGGCTATTCCAGAAACTGTCCCAGCAAGTTTGACTGTTTGCAACAGCCTGCAGTCCAAACCGATCAGGAGCTACTGCACTGAGAGGTTGGGCTGCACACAAATCAGGTCCTGAAGTAAGTCTGCAGTATGGGCTAATGGCCAGCCTTCTATATCCCAAAGTCTGAAGCTCTAGCAACTTGCAAAACCCTGATCACAATGTCTGAAAAGAGCAGCAGCTCATTGGTCCTTTAATGTTGGTGTGATACTTGGAAAACAATAAAGCTGTACTATTTATGAGGCACTGCAGCATTTAATTCTACCAGAAAAGTACAAAGGAATTTTAGACAACACTTGCTTTTCACCTGGAAAACCATGAACTGACTACCTATGGTAATAGCACCAACTTCCTCCATCCACCAGCTGTTTGGATGAAGTCAGCATCTCCCTTTCTGAAATGTTTCTCACCTCTTCACAACAGCTCACAGTCAAAACATACACAATACATGATTCCCAACTCCCAACCTTGTTTAACTTTATAATTTCTTTCAGTAAGGCATTTGGGGATTAACCTTGAACCAAAAAAAGCTAAACTCTTCACAGAACAGCTTGATTTTAAAAATATGGCTCAAGTAATTTGTCATTCTTAAATGCAGGATAGCTGATTAGTAGCCAGTTCTGCTGCTTCTGTCTTTTCTGTCTCTTAATATTTGCTAACTGCTTTACAAAGGAACTTTCCTAATTCCACAGACCACCACTCCCTCTCTCCAATTACCAGGATCATGCTGTGTACAACTGTGGCTGTTTTTTCAAGCACTGGTATTCTCAACTATTTTCCAGAAATAAACAAGGATGGCAAAGCAAAGTGATTGCACATTTTCTAATGCTAGTTCTGATTTAGTGACTCCAGGTCATGCTTTTCAAGCATTCCCTGCCCTGGATGTAACACATATCAACACTAGCCAGTATGACAGTATCATCTATTGGTATTCTAATGATCTACTGTTCTACACAGTCATATCCTCACTTAATTCAGAACAGTTCCAAGTGTACAACCAAATACAAAATTCTGAATCTCTGTCTTGCTTGCCCTCACTATACTGCTTTCAGACCTCAGCCACCTGCTCTGCTGCTCTCTGGAAGTTCTGTCTATTAGGCTTTTCACAGATCAACAGCAAGCTGCTTCTAATGACCTGGGCTGATTTCTCCTTTGTTTTGATTCTCTTTGCACAGCTCAGCTCCATCTATTACAGTACAGTCTATTGAAAAAAGGTCTAATCAGTCCTCCTCTTAGAAGAGCTGAACTGTGGGAAAGTATGTGATCTTCAAAAACAATTCACTGACTTTTACCTAGAGGCAATCTGTCACAAACATTGGGTAATCCCTGCTTCACAAGCCCTGCAATGGTCTCACCTTCTAATTCAACCATATCTCCGGAGATTTTGTGCAAGGGCAGAGGTACAGACAGGGACATAGGGCCATAACCCTATCTCTGAAACGTGAGCCCTGGTGATAAGGATATTACTGCCTCAAAGGCAGATTTGGACGTTCCTTGTTCACAGCCTCCCCTAGCAACCAGTTTTCAGTAGAAGAACCCTCACTGTTCTTTCAGCCAAGAACAACTGCAGCAAGACTGCTCCCTTGCACCCTTTGGTGTTAAACTGTACCTCATGAGCATTGCAAAAGCCTTTGGGATTCTGGCTGGCTTCTTTCACCCTATTTACTCCTAATTTAGTCCTGAGAATGACTGTGACTTTAAAGACTTTAAAGATCAGCACAGAAAGTTTTAACTTTTAGCCTTATCTATAGTTTCATCTGAGCAAAGAGAAAACAGCATCCTGACATAAGGCAAGTTCCCCTGCAGTCTAATTTTTTAAGTGGAAGCAGGGTTGGACATGAATCAAGGAAGGCTCCCATTTTGGTGGTTCCTAGTCAGTTTGAAACCTGCTTACAAGCTTTGCCATGTTCTACTATAGAAATCAATAGTCCCAGGTCTGACTTCCACATCCAAAACAATATAAAACTGTGTTAGGGAAAAATAAGAATAAGCATATCATTCAAATTAACGGCATTCAAAACCACAACTCCCAAAACTAAAAGACCTAAAATCACTTCACACTTCACCTTCAGGACAGTCAGGTACATTAACTAATTACTAAATGCCAGTTCCCCTATACTGCATGTTATCTACTTTTTGCACTCATCTTCATTTTACTTGGAGACTCCTTCATGTTCACAGCGCTACAGTCACAAACACTGTCCCAGTCCTCTGGAAGGCAATAAGCTAACCTCATTTCTTAGTCAGACATTGCTTGCTCTATTCCTTATTATCTAATTGGTATCACTAGACTGCACAGACCAGTGCACCAACAGTTCAGTTTAAGTCTCTTCATTGTTCTTATAGCCTGGTGGTCAAAAATAGTTCCTGTAGATAGAACTCACTTGAGTAGGACACTTGGCAAAATGTAGTAACTTTCTGAGCTGAATGACTTAATGAAACACCACATACAAATGGAAACTGAAAAGAAAATGATAAAAAGCACTTGCAACTTCGTATTCTAATTGTTTACATGCACAGTGACCAAAAAGCACTTCCGAAGAGCTTTCTGCCTTACCCTGCAGTTTTTTCAGGACAGCCACTTCCATCTTGAGAACTTGCTTGGGCTGCTGGGCTGATTCTACCTTCAAGGCCACATTTTCACGGGTCAACAGATCCATTGCTTCATAGATCTCCCCAAAGCCACCACCACCAATCTTCTTCAGCTAGAAAAGTACAAAGAGATTTGGTACAATGTACAAGAGAGACAACATCAAATTGGCTCTCACAGAGCCAGGCACTAGCTTCTTTACTGCACAGGGAGAACAAACTCAACTCCCGATCTGTGCTGTGACTGAATCTCTTCACTGCACAGCTAGGCAAAAGCCCAGCTGCCCACTTGACTGTGCTATGTATAAATTCTTTGCTGTAACAACAAAGAACAAGCCTAGCAAATGATGTTGCATGATACATTTAAAAGCAACTGATAATGCCTATTACCTCAATAATGTTCTTGCCAAAATTCAAGGAAAACCCTTCAAGGAGATAGTAGAACCACTATCCAGATCATGGTAGATAAAAATTGTCATTCCCTCTCTGCAGTAAAACACAATCAGAGTAGTTGGAACTAATACTTCCAAGAAACATTAAATAAAGTTTACAACTCATTCACAGGGTTTTAAATACAGAACAAAACATCCACTAGAATATTTTACAAGATTGTTGATCCATTCTGCTAGTGAGGTTACTTCAGTGTCACATTTCAGAGAACTGGCAACTGCACTACCTCAAAACAGTTACACACAAGCCTCAAATACAGCTCCGTTGTTTCTCATTATCTTTTTTTTTTTTTTCCCCCCTCTAATTTTATACCACACCAATGATGCTTTTCATGTCTCTGAGCAAAATTAAAGACTGTTTCACAATAGAAGGATATCACTACTTGGAAATCCAAAAAATTTCAATTGACATAAACTCAAAGCTAAAGGTGTCTAAGTTTCAGCATATTTGATATGCACCTACCATCTGATAAATCATCTGCCTGTTCTAGAGTAGCCACCCACTCTGAGAGCAAGCTGGAATCCTCTGCCTTTCCTGGAAGGTGATTCCTTGATTCTCCTTCTGCTGAGACTTGACAGCATATGCACATATAGTTATACATATGCATGTATAAGACAGACTCCTAATGTGTTGCAAGTGTCAGTGTCTATGCCAGGAAAGTTATTTTATATTTGTTTCACTAAGACATATTTCAAGCATACTATGCTGCCCAGAAACAAATTCAACTTTATAGCAGAGCTAGATCAGGGCTCCTTTGATCTGCTTAGGACTTGTTCATTGAACCTAGCTGCAGCCCTTCCCTTCAGCATTTTGTGTTCTCTCTGTTCTCAACTGCCTCAGGAAGCTCTGAGCACTACCTCTTTCCAATGGCAGCAGTAACACTTGAAGAGAAAAAGAAATTTAGATCAGGCAGATCATCAAACATCTATCTTCCACAATGTTTAATGAGGTTTAGATGTCTTCTGCACCACAGAAAGCCTGTCCTGTACATCTGTCCAGTTTGCTGAACAAAGGGCCCTGCCTCTCAAGAGCAAGATTTTTTTCTTCTTAAGGTGACCCAAACTATTTGTTTTCCTGGCTCCAAGGTCAAGAAAAATAGCTCTGCATGAAACTATTTCTTGATAACCCTTTCAGAGTTGCTGTCCGGAGCCATTCTTCTACTTGTTATTTTTCCTCACAATCTTTCATTGGGCTAAGCAGCCATATTCATATAGTAAACATCCCAATAACTAGGTCATCACATATTATTCATAAATTATTACAGTGCATCCCAACTTCTACTTGGAAATTCACACTAAGTGAACTGGCTATTAAAATCTTTCTATCAAAACAATGCCACATTCAGTATGGCAACAACATGCCAACTAATACATCAGGTTTTGGTACACAAGACCTTCTGTTAGCTGATATATTAATGACACAGAAAGGAAACAGAAAGGGACAGTAAAAAGCTGCAGAAGGCAAAGTTTAGTGGAGATCTGGAAAGACTTCTGAGGAAGACTAAAAAAGTCTCAGTGGGAAATTGGATTACATAACAAGCAGAAGTCAACAGCAATAAATATAACACAATATAAATGGGATGGAGAAGAAACATAGGCTACCCAAACATCTTGCTGGGTTGCAAATTCAAGAGTTGGATCTGAGAAAAAATACTGCCGAGCCAGAACAGATGCACACAACAATCCTTTTCCATTCACTGGCCTTAACAGGGACAGTTCTCACATCCAACACAGCTGATAAAATGCAAAGCTACTACAATATAAATGGAAAACCACAGTTATATGATTAGGATAGCAGCACTATAAGGATCTGTAGGGGGGTCTAGTTGTGTACAATGTAGAATATCGATCAACTTGCTGCTAGAGGCTTTTACTGAGTTAGGAGTGATGCATTTCAGAATGAAGAGAATAATCAGGAGTCTGGAGAAACTAAGGACAGACTAGAACTGCTATCTCAAGAAAAGCTAAAGAACGTGTGCATCAGAGAAGCAGGTTCAGGAAGAAAGGTACAGGTATTGAGACTGTTTACCTGGGAAAAGAGCTAAATTAGAGGACCCATATAAATGTACAGATTAACAAATGCGAGACGACATGAGATCAAGATCAGAGCTTCTGCTAAATCAGAAAACTGATTTTATATAAACATTCCAGCCAATGGATATACCTCACTGTCTAAGAGCCCTCAAGCTGCCTCTGCTTCCTCACATCCTTTCTCACCCTCTTATGAAAATTACTCTCTGGCATACTTTTCCCAGCACACCAGATGGTCCTATTCATCATTACCAGCACTGCCATCCTCGATTTTTCAGTAACATCCAGAGGCCATCAGCAGCCATTTCCTTCTCCTTGTTGCAGAGCAAGTTGTTATCTTGCAACTCAAGGTCTTGGCTGAGGTCAGGGGCTTACTTACACAGGCATTTCTTCATTGCTTGGATACTCTGTGAAAGTTGACTGTGGAAGAACTCAGCACAGCCTTCTGCTGGACACAAAGGAGAGATGGGCATATACCACTCAAGAAAATAAACAAATAGTGAAACCATTAAACACAAAGTCAAGAAAGAGAAGGGAACATCTAACAAGAATCACCTAAGTGGTAACTCATGAATTACCAGTTTGCTAAGCCTCACTGCTCTGGGAATACTCTCTTCTCATTCTGTTTCCTACCTTCCACCAGTCAATTTACTGTTAAGACTGGGATACAGGCTGACAACACCAGCAGGGTTCATTCTACCTAATGCACATGACTGTATGTGAGCTGGATGTCTAGGTTTCCATTACAGCCTGTGAAGTCAAGTGAACAATTCATCTAATCAAACACAGGTATCTGGATTTGCACACAGACAACTAAAACTACATAAGCTGCACCTTAGACATGATTTCAGTTCTTTCAGCATGCCACTAACAGCCGCACAACCATACAGCTCATTGCAGTGCTTCTTCCATATTCTAAGAGGTTTCATGACATGAAGCCCTTGGAGTAAAGTGTTACTGAAAAGCCACTTTACTTGACCCCTCAGTGTGGTAGTCTCAAACTAGGGGGTTCCTCGAATTCCCCAAACTGGACTGTCCCTCAGGACTACCAACACAAAACAGTCATGTCCTGATGGGGGAAGTCACAGCCAAAAGTGGCCCTGAATGTATCAGAAGTTACACAGGACACAGATGGCTCCCTTTGAAGACTCCTTTAAATATCCTGAAATATTTCGGATTTACCCTGAAAAGAGTCTTGAAGAACAATCCTCCAGAGTCTATTAAAAAAAAAAAACAAAAAAACAAACCTTCCCACTAAGCAGAAATCAGTCCTCACAGAGGGACAGTTCAAAAAAATCAAGGGAACACCCCCCCTCCCCCAAATATCTTTCAATTGCAAATTTCATCTTTTATTCAGCAAGTGTATAAGACACTGGTGCTCTGAACAAAGTCTGCCTTTCAAGGGTATAATATAAAGACTAGACCTTCTCAGGAAAACGCTCCAGGACTAAGGCGCTAGTGGTTCATTCTCAGGATTGGTGCCAAGGTCAGGAACAAGAACATGTGCTCTGAATCCAGAGTGAAGAACCAAACCAGAAGCCAGCAACCTATGGTGAACTCAAGCAGGGTCAAAGCTGACCCACAGGCTGAAGTGCTAAGGCTTGGACAACTGGCTTAAGCCAGAGTTGATCTAGAGATGAATCCTGTATATTTTATAACTGATAACCATTGTGCTAACAGGTATTATACGGAGTTATGACAAACTGCCTATTTTGATGTGTATTGAAGCATGAATAACAGGTCCTGAGCCGAAGTTTCTAACTCAGTATGTAAACATTAGCAAAATATGTATGGAAGATGAAGCTCTCTTGAATGTATATTTATCTTTCTTTGTGTGTGGATAAAGTAACAGGGTCATGGAGACCACAGTCTGGCACCGTGGCCTGATGGGAGACCTTGCGCATAATCCAGTTAGATAAGCCGGGAAACTCCCTTAGCGTCTCCCTTGAGCCCTGGCCAGGCTCTGGGGGAAACTAATATAAGACTGAAACCAGATATTCCCGCTTAAAACAAAGGTGCCAGCTATTCTGGCTTGCTGATTTGGGGGTGTGTAAGACTGCACCCGCTCACAGCGACTTTGGACGCCTCAGCTACGGGTGGACACACCGCGTAGGATTTCCCCCTTGCCGGGACGGGCTCTCCAAACCCTCGCTGTAACCGGGGCTGCCCAGCATCTGCGGGTCTGGGTGATGGGAACGTGTGCAAGTGGTGATGGATCTTTCCTAATCACTCTTGTCTCTCTCTCTGGTAGTAATGATTTGATGCATTACCGTGTATTTTCCTGTTTGCTTTAGGTGCACTATTCTGTCTTTTCTTACTGTATGTTTTCTGTATTATTCTGTTACATTATTTAGTTATTTCTAGTAAAATACGCCTGCTCTTTTCACTATGGTGTCTGAGTTTAATTGGTATCCCTAATCAGCAAAACACAGGCTTTAAATGTTGACAAGGTCAAAGGGTTGACTACTACTACACCTTTTAGGAACAACTGTATAGTCAAGCCTGAAAATCCTGCAACCTAACTCAATTGGCTACTTTATCCAGAAATGGCTAGGCCTCATCTGACTTAACAACAGGTGAGGAAGAGTGGACTTACATTCACCAAACTGAGTCCACTCAGCTTGCTTAGGAGGACTGGAGTTATCCTGATCTCAAGGGAAAACTAACTTAAATAAAACAGGCATGAACTGAGAAGTCAATCAAGGAGAAGTCAACAAGATACATTCTAAATCACCTGAAGACCTGTCAAAGCCCCCGTAAAGCAATTCTGCACAGAGTGAGAGCAAAACAGGCCCCAAGACTGACAAAGTATCATCCTTGTCCCAAGTTCCCTCTTGGAACCGTAAATGGCCTTTGCAACCAAGACAAGGTAAAGATTCCACAAAAGTTTGTGGGGCTTCTGGCAGGCTTTCCGAAATAAACAAGAGAAGGTCAAGTGTAACCAAAACTTCAGTTCAAGAACCTCAGAAACCTGGAAGAAACCAAAGCTTGGATTGCACCTGAACAAAGAGCATATGTGTCCAAGAGTCACCACTTGTATTGAAAGCTCAGTGCAGGAGCTGCCAACTCTGTCTTACTAATAAGTCTCAGTTGTGAATCCCCAACACAAAGGGTTTAGGTAAAATAAAAAAGATACATTCATTCAGCCTTAACAGCTACACCTAGTTCAAAACAAGTTTGACTTTGTTCCCTCCCCTGAACAAAGCCGTTCACATCATTCAGAACATGTGTGAATCAAGTCACCCTCTGGGGGCTGAGCAAAAATCACATGGTTACAGCACTGCCCAAATTTCATCCAGTCAAAGCATCAAAAATATCTGCAAGAATGATGACTCAAAAGAATACTTCTTTGGAGTCCAAAAGTTTTGATTAAAAAGCTTAAGCAGTCCCTGTCCATGCCTTTCTCCACAAATAACAACAAAAATATCATTGCTGTCAGACAGCCAAACCTTACTGACTTGGAGCAACAGGAAAACAAACTACCAACAGGCTAACTGCAGAGAACTAACAACTTCATTTGTCAAAACTTTGTCAGCCAGCATATAGGAGGAGAGGAGGAAAGGAATTAAAGGAATACATTACACTGATCTAAAATTAGAAATTGTCTTAATACTGGAAGTATGCCAGCACTAAGAACTACAAGGTTCAAGCAGATGCCCAGTCAGAGACAGTTACAATTGGGAGGATAAATTACACAAAAAAACCTTCTGGCAGCTGAAGCCCAGCATCACATAAATATGCCACACATCTGCTTAAGAAGGATCCATCACTCACAGCAAAGCTTGGACTGTCTGACTTGCATGCTGTGAGTTAGATTCAGAAAGGTCTACAATAAAGAAAAAAATGCTACTACTGATGCTACAGCTGTATGCTGACTTTAAGGTACACTCTTTTTCATTTGTCAGTTGATCCTATGCTATGCATTTCCTTGGGTCAACAGAGGTATTTTATATGTCTTCCAAATTAGTTTAAGCCCCATACAGCTCGCAGTTCTGACTGGTCCCACATTAACATCAAGCAGAGCAAGGGGACAGCACAGAACGCCTGCCTAAAAGGTATGCGCTTCTTGGGGGGGGACAGAAATGTCTGTTCAGTGAAGGGCCACAACATACAACTCGGCTAGCACAAGGCCAAATTCTCAGCTCTACACAGAGAAATAGAATTTCTTGTTGCTATTTACACCCTTTAGCAAGTCATGTAATTTTTCAGGGCCTTCAAGTGGGGCAGTATCTCAATGCAGTATTGAAGACTACAGTGAGCCAACATTGTAAAACATAAAAGGCTATTCCTCTAGTTAGAGGTAGTTGTTGTTGACAATATACTGCACATTTCTAAATTTTCTAAGGCAAAGTTAGTGGGTAGAGCTTCCAGCAGTCCCCAGTCACAGATTCATGCAACAATGAAGTCACTGAATACCACATTTAGTGCCTCTACCAAATTTAAAATTAGTTTGAAATGTTCCCCTATGAGCATAACTGAGCATATTTCAGGCTTTATTTGGAGTTTTTGGTGCTTTTAAGAGTTCTGCTGTTTCCAAGAACAAAGTTACTTTGTTTAGACTGTGTTAAAAAATACTACCATCATTTACAGAAGGTTTAGCATTCCTGACTATGAAGCAGACACTCAAGAGTTTGGTAACAGTAGGAATGATACAAGCCAAAGCTAGCTAGGGTAAAGGAGAATGGAGAAGAATGAGTATTTGCAACCATACACCTGAAGCAATGGCTTAGTAACAGGAAAGCCTCTAAATTCAGCTTTGCAAAAAACACATACTGATGTGACCAAATTGTGGGCTATGAGGAGATTTCCATTTGTGCAGGGAGGGTGAGATAAGAGCTGCAAGCAGTATTTTCTGAGAGGTCTATAAGAACAGAGCATGTTTCAAATCCTATACATTGGTTAACCTGCACATGTATCATCCTGCTAAAACAAGTATATATGCTCCAGCCCAGAGCTGCAAGAACACAGCAAGACTTTCCTTCAGCTGTGCCAGAAAGCTCTGGGAGGGGCATAGGGGTTGTCTACATTTTGGTATCTAATCACAAAGAAAATTGAGATTCTCCATCTGCTCTCAGGAAACATGGAGAATGAAGAGCAGTTTGAATTGCTTAAATATAAATAGGCTTGTAGGAGTCTGGGCTGCATTAGACAGGAGTTAATGCAGACAAGTGGATTCAAGGCCAAAGACAAAGCTAGCAAAAGAAGGAGTAGCTGTACAGATAGCAAACGAATGAACACCTGTGGTCAGCAAAAGCAGAAATGGCTGTGGTCAGCAAAAGCATACCAGTTTGAACAAAGCAAGATATGGGATAATGAAGTTTTGGCAAGTTTGGGGCTTTATATACGTAAATACAATTAACCAATGCAAATGCTTGTAGAAGCACATGGACAGTTGAGTGTAGATAGCATGCAGCCTATTAGAGGAGAGATAAGCACGTGTACAGAACTTAGAGTACTAGAAATGTAACCAGAATCAGAGAATAAATGGTTCGATCTGATCATCATATTGGTGTTGTGTCGTTCCTGGTCCTGCATGAGAAGATAAAGACCCTGTCTGGGGTGGAAAACAACCCCAGCAACTGGTGATCCCAACATGATAAAGCCGATGCCAACGTGATAGAGCTGACGCCGATGTGATTCTATGGAATCGTCATTATTTTGAACAGGAGCTGGAGAAAAGTGGGGGCTGTTGGCCGGCATTACTGGAAGCCAGGCTGCCCGACAGAGGCAGGAGCAGATCTGCGCTAAGCCAGGAAAGGAGGAGCTTAGACACTGACAGTATGGGGATCGCTGCATCAACGGTAGAAAAGGCTGCGGTTCTAAGTTTAATGCAGCTCGCAGAGAAAACAGAGGTGAATCTCAAGGAAGGGGATTTAACTGCGCTTCTTCTCTGGTGCAGAAAAAGAACACTGATTATTAATACCGATCAGTTATATGATGAGAATGTCTGGAAATCTATTGGGACTGATCTGTAGAAATCATTTCAAACAGGTGACAAAGGATCACAGAAGTTGGCACCAATTTACTGAACTGTTCATTTAATGTTAGAGACAATGAGGGGGCAGGCTTGTGTTGCTGCTGCTGCTTCGAGAGCTATCAGCACTGTCGATGACAAGAAGGGAGATAAGGAGGATATAACGGAAAAAGGGGAGAGGGAGTTTTCATTGACTGATGAGTCTGCAACTCCTAAGCTTGTGTGCCCTGTGTCAGAAAAAGTGTTTTGGGGAGGTCCGTCAATTGAAATTGAACCACGGGTACCATTAATAACGCCTTCTGCTCCACCTTTGTCTGGTCCATCTCCCCCTGACACCCTGCCAAATCCTGTAGATCCGGATGTGGATGATGTACCACCTCAGGCTATTTACCCTAATCTTCAGTCTGAACATCTTGCTGATTTACTAAGAGAGCAAGGAAAAGCAATGTCTACTCTTCTAAAAGAAATGCAAAGATTAGATCATGGGTCGTCAAAGCAAGAGGTTTGTGAGGCATATAAAAAGACTTCTCAGGCTGTGAGAGATGGTTTGAAAGCAGTTGAAGAGAGTGTCTGTGGACCAGGGGCTGAAGGTGTGGCTTGTGGGCAAAGTAATTCTGAAAGCTCCCCACAAAACACTCAGATTACTGCGGAAATGTTAAGAGACAAAGACAGGAAAGCTAGAGCATGGGTAATGTGATTATTAGAAGATGGAGAGATGACTCCAAAAGAGGCAGATAATTATTTAAGTAAATTTGGAAATGGACATGGCGAGAAAAATTGTTGCTCCTGTAATCTATGAGCTAGGACATCAGCCACGTTGAGAAAGACTGCATTTTTCTGTTATTAAAGAACTACAGAAAAGTGTTAATGAGGACGGGCTTCAAAACTCATTTACAACAGGTACGCCGGAGGCAATCGCTCATGGATATCAATTGGTCCCATGGGATTGGCTGGCACTTTTAAAGACGGTATGAATGCCGGCACAGTATTCTATCTGGAAAACCGAGTGTGTGGATCTCTGCAGTCAACATTTGTGCCCCCACACCTGCAGGCACAGAGTTGGCGGCAGCAGCCTGGGGCCTCCCCGAGCTCCCCCCCGCCACGGAGTGACTGTCTGCGGCCGAGCCCGGCACCGCGCTCTCGGCCCGTGCCTGCCACCCTCCCCCCCGCCCCCCCAAGCAGCAGTTCTTTTACAGAAGGTGCTGACTCTGTGATGCAGCGTCCCTTGTCTGTCAACACCACATAAACAACAAGCAAGGGCTTTATATATTCTTAACGGTGATTTAATATTTGTAGCCTTTGTCATTTTACGTTGTGTGAGTAATGAGCGCGAGGGGCCTCTGTGTGGTTGTGTGATTGTTTCGCGTGTGTGTGAGGCGCAGCCCAGCTGCAGCTGCGCAGTGCGGAGTTCTCTGACCCACGGGTCCGTTATCTCACCTGGGAAGCGGCCGGAGAGGAACGGGGCGCAGAGCAGACTCTTACCAGTGTGGGGGGAGTGCAGGACGAGTGAACATTCCTTAGTGCTGAGCCCCAGTGCCCTCCTGCTGAGTCATCGGTGCTGCTGTTTGTTCGCTCAGTGTTCTAAGCGTCACAAGTGAAATAATTCCTCTAGCAGGAGGCAGTAATTCTGTGGTTGTTGTCTTGAATTTAGGTGCGTACTCCGTGAGGAGGGTGCACCTTTGCACCATCTGGATGTTGTCAACTTAAGTAAGTAGCATTTTAAGGTAAACGAAATAGGAAGCAAGCAGAGTGGGAGAATAGTCAAAAAGAGTCCCTAGGCTGTATTTTAGAACACTGGAAGAAGATAAGGAGACCTCCAAGCACAAGTATAAATAAAAAGATATTGTTAAAGTCCCACTTGATGCAAAAGGACCTATAGGACAAGGATTGAGCATGCTACTAATTGGGAGATCTAGCAGCACTTTGAATGGATTAATTGTGCATGTGGGGATTATTGATGCTGATTTTACTGGACAGATTTGTGCTATGATTTCTACTCCTTATCCACCAGTAACCATTCCAAAAGACACTTGCATTGCTCAGCTTGTACCCTTTTTGAGTTGTGTTCCCAAGACAGAACAACAGTTGCGACATGATGGAGGATTCAGCTCTGCAGGACCTCTGCAAGTCTTTTGGTCACAGACTGTTTTCATCAAGACCGCAGATGACCTGTACACAATTCAGCAGAAGACAATTGCCAGCGACAGTAAGACTTACCGGACTTCTGGACATAGAGGCTGATGTAACTATTATATCTCATTATTCCTGGCCATCCACCTGGCCAACAGAAAATATAAGATTTGGAGTGGTAAGACTGGGAGGGTTGATGCAAGCAGGAGTAACAGCTGCACCAATTCTGCTCACCAACCCTGAGGGTCAACAGGCGACCATCAAACCCTATGTGACGACAACCCCCACCGAATCTGTGGGGAAGGGACTGCTTGTCACAGTGGGGAGTGAAAATTACTATGGATTTTTAACAGGGGTCACTGTGCTGCAGGGTGTTAAACAACTCACACTTGCATTACCCTGGTTAACAAATAAACCTGTGTGGGTGGATCAGTGACCCCTGCCAATTGAGAAATTAAAGGCCCTGCAAGAATTTGTGATGGAACAACTAGCTGCCGGACACATTGGACCCTCTCAGAGTCCATGGAATACTCTCGTATTTGTGATAAAAAAGACATCAGGAAAATGACAATTTTTGCATGATCTGAGGCAAGTCAATGCTATCATGGCCATGATGGGGGCTCTGCAGCCAGGCATGCCTTCATCTGCCATGATCCCTCAAGACTGAGAAACCACTGTCACCTTAAGGACTGGGTTTTTTACAATACCATTAGCCTCTCAAGACAAAGAAAAATTTGCATTTTCTGTGCCTTCTGTCAATCGTGCAGAACCCGCAAAAAGGTATCAATGAAGAGTTCTGCCGCAGGCCATGAAAAATTCGACAACAATTTGCAATGGTTTGTAGCACAAGCTTTGTCACCTGTAAGGGAAAAATTTCCTACTAGTTATTGTCATCATTATATAGATGACATTATGTTAGCATCAGACAGCAAGGAGCAGTTGAACGACATGGAGAATTTGGCTAAAGATTCATTACAACAATATGGATTAGTTATTGCCCCTGAAAAGGTACGAAAGGTAGAACCTTGGAAATATTTGGGAATGACAGCTACAAGCAGCAAGCAGGTTGTGCCTCAACCTGTGAAACTCAACCTTGAGCTTAAAACACTCTATGATGTACAGAAACTGATGGGATCCTTGAATTGGATCAAGCCCTATCCTGGATTGACCAATTTGCAGCCATTATTGGAATAATTAAAAAATTCAAATGATCCAACAGAACCCAGAATATTAAATAAGGGAGTATTAAATGTAATTCACATGGTGAAACAATCTATACACAAGAAATTTGTTTCTCGAATAGATGTGTCTCAATTGGCACAATTCTTTGTACTAATTGACAAAACTCTGCCGTTTGGTGCTTTGGTGCAGTGGAATTCTGAGTGGGATGACCCATTACATATTTTAGAATGGATGTCTTTGTCATTCCAGCCACAAAAAACTATTCTTAGATTGTCTGAACTTATTGCTGATGTTATCATAAAAGCCAGAAAACGGTGTTTAGAACTAACAGGGCGTGATCCAGCTACGATTGTTTTACCTGCTCAAAATTGGTATTTTGAATAGTGTCTGGCAAACAATTACAAGCTACAAGTGGCCATGGCAGGTTTTCAAGGGCAGATATATCATCTACCATCACACCCACTACTAAAATTTGCTTGAAAAATACCATTTAGTCAGAAAAAGTTAAGCCAGCCAGAACCTGTGAAAGGCCCCACTGTCTTTACAGATGGTTCGGGAAAAACAGATAAAGCAGCAGCAGTATAGTATGAAAACAACTGGAACAATAACGTAGTATATCAAAATGGTTCTCCACAAGGCGTAGAGCTGCATGCAATAGCTGTTGTTTCTTCTATTTTTTCTACTCCTGTAAATATTGTAACTGATTCAGCACATGTAGCTAACCTAGTTTCTCGACTAGACAAAGTACTTCTAAGTATGTCAGACAATCGAGTATTATTTGATGTGCTCTTGGAACTCTGGAAAATATTCAACTACGAACAGAACCTTATTTTATCGTGCACATTTGTAGTCATACCACTTTACCAGGGTTTTATATGGAAGATTATGCCAGAGCGGATGCTCTTGTTTCTGCTATGGCCCTGAGTACTGTTCCTTACATGAAGCAACAAGCTGTATTATCACATCAATTTTTTCATCAAAGTTTCCGAGCCCTATGACACCAGTTTAGCTTGTCCCATACTGAAACTCAGTTTATTGTAGCTGCCTGCCCTGACTGTCAAGGAACTCACACTCCGGTGTATTTTGGTACTAATCCCAAAGGTATGCAAGCCCTACAAATTTGGCAAACTGATGTTACTCATATACATGAATTTGGCCATCAAAAATATGTTCATGATACTCTTGATACTTATTCTCATGCTTTGGTAGCAACAGCACATAATAGAGAAACAGGAAAAGATTTAATTGGACATTTACAGAAAGCCTTTTCTATGCTTGGAGTACCACACCAAATTAAAATGGACAATGGCCCAGCATGTGTTTCAAAGAAAGTTCAAACATTTTTTAATTTGTGGGGAGTTACTCATGTTACAGGAATTCCCCATTCCCCAACAGGACAGGCAATTGCTGAGTGCGCATACGGCACATTGAAGTGGCAGCTTCAAAAACAAAAAGGGGGAATGATTGGGGAACTACCACAGGCATGCTTAAAGCAGTTTATGTTGTTAATTTTCTCCATTATGGGGACAATTCTTCTGTATCTCTTATTTTTCAACATTTCTTTATTTTCAAAACAGAATTTGCAAAAGGACATCAAAGTACATGTTAAAGATTTAGTTACTGGCCAGTGGAAGAGACTATGTGAGTTATTAACCTGGGGAAGAGGTTATGCTTGTGTCACCACAGGTCACAGCCCCCAGTGGTTACCAGCAAGGTGTGTGCGACCATACTTGAGGCATGAGAGGCAGCTTTTGGTAGACACTCAGGAGCCAGCTGTGGGTGCTGTGTATGCTCCTGTGCTGACAGTTTGTGGGCTCTTTGACTGATCATTTAAGCAGAATGTATGGGTAATGTTTGCTACTGCAATGGGACAAAATACACTACAGTTGCCAACTCTTAAAAGAGAAAATGCTAACAGTAATTGCAACTCCTTAATGAAATATATAGGCTTACTAGTCACTAGAGAAAGATGTAGTTTAGATGAAATGTAGCTATTAATAAGGATGAAATGCTATAATGTGTGTATTCAATTTTCTTTGTTTAGCAATATTAAGAATTAAGAACTCAAGTGTTTAACTTTATTAGAAACTCCCTTGGTTTTCCCCCTTGAGTGCTGGCCAGGCTCAGGGTGGAACCCAACAGGAGGATGAAATCAGATGTTTCTGCTCAAAGAAAAGTGCCAGTTATTTTGGCCTGTTGATTTAGACATTTTTGATTTGGACCTGCTTGCAGCGATGTTGGATGCCTCACCTACGGATGGACGCATTGTGTAGGATTTCTGGTTTGTGAGGAAGGGCACTCTAAATCCTCGCTGCATTCAGGGTTCCCCAGCAATTGTGGATCTGAATGTTAGCACCCCATTAAGCAAGTGTGCTACTCCATATTTTCCTTGTTTGTTCTTGTAATATTTAGTCATATCCCTTAATTATGGGTCGTGAAATTAGCCTGCTCTTTTTAACTAGTAATTGTAACTGCTGTATTATCTTTAGCTTTCTGTGGAACTATTTTAAGTATACTGTGTTTTTTGAAGTTTGCCTAAACCTTAATTGATAAAGCCTTGAAACAAGTCTTGCAGGTGCAGGTGCAAAACAAAGAAAAGGGAGATCTGGGAGACATCGGCCTGTCAGCCTTACACAGCCTCTGAGAAACAGCTAGGCTTTGATGAAGAACAGGCCTCAGAAGATAGATAAGAAACTGCTGCATTGTGCCAAGGTGACAGGGAAAAAGAGCGGACAGCTGCAACACTGAACTGTGAAAAAGTACTAAACGGTGAGAAGTTATCGCTGTGTGAACAAGAAGAGTCCGTGCCTCAGTTGCCACAAATGGTGCCCTGTGTGTGTTGGAAATAGATTCAACGCTTGTATTGTATGACTGAAAATATTGTGAAATCTGTAGAGTGTGGGGACGGTATATTTGTCCCCAGAAGTTGAAGGTTTGGTTACAAATGTTGGATAAAGGAGCACTGATGGTGTTGCTAGTATTATTGATGCTGGTATCCATTCTTCCTTGCATATTACAGTGTTTGCAACGGATGCTGCAAGGTTTAGTTGAGCAAATATTTAAGAAAAGAGGGGGACATGTAGGCATCTGGACTGCATTAGACAGGAGTTAATGCAGACAGGTGGATTCAAGGCCAAAGACAAAGCTAGCAAAAGAAGGAGTAGCTGTACAGATAGCAAACAAATGAACACCTGTGGTCAGCAAAAGCATACCAGTTTGAACAAAGCAAGATATGGGATAATGAAGTTTTGGCAAGTTTGGGGCTTTATATACGTAAATACAATTAACCAATGCAAATGCTTGTAGAAGCACATGGACAGTGTGTGTAGATAGCATGCAGCCTATTAGAGGACAGATAATCGCGTGTACAGAACAGAGTACTATAAATGTAACCAGAATCAGAGAATAAATGGTTCGATCTGATCATCATATTGGTGTTGTGTCATTCCTGATCCTGCATGAGAAGATAAAGACCCCGGCAGGGGTGGAAAACAACCCCGACTTAGGCTGTTCACAGATAGGCAAGACAGAAAAGTGAAGGCTGTGGAGAAGGCATGAGCAAAGTGCTAGGATGAAGAGAAGCAGGCAATGGGGGAGTAACACGAACACAGCAAGGAGGAACTGTCCAGGGCAACAAAGAGATACAGGCACAAGGCAAGCCTAATGAAAGGGTAGTATGTTGTCTGAAGCGGGCTGTTGAAAACAACCTGTACACAGTCTGGAACTGAAGCAAGTTCAGTCCTGAGTCTCTTTAGTCCTCTGTTCTTCACAGCCCACTACAGAACCCACAGGGCAGCTGTACCAGAGCTAGTTAGCACAGAGAAATGACAGTGCTACTACTACAAATCACTTCTAGTTCAAACTAGCAACACCTGCTGTGAGTTTAATGATTTAGACACTGCCGGTAAACCAGGTTATAAATGGACACAGTGGCACACATGGGATTTAAATATTTTTTTCCAGCCTTTTAAAAACAAAGCTTTTAAAGCCAGAAAACATAAACTTTCAGAAAATACATATAGAATTTCAGGAAGTATAAAGGTACATGATCCTTTCATGTGTTATATTCTAGTTTCTTTAACTGAGGTGATAATATAATGCTACTTTCCCCACCATCAGAGAGCCCTCACTTTATGACTAAAGAGAAAGCCTCATAAGGTAAGAGGAACTGCATCCTCTGAACGGTGGCAATGAAACACATCTAGAGGATGAGATTCTCCCCATGTCTCTACCACAGTATTCTTGACTGATTGTGGCCAAGCTGCTGAAGTCTCTGCTCACAAGCCATCATTAATCACATGCTCATCTGCTGGCTGCCTAAGCAAGACAGCCAGGTCCAATCTATAGAAGGGATGAGCATGCCTAGATGCTCACAATGTCTACCAGAGTTGTGCTTTGGTCATAAATATTAAGTAGTCTGTAAAAAATAATAAAAATCAAGATCTAACTAAATTTGAAACCCTGTCTGTAAAAGCAAGCTAATAGTTCTCGTATCACCTGGTAAAAGCATGAATAATTAAATCAAATATTGATATATATATATATATCTGACACAGATGCTACAGCAATAAGAAACATAAAGAGCTGAGTTTAAATGGCTAACTTATGCCATAAATTTAAATGGATAGCACGATCTGCAGCCACCCAATGAATACATAAAAGATGAAATGGCTACTAATTCAGTGTACTCCATCCAGCCTGCGCAACAGATGAGACAGTTGTCCCACGAAGAACTAAAACTCTTAACATGTGATGATATAATTTAAAGAAGTATCCTAATAAATTTACACAGAGCTACCACCAAGCTAATTATGGAATTTCTGACTTTTCAAGTAGCTTACAGTCCAACCTTAAACATTTGCTTTTAAATTATTTTATCATAATTCAATTTATTTATAGGCATGTCTGTAGTATTCTTTGCCACAGTAACTCGAAATCTAAGTTTCTTACTAAAAGATGACTCAGCCTGTTGCAACACTTCAATGCTACCTAAAAATCTTTGGTGGGTTTAGCTTTCTAAAAATACCAGACAGTCTGAAAAACACTAGAGCAATATTAGCCATCTTCTTGAAGTATCTTACTAACATGTCAAACCACACCACTTCACTTGCTTGACAAAGCCTGGGATTAACTAAAGAAAGAGATCTGTTTCGGCCACCAAAGGAAGCACAAAGCCAAAGCTACTCACCACTTTCCATCGATCTTTGACCACATAATTGGCCGGAAGAATGTCGACCTGTTCCCCTCCTCCGCTCATGTTTGGTTCGTCCTTGATGACTGCTGCTAGGCACTGCATTTGCCAGCCAGAGAGTATTTTAGTAGCTCCCAATTTAAATGAGCCATTTATCTGGGGAAAAAAGGGGCAGGGGGAAGGAATGACAAAATTAGTACAGGTTACGGCGGAAGTATATGTTACATTTCCACAGGTTTTCGTTAATGATAAATCAGAACCAGTCTCTTAGGAAATAAGGCAAACTCACCTTGCGAACATCTGAGCTCACTCCATGCATAAACATGGCAGACGCAACCATGCTTCAAGTCAGCAGCACAAACTAAAAGGGTGACAATTACCAGCTATACCATGCAGGAATCTAGTGCTCTTGGGCCTGACAGCCAACAAGACAAAGGAGAATCTAATGCCAAAAGCTGCGAGAGCTGTTATTGTTACCAGGCAAAAAGGTCTTGCTTTAACAGAGCAGCTGCTACATAGGCAGATTTTATGGTTTTCATTGGACGACATCCAACACAAATCAGAAAGGTCTGCCAGGTATTGCATTCAATAAGCCTAAAAGCATCTGAATAGGGTAGAAGGGCCTTTACAGAGCCAGGATTATAGACACTATCACTGTGATGAACAGCCAAGCAAAGAAGATGGGGATGGTTAGAAAGGGCTTCAGCCATGTATAAATTAGCCCCCCTCATAGCATACACACAGTGCTAAAAATGATCAAATTAAAATACAGAGAGATATCTTGTTCCTAGTGTGTTTGCGTTCTACCTCATGAGCCTTTTTCCTGCTTTTATAGGGAGCTCCAGATAGCCTATGCTAAGATTAATTTTATTTAGAGGTTTTTTTAGTTATAATTCTACAAAAATAACTTTCAGATACACATTAACTCTACTTTCCTGGGAGAAAATGAATTGTAACAGGACTAATAAAAGATCTTCCTAATGCATTTCGTCTCTTCCTGCAAGATATTTTGCTGGCTTTAGAAGTAGGCCAGATCTTTTATTAAGCTTTCTTGGCAGTTCTATCGTCCTTCCCTCAAATTATGAAATATTTTCCTTTCTAAAAATGAGTGTTACTGTATCATTACTAATAGTGATATTAACAACATAAATACCAAATTAGAAAAAAGACTAGAGCTGGTCATTCAACCATCACACTTCTTCAGGCCCCAAAAAAGGAAAAAAGTCACTAGTGAATTATGAGCTCAAGAAGAGGAAAAAAAGCTCATTCCCTAGCAATAACAGCACTGAGAAGGAAGAACAAGAAGTGACCAGCATGTAGTGTGCACAAGGAAGAAGCAGACAGAATTATGTCCAACGTGCAAGACAGAGGATGATCAAACAAAACATGAACAAAGGATCTCAAAGAGATCTTCTCAAAAGAAGATTTCCTTCTAGCTGCAGAAGATAACTACATGGAAAAAAGGAGTGATAGACTAAATGCAGTAAGAGGGCTGCTGAGAAATATTCATACAGTCCAACATCTGCTAAAGTACAATCAAAATGCTAGAAGAGAAATAAGAAGAAACTGAATATTAAAGAAATTCAGAAGAAAGGTGCTGCAAAATGCTCCAAATTCTCATAGAAATAGTCCTGCACCTGTATAGGGTAGCAGCCCTTTCAGTCACCAAGGTACTGAAGCAAGAAACTGGAAAGCTGTCCAATAAGAAAAGTATATGCCGTGTTTGGCAGCATGTGTTGTGCTTCTTCTTCGTAATGAGCAAGTCTAATGCCATTCCCACGCTCCTTTATGCTCACCGGAACATCTGAACTGACCACCCCAAGCTACCTGTGAGCTCTCCACAAGCTGCGCATCCAGCCTCCCCGCACATCACCACAGGCTTCACAGGAGAGAGAATCCTCGCAAAAATCTTTTCTAAGGCTGGCTTTTCTTTTGTTATTTAAATAAAAGTAATTTAATTTCAGACTGTCCCGAACACTCAACATTCCAAATATATAAAAAACCCAACAAGGTACAGAGACAGGTATCCCCTCCCTACTCTTGAAGGTCTCCTAGCATCACTTCATGAAGGCAAGTACAGCTCAATGTAGACTCTGGATTGCAGGGGAATCAAAGGCAGCTAGAGATCCAGGACACGGGGTGGTAGTAGCAACAAAAACAGATAGAAAGGAGTTTAGGATTTTTCCAGAGAAAGTCAGCCATGTGCTGTTTTTTTCACTTTGAAGCAAAACATCTAAAAAGTACAGTACATGATGTACACATTAGCGACGAAAGTGCATAATAAGATTTCAGTCTAGTGACTACTGGTGGAAAGTAATCCCAAGGAATAATTTTAGAGGAGAGACAAAGCATGAAAGTCAATGAGTGCTCAAGCCAGCCAAGGTAGAACTGCTTTCCCTGGGGCACTACTCCACGTCCCTTTATCAATGTTATACTACATGTGTACAGAGATAACATGTTTGTTATTTAAAGGAGTCACATAAATCTTCACTGGCTTTGAATCAGAACAAAATCCTCCTGGGTATTACCATGAATAGCAGCCATTTGGCAATAAAGAATTACAGAACCATATAGTCAGAGTGATGCAGCCAAACCAAAAGCCTATTTAATTACAGCCCAAGACAAATTTCAAGCTGTTTTAGATCACAGTAGCAGCAAAAAGCAGTGTTAATACCAAAATTTGTTCCTGAGGCAGTACTAATACTGCAGAACATGCTCAGAACTATGGACCAAGGGTTTACTAGAGTAACACTGAAGCATTGCCTACACCCATGGCAAAATGTAACACGTTAACCTAGATGTCCAGAAGCATCACAAAGAAAAGGATAAAAGAAGGGATGAAATTACCTTTGTGAAGAAAAACATAAGCACATTTAACCAATGCTTTTAACTCGTGCATTATTGTAATTCCTTCTACATCAACAAAATATAGTGTAAATATTGTTTGACTAGCACCAAAGCCTGCAGCCAGCCCTCTGCTAGAGCTGAATTTGCTAATGTAGCTACAAAAAGGGAGGTGGTAAAGGATGGTCAGTGGGGGAAAGGTAAGGCACTATCATCTCTTCTCCAACACACAGCACAGAGCATAATTCCTGCATGTTAAATGTTAAGTGATGTTAAGGGGATCTGGAGGAGAGAGGAAAGGATTATATCTCTCGAACTCCAGTAAAGCTGTTCCTGATTCAAAGGGTGACCAAGCATATGATTTTTGACATATCTGCATCACTTTTAGCTTTAAAATGTATAGACTGTAGGATGTAAAGATATAGAATTCTGAAGATAGCGGCTGAGAAGACAAGAACTTTCAGACTGTCTTTTCCTGCAGGAAATGTACAGGATGTCAAGAAAAGATTGTACCCGTCTCCCATGAAGACAGGCAAGAGAGATGAGCAATCCTAAGATACTTCAAAACTGTCTTCCTAGAAATAGCAAGTGAAAGCAGAAATGAAAGCAGCTGTGAGAAAGAAAGTGACAACAACTGGACCAAATCCCATCTCTTAATCAAACTCAGCATGAAGAAGTGTGAAATCAGCTCTTGCATACTGCTGTCTTCTAGCCCATACTGGAGAATCTTTATGGTTTTATAAGTTTAGCCCTGGCCTTTAAAAAAAAAAAAAAGAAAAAAAAAAAAGAAACCCCAAACCCATGCTTAAACTAATAAGCCCCACTACATATTCTGACACGCTGCTCTGCAGGCTGTTCCTTCTGTCTGGCATTAAGACAATGCCAGTCAATAGCACTCGTGAGTAAATTGTCTCATTTTTAAGCCAGCTTACAAAAACCTAATGCACTATAGCAGCAATTATTTAGCTGACATGAAAATCAAGAACCAGCAGAGAAGCATGACTGAGATAGGCAACAGTAACTTAGGGGAAAGTCTGCAAGAATTTCAGTGTGAGGCCTGATGTTGCAATTAGTGTGGCAGAGTCTTCCATCACACATATCTGCCTTGTTCAAACCTGTGTTCATCAGTAGACAAACTAGACCGAGCAAAAGTAACTTCACAGAAGTTGTTAAACTGAAGAAGTCTTCACTGCAAATGCTAAAAGCTTACATAGATTGAAAAAGGGACTTGACAAATTCACTAAAAATAATAATAAAAGAATCCATTAAACAGTTACACGCAAATGTTCCATCTTTAGCTTAGGAAGCCTTCAATTCACAAATCACTGCAGGTGGCAAGAGCATTCTGCAGAGTCATTTTATATGTTTTCCCTACTCTTATTCTCTACCCTAGATAGACTGGCCTAAATGGACCTGTGATATGTATGATTCAGTATGGCCAGACTTGCGTTTTTACTAGTTACTTTCAGATGAAGTAGTAGTGTACATATATATGTCTCCTTTATTGCTTCAAGGAGGTCAGAGAGCAAAAAAATAAAGAAACAATCAAAGTCTCACATACACCACCCATTTACTTATCTTACAATGTTCTCTTTCATGCAAGCAACATTTTAAAAAGCTTTACTGGAAAAATTATTTCCCAATTTTACAGGATCATAGCACTCTTAAAATTAAACTTGTAAATATGGAGCACTCCCTCTGGAAATTCCTAACATATGTAAGAGATCTTTCCTACGTTAGCTTACCTCAATCTCAATATACTGTGGTAGCAGTGCTGAAAATACAGCCAAACTCAAACATCAGGTTGAAAACTCAGACACAAGGTGGTTATTAAACAGCAGAACAAAGCTATGGAGGTCTGTCTCTCACCATCTTACTAAAGGTCCTGGATAATCTTAAGTGTCTTAATCTCACTGTGGAGGAATTGCAATATCCCACTTTATTTCAGGGCACATCCTCACCTCTGGAAGCCTACAAATTAGAACAATTAGAACAAGTGAATTTTATTTAGACTGCAGTACCCACATGACCCTCTTTACTTGATCAAATTCCCCACCATGAACACGGGATTCACTTTAAGAGCAGATTCCAACAGTGTTTTAGAAAACTGTTGCAAACTACAGCTTTGAGACAAAGCTGGACATTTGCAAAAACAAAAGTAGTAAGCCCAGCAAACCGCAATCTCCCTGTCCATTAAGCCAAAATGAAACAGATGCGGTGGGGAATAAGAGGAGAATATAACAAGTAGGATTGAGAGTGCTTGGAAGTAAGAAAGAAAACCAGTGGAGTTTCCAAGTGCAACCAAGCAGCAGAACTGGGGCTCAGTTAAAGGCAGCACTGAGCACCCCACTGTTTTACAGATATCACCTGTTTCCATTACACAATACTAATTATAAAAATGAAATCCTCACATTAGAACAACCAAAACCCCAAATCTTTGTATAAGTTGTACCATGCACTAACATTCTGTTATTAAGGTAGAAATGCATATGACAGTACAGGAAACAAGTTGATTAAAAAAAAACACAGTGCACTGGACTAACAGCCCCTCAAGCCCTGAAATACATCATACCTCCTGCTGAACTTGAAACAGCAATTAAAAACAAGTAATACGCTGTTAGGGTAGGTCTGACAGCAGGAGCTCAAAAGGTTCTGAATTGTTCCTTGAAGAGACATATCTTCCTTCATTGCCTGCCTCTGCTGTGGCAAACCCTGCTTAGAGAGTAGGCTCAACTCCTAGCAGCTGCAGCTTAAAGTCTCCTCTGTGACATATTCTTCTCATAGGCATGCAATGGCATCAGCCTTAGAAATTCTGGATTTGCTATGCACAGCATTTCATTTCTGTAAAAAACAAAACATCTGAAGGTGAGGTTGCAAGAAACTGGGACTGTTTTTCACCTTTGACAGGTTTATGACCATTAAGGAGTGATGTAGCTATGAATGGGGAAAAAAACAAAACAAAGAACATCCCCCCAAAAAAACTGCAATGAAGACAGACGGGTCTGGATTCTCTGCTTACATGAGGCTCCACTGAACAGAACATACATAAATATAGTAACAGATGCACCTTGACAGCATTATTATGGTTACCTGGTTGCACGGTCAACTGAATGTACTATTGCCTGCACAGTGACTTATAAGTAACAGCATACACCTAAGCAAATCAAACAAGATCACCAAACACACAATTTCATACTGCCAGAGACTATACTCACATACATTACAGAGCAGTCAGACACACCAGTGATTTCTGTGCCAAAACCACCTATCGACAGGGAGAATCAGCACAGTTAATTATGACAACAAATCATTAGGAACACACACCAGTTAAATACACCTGCACTACTGGCAGTTTATGCAATTCTAATCCTCTCCAACTACATCTCAGTAGCAAAGCTGAAAACCAGGGAGCAGGAGAGTTTGAGAGGAAAGTATATTACCTTCCACCAATCTCTCTGACAGAGTTGCTCCAATTTCTGATCCAAGCAGAAAACTAAATCTAACACCAGGAAATCCCTCTAATATAATAACCAGCTTCACCTCTACTAATTTAAAAGGCAAACATTATGGTCTGCTTATAGTAAACATTTAACTGCAGTTTAAGTGTATCTACCTGCAAAGTCAATACAGATCACTACTCGTAAAGCTTGAGAAGCCTGCTGGTAGCCAAAACAAATATATCTGAATAAAACCAAGAACTAAACAGAGATTATACTTATGGTATCAGACTCAATCTACACATGACACCACCAGAAACACCACACAGAGGTATGTTTTCATCACCCGAACCTGGACCAGTTTGTTTAATTGATCTTTAGGTAATGTGAAGTGTCCCTCTTAGGCAAGTCCTTTCCTTTCTCCCTGCAGAGTGCTTTTGTGGGAAGCCTGTTACCCATCTTCCTTCAGTACATGGCCACTCTAAGTTGCTTTTCATAATTATGATCAACAGTATCTTCCTCAAATCCTTATTCTTAGAGAACAGTATTTTACCTTGAATAAGCAACTCAGCCATACAACAAACTGATAACATGTTGCTCAATGGTCTTTTAATAACCTAATATAAGAGGTTACATACAGAGCACACAGACTTGAGATCAATCATTTTAAACCTCCATACCAGGGAAAAGAGTGCTCATCTTACACATTCAAATAATTTTATGATAGATGCAGTCACCATAATTATCAAGGATTAAATAAACTTGTCAAAAAAATATTCAGGGCTTAGGAATGTAACAGTAAGGTCCTGATCAGAGATTTGGTATTTTGATTCAAGTTCTGCAAGATGGGGTATTTTGCAGGTAAAAAAATCACATATTTATGGATTTGCCGCATGGACTTCATGTTGCCAAGCGCTTTCTGAAATTGAATAATAATTACCATGAATGGGGCAACTGCCACTTGCTGCACTGATATATCAGACTAAATGAGACTAAGTCAGACAAATTTTTGCAGTCCTCAAGCACACCGCTGATCACAGTAGAGATGCTGTTTGTAATTACACAGAATAGATTTCCTGGGACTGACAAAAATGTGTTATCATGCCAACTGTTAGTCACTCAAATCATTTCTATACCGCCCTTTGGTAACCATTTTTCCCATTTTTGTAAGAACTCTCCCCACTGGTTAGAGCATGCTCAGGGGAACATGTTCAACCTTCCTCTGTCCCCTGCAGATCTACAGTGTCATTCTCTGATCTGCAGCCTCACCATTTTTTGGTTTGCATTTGGTGACTTGCCCGAAGGCGATGTCCTCATGGCTGACCCACTTTTTCTTCCACCCCTGGGAAATCCCAGTGCATTCTCAACCATATTCAATGGTTCCCTGAGCTTTTTTTCCTCAAAGACAAAACTCCCCAGAGGTGTAAAACTTGAGTTTAGATTGGAAGCTCAAATTTCATTGTTATTTGAATGATCTACAGTTCTAGAGGAATTTGTTTCCTGTGTAGTTAATATCTAAAGATAATATTAACAAAGAAAATAATAACATCAAGGCAGATAATGGCTGTGGCCTGCACCTGTTTTTTTCTATGCCTGAACATCCTAGAAAGATATATGAAGACTCTTGTATATGCAAGCACAGCCTGTTTAATTTCTTTCTGCACTGCTGTGTGAGTCAGTTTCCAAGGAGAAATGGTGTTACTAAGATTATGGATGAGTTTTACAACCTGGTTTGGAATGCCTCTAGATAAGCCATTTCCACATGTGTCAATGATGCCATCTAGTCCACAACTGTCAGTATCTGCCTGCATTCTCCCAGCCCATGCAAATAATCATTTCCCATCCAAAAGTTTTCTTATCTGTTGAATTAAGCAGTTCTATAAGTTAGGCATATGGGTCTTTTCATTCTGCTTGTTGTGCTTGACAGAAAAATCCCTTGAATATCATTATTAGGAAAACCAAATATCTTCAAAATGTGATATTCGGCACAGATTCATTGTAATAAACAATATTTGTACTTTGATCCTTAATTTGCCAGTGCTGTGCCAGGTAACTGGATCCTGAGAATTTCCTATTAGAGAACACAGATGGTCAGAATGTGTTTCTATAAAAAGGCATCATAAACCGTATGTGAACGTGAAAATAATTCTAATTCTATTCATAGGTGTAATAAAGTAATGGAAAACTAAATTTTGTACGTGAGCTGGCGAACGCTCGTAACAATTTTTCAAACTGATCTCAACCTGAAATAAGTAATTGTGCATTCTGTGCTCAACTTGCCAGAGTAAGCTGGCTACCAGCAAACACTTTTAATAATACTCCACAGACAGAACAATTACTGGTTCAAGTCCAGCCTAGGATGTTTGGAGGGGAGAAAAAAAAAATGTGTATCATTTCATCACAATCAGAAACACAGGTAGCAAGGTTAAAGAAAATTTGTTTCGCAAAAGCAGCAACAACCACACTAAAAACACCAGTTTCAAATTGCCATCAAACTTGAAAATAGGCTGCAGAGACCTATGTGACCAGGTAGCCCTGAGTCCTAGAACCCAAATGCCTCCTGCCATTTCAATCACATCAACTGTTGCAAGAGTGAGAAAATACTTGACTATGTGCCCTTTGCATTTGCACCTTCCACATTTTTTTTTTCCCATTAGCTCAATGGACAAAGCCTGTTAAGCCTCATCTCTGCTTCATAACCAACCGCTCCTGATTCTTTCTAGACATGAAGAACAGCAGAGAGGAAGTGTGCATCTTCCACAAAATGCTTCTTAATACAAACAAACTCATGCTCAGACATATATGAATAAGTCATGCATTGCTACACAAAGAAGACAAAAAAAAGAGAGGCAATTCTGTTCTTGCCTAGAACTGGGGAGAGTCTGGTAACAGGCCATGCCTCATGGTCACTGAAAAAGCTGGAGCTGAAAAAAGGCAGAAAGATGCCTTCCAGCCACCTGAAAACTAAACTCTTCAAAATACATGTATCTTATCCAAAAGACAGACTGAAAATCTAATGAATGTAGTGCATAAGTATCTCCCTATAATGAAAATTTAAGAAACTGAAGGGTTCTCCCATGCTAGCTCATCTTCAGCTAGAAGCCAAAGCCTGACAACTGCAAATGAGTTTTTCATGGGAGTCTTCCTTAAGGACTGGTGAACAAGGGAGATGGTGGATTCTAGATTTCTTGCTCTTTTCATTTCAAGGCTGGGCACCTCTTGTTTTCTGATCAAGGATTGGCATCTTTAAAAAGGCATGCTTTAGCTATTTCAGATTTTATTAAAACCAAAAACAATGACAAAAAAGAACAAAAATCACATTTTGGGTGCTAATGAATGTGAGATTCAACAGAAGCACTGTTATACCACATTATCTACATTCCCTCCTCCATAAACCCTACAGACAGACACTGATCCTGGATCCACAGCTTCAGGTTCCTGGTTAGCCAACCTAAAAACCTACCTGCAATGAAGAGAAACAGTTGCCCTCTCTCCTGCCAGCTCTGAACTCCTGCACAGGATTTCACCATGGGTCAGTTCAGTGACTTGTACCAGCAGAAAAACTATTCCTCTTCCTAATAAATAAGATTATTTCCTTGGCTTTGAGCTCCTTGAACTGGTTCGTTGTAGAGTCAGTCAAATGCAAGTGCCAGCACAATGGAGCCGTACCTCAGATCCATTTCAGCTTCAGTCAAGCTGTGCTCTGTGTTTGTCTCCACAGCAGGAAGCCCTCAGCCTTCCATGAGATCACAGGATTCAGCCACTTCTGCTTAAAAGCAGTGGAGTAACTCTGCCTAAGGACAACTTCTATTTTCAAGGAAAGCAAAATTTAAAGAAACCAGTTAGTTTCAGTAACTTACTTACATAACCCCTAAACTAGTAAATTTAAGAGTCTAATGCAGCTAGATTCTGTTTAAATAATTGAAGATGTAATTAAACCACAAAGCTCTAAGTCTCCCAACACAATGTCACCACAAAGGTGACTTCTGTTCTCTGACTGAGGTATTTCAGCAAGCAAGCAAGCAACAACTTTCTCTTCTACTTGAAATGAGGGAAACAAACCACACAATTTAATGGAGTGTCCAGTCAAAATGAGCATTGCACTGATGACTATATGAAGGTAAAAGACAGTTAGCTACACCATTCCCTTGAGTGAGCAGAACACGTATCAAGAATTTAAGCTATATGTCAAGAAGACTATAAAGTCCCTAGTACCTACCTGTAGAAGTGAAATTTAAAAAAAAGTTATGCTAAAAGAAGAGGGAAACAACAGACTACCTACCCACTGACTGCTCTCCACTACCTCTAAAAAGGCTGGATGCTGAGAAGCAGGCAGCAGCACAGCAGAATGGCGAGACCACTACAGTCTGCTTCAAGTGTGGCACATACACCTCTGAACAGATGTACACGCACCTCACAGTCCTCAGAAGCAACGTAGTGTTTTCCACAGTAGGGATGGATGAACTGCACAAATCGGGGTTTGGGGAAGAGATGAACTTCAGATATGTTCCTACCTTCAGACTGTGCTCACACCAAGGAGGGAAAAAACCCTTGTGGCTACCAATGATCCTGCTGGTGAAACCTCCTCACTGGATGGCAGTATACCATCCTCTTGCACCAGGAATACACACCCACCGGGCAGAGGAAAAGGAAGGCTGCAGAGTCAACTCAGAGAGCTGGCCTGAATTTGTGAGGTGAAAGAACAGTGCGGTGACCTGACAGTCAGGTGCAAGAGTGGCACACCAGGTGCTGGGAGGCAGATTCTTATGCAGAACAAGCTGAAGTGCACTATGATTGAGGCCTATACAACCAAGTTCCACATGGAGATGCCGAACAAGAAATGACTGTTCACCACTTTTTCCAATGCGTTAAGGAAGCAGCAGCAGGCAACTCTCACAGGTGGCATGTTTGAAATAAATGCAAAGCACAGAGAAGTTGTGCAATGTCCTGCTGCAAGACACAGTGGAGGTTAGTATTTGCAACGAGTCCAAAGAACTAGACAAATTCATAGAAAAAAACATCTAAGAAAAACAAAAGCAAAAAAAACCCCACCAGCCAGTGGAGGACAACTGAGTATGATGACAAAAATCTCTGACCAAAAAAAAAAAATATCACTGAGCACTGAAAGAGCACTCCAGGAAAATGGCACTGCCCACCATCTCCAATCTCCGGCTAGCCCCTGAGCATTTAGTGTTGGTCATGGTAACAGGTAAGACACTGGGTGGTCTAATCCATAACACCCATATCTGTATCACCCTAAGGAGAAGGTGGCAAAGCATTTTCTGTATGGCCTTCAGGGGTATAAAGGCCAAGAATGATAGCCTGGATGAAATTCCAAGTTCTGTCTGATGCAGGGTAGGGGAAAAAATGGCATAAATTCAGAACAGACTCTACTCACCCACCCCACCCAGCCCCAGTGCTCCAGGGAACAAGGTACACAGAAAGAGGCCAGGTCACCAAGGGGAGGAATAGTACTACACACTAAAGAAAAAAATAGACTCAAATGAGATAGATAAATTAATTTTACCAAGCCAGAACAGAAAAAATCTAGTAGTAAAACTACCCCATCAGACCAGAATAAAGCAGGAATGGTGATTTGCCTTGGGAGAACAGACGGGCTGCCCCTTTAGGAAACAGGCAGCAATGGGGAACTTCAGTTTCCTCATGGGGATCAGGACATGTTGCTTTAAATAGTACATGAAACTTTAAATAGTAACTTTATATCTGAACAGTAACTCAACTTTGTTGAGTAAGAACAGAAATATATCACCTTTAAAAAAAAAAAAAAAGTCTTTTGCCAGTGGACCTTCTGCTTGGTCCTTTAAATTGCTTGATTTTAATTCTGACAATTTGTACAAACAAAAAATCTTCTAAACCAGAAAATGTGTGCAAAAGAAGAAAACATCACAAATTCTTCCAAGTTAAATATGATATTTTTTCTTGATGGTTTTAAAGACATGAAGCAAATTTCTACAGATAAAAACTATGTGTTTTCCACACATACCTGATCAGAGGCCAGCCAGCCAGTCTGATGGATGACAGATGGACAAGAAATAGAAAGACTGAATAGAGGAAAGATAAGAAATGCCAAGGATTTTTGGTTGTTCTCTGTTTTAAAGAGCTCTGCAGAGGATCTAAAAAATCACACAGTCTTACCTCTGCACCAGACCTATTAGGAAAGTCTATGTGCTTTTAGGAAGACTCAACAAGCGCACAAATAGGATCATCTCCCTAACAATGTCTCTGGATAGCCAAAACCTTCCAGTGTGGTACCAGACCAAATGCCTTAAAAATTAAGATGTCCCAGGATAAAACTAAAGTTTTTCTAAAACTAGTAACTGGCTAAAAGAGAGGAAGACACACAGGAATGCATAGCTAGGTTTCAGAACAGAGCACTGTTACAAGCGCAATGCCACACCTTGTGTACATACAAAATGATTCAGGCTAACAAATAAAAAGACTGAAAAAAATGCAGACTGCAACACCAAGAAGGGTGTAACTAGGGCAAGCATGCCATACGTGTCCTCTTAGCCTTTCCTTAAGCATCATCTCTCGGTCACTAGTAGAAAAAGGACTGGAGCAATATGGGGTTTTGGCCTGAGCAGTGGGTTTATAATCCTATAATTAAAACCTTTTCACTAGACATCAACTTCACCTTATCCCTTTTGCAATCTCTTCATAACTGATTGGAAGGCTACCAAAGCCTTCTACACACAGAGCCTCTGGGCTGACGGTGAGCCTCCTAACATTTACTGTTGCACAGACAACAAAGCATCCACTTCCATCTGTCATGGCTGACACTAAAGCTCTTTCTTAAGGCTAGGCTGCCCCATTTCTTCAGAGAAAAGGAAATCTGCACCCACAAGCATTCTCTCTGCTCCCCGTTACGCCTATACAGCTGGAGTCTGCCCATGATCTGCAGTTTGTTCCTTTCATATTGTTCACCAAATTAAAGATGACATGGTTTGACACCAAAAGGAAAGGGTTTCCAAGCACATCTTATTTGATTACATCTACAGTCCATCACAATGTCAACATCTTCCTTCTCAACTACAAAAAAGACCTTTCCCATGTAAACAGCTGAGTAGTGAAGACAACTTAATGGAAAACAGTCTAGAACTGGGTAAGACCAAAAGGGATCGCGAGTCTGACAGAAAAAGCTAGTATGGCAATTTTGTTCTTTTCCCTCCATCAAGTCTAATATATTGATGTATCTGCTGGTTTCAAATAAACGGAAAAGTTCGTGTGAAAAAACACTTGATACATTGAGTTCCAAGTCACATTGCTATTGCTAGATTATTTCCCTTATCTTCTGGGATAACTGTTGTGGGTCTGAACAAGAGACCAAGTGTTGGTCCTGCATGACATGGAGGACTGCCATTGTCAAGTTTGCAGCTGGTGAGACTCTTACAGGCAAGGGAGTTACAATTCAGGTTCAGACATACAGTGTGAAAATCACATCACCTCTCTCACCTCACACCACTCCTTCCAAGTGCTTCAATAAACATCCAACACATTCTTCCATTCCTCCTGTGCCCTGGGGGGAGGCCTCATAGATGGCCTTTATTCCCCTCTCCCAAAGCAATCTTATCATTCCAATTGGACCGTGTCCCACAATGACATTTAAGGGGATTTCAGGATGTTTCAGAGGAATACCCACTTTCTGGTTATTTTTGATGGAAGAAGGGGAGGGAAGCACTAATCGTGTCCATTTGTGTGTCTTATTCAGTAAACTAGCAGAGCTTAAACAACCTTTTAGCAAATGCTTCCACAACCACTCCACCAAACATTGGGCTGTGCCTTGCAATGTTCAAAGGAGAAGATACTAACAAAGCCAACAAACTCTTAAAAACAAGGGAACAGTTTACAAAGCCCTTGAGGACTTTCTAAAGACATATTCCTCTATAAGGCCCTATTTTCTGTCTTCTGCTCTGTTTTCAAAGTCAAACAATGTTACTGGAAGGTCATTATGAAGCCCTGGCAAATGAATCTAATCTAGTACCTTCCCAGGATGGGGAGTTATTCCTGCAAAGTTTATCTGGACCCAGCACATTGATACATAAAGAAGACCCAGGCAGAAAACCAATAGTACACAATTGAAGATGTGAGCCCACAGCAAGATCCACAAGAGACTAGTGGGCTATTATTAGGATAAGCTATAAAGTCATGTGGCAAACTTTCTGTAAGAGAGGACAAGAAAACAGCATGAAGGGATTCCAGCACTAAAAATAAAGAAGAAATAGGGATTTGGCTCTTTCTGGATCACAGGGCACCCTTTCTTTGGAAAACAATGACAAGTACTAACTGCTTCTATTGGAGGAGACTCCATGCTACCTGTTGCAGAGATACACTGGCCTTCAACACCAAACACTGGGGTTGGGATGAAGAGGGAAGGGGAAGGAAATCCACAAATGGGCCACGAGTGCCACTTTATGAGCACCAACCCTGGGAGCTGGCGAAATAGACTTCCTAACACCAGCGACGCTCCCTTCTGGAGGATCAAGAGCACTGATGGGAATCCAACTTTCGTCTTGAAAACTATTCCAAGAAAAAAAGGTTAGGCAGGTATCCCCAAGACTGATCCTGATAAAGCTGTCCCACAAAGGCATGATAATTCCAGTGTTTTTCTTTGCCAGTCAGAGAAGAGGAACTTTGCCCATTCCCAAAGGAATGAGATTACCATAAAGCACTCAAAAGCACACAGAACACAACAGTAACAGCAGCGGACACCACACACACCATTCGTGAGCATCACATCTCAAAAGTTTCTGATCCCACATACATGAGCATGAGAATGTTTGTTACGAGCTGGATGATCACTGGCACACAGAAGCAAAAAAGGCCAAAACATTAACACATAATTCCTAACCTGCCCCTCTTATACTGACGGATAGTCTCAAAAGAAGCTGATACACTGAAATGTGGTGAATAACTACTAGTGAGACAGTACTAATGCACGCTGTTCTTTAGTCATAGGACCTGTGTAGGCACAGCACCTATACGCATTAGTGTTGAAGGAACATTAGCACACTATCTCACAAGAAACATGAGGTTAAAAATTCTCAGGCTGAAAATCTCTGTTGTTACTCACTGAGAAGTTTGTTGCTGAAAGGTAGCCTTTTCAGTGACAGGGCAAGGAGCAGAAAGAAATTAATGTAAAATTCAGTAAAATTAGGAAACCTAATCAAAGTGTCTATACTTCCTGCTTGAAAGCCTAAGTAAATTCAAAAATACAGAAGAAAGATTTTAACATACAGCTGGTTTCAACTGCTCGGAAACATGATACCAACAGGTACTGAAATTCCCATCCCCCCAAAAACACAGGGGGTCTTCAACTTGGCATGCAAGTAGTTCAGCAATACTGATGGAGTGGCACTGTCACTCCAGCACTTCATATAGCATACTGGTTCCTCACTAAAGGCAAGATGCACTTCAAGGTCATGGTGTTCATCTTGAAAGTTCTCAGTGGGTCAGACCCAGGTTACTGGATACCTCCTCTCCTGGTATACAGGGAAAGCATAATGACTACAGTCACAATGCAAACTTGGGCAGCACGAGCAATAAAAGACACAGTGGCAGAAGACTTCAAGCTAAAAGCTGCAGAAGACATGGCAACGCACACAAGAATAAAATCTCCTACCCCACGAAAGGTAACGAGGAGAAACTCTCACCCTCCCACCTCTAACCCAAGCGCCAAAGAGTTATCCCAGAATAACACAATGAAAACGCTCCCTCCCCAAAAGCCTCTACAGACCGGGCTGGCTTTCCGGCATTCGGTTAAAGAGGTACCTAGTGACACCTGGAAGGATGCTCGTCCCCTCACCTCGGGAGGCAGCCTGGCCCCGCGGAAAGAGCTGACACCCTCCACAGGTTCGCCCCACGGGTCCCCGCAGGCCCCGGCCCGGCTGCCACACAAGGCCACAGGCTGCCTTCGCACCTCAGCCCTCACCACGACACCGGCGGCCGGGCGGGCAGCGGAGCCACCTGGCACCACCCGGCGGGGCCACTGCCTACTCGGCGGAGCCTTTCCGGGCGCGGGGGGGACGGGACACCCCG
>NW_020799097.1:113482391-113490090 GCF_003259725.1 Athene cunicularia
TGGCACCACCACCGGGCACCGCGCTGCCGGCACACGAGACTGGGCACTGCAGCGCGCCGGGACACGGGACGCCGGGCACCGCACTGGCGTGGGGTCGGAAACGGCACCGGCACCGCAGGCACGATCACGGCATTGCCAGGACAGCGCTGCTGCAAGGCTCGTCTCTGCACTGCTGGGACCGGCACTGGCATCACCAGCATGCGGCTGGGGACTGCCCAGCCCGGGGACTGGGACTAGCGCCGGCACTGTCTGCACAGGGCCAGGTGCTGCGCTTTGACCGGGACCAGCACCCCGGGACTGTCTCACCAGGACTGTCCCACCTCACCTGGGACCGTCACCAGCACCTTCAGCGTGGTGCTGGGCACTGAGCTGCTGGGACCGAGAGCAGAGTCAGCGCATCTGCCTGGGGCTGTGTTGCGTTTTACCGGGACTGGCCGCATCACCAGCGTGGGGCTGGCACTGCCCAAATCTGGCGATGGAGCCAACCCCAGCAGTGCTGGCCTTGGTTTTTTTTTTTTACTCCAGTGCTCTGGGGCCAGGACCAGCTCTAGCACCACCAGCAAGGGACTGGTGCGCTACACTGCACTGCCAGTGTCAGCAGCATCGTAATCTGAGCTGGACACTGTGCTGGAACCAGGACCAGCACCACCAGCATTGGGCTGGACACTGCACCACTGGAACCAGAACCATCCCCATCTGCACAGAGCTTGGGTCCTGCCCTGCCAGGGCCAGGAACAGGCCCCACAGGCCACAGCTGGGTGCAGCAGCAGTGCTACTAAAACTGCACCACACACAGAAATGGCTCACACAAGTGAGCCTTTCCCTGCTCGCAGCTGAACATTTTGCCTGTCCCTGGGCAGTTGTGTTCCCCCACCCCGAGGTACACAGCTGTGCCCCTGCTCTAGGGACATGCCATTTTCCATGCTCCAGCTCACTGCTCCTCACCTTATACTTGGAGAGCAGATAAGCATGCATCTCCTACAGATGTGCTGTGCAGTGTGCACGGTTGTGCACTTTCATCCCAGATGTGCACTGCAAATCCCCAATATCCCCAGCTGTACCTTGTACCTGTGTCCTGAACTATGGATGGGCACTGTCCTGTGCTCTGCAGATGTTCATGCAACACTGCAAGGGGCGCTGCTCCCAAACCCTCTCCACAGACTTGTGACACACCCATGTCTTCTCCCTGTCCCCACCAGAGTGACCCAACCCATTGTCAGTCCCTAGCTGGAGGTTCCCATCTGATCTCATAGGTGGGATGTCACAACAGCTTCCACAGGTCTGCATTTCTCCCCAATACCTTGTAAGATGTATCTCCTAGCCAGGACTCTTCTCCCTCCCAAGGCAGTCCCTGGGGGCCAGTGTGGTAATGAGGGGGATATGTTATGAAGATTGACATCCCTGCAGACGTGCCTGCTCAAAGGCAAATCCACCACAACTGTGGCCACCCCCAGCCACTCAGACTAGGGAGAACAGGGCTATCAGGCCCCCATGATGTTCCTCCACTAGCTGAAAGTGGCCCTGTGCCTCCTGCATCGAGGGCTTGCTCAGTGGAAGCATCCTGCAGAGACTTCAGAGATTCTCCAACCCTGCAGCAGCCTATCCATCAGGTCCCAGGGTGTAACAAAACCCTTCAAAGGCAGTGGCATCCTCACGCCCAGGCCCTTGTCACTCTAGGTCTATGATTCACAGATGATTGACAGTTGCCACATGATCTCTCTGTGCTGCAAGTCAAGTTCCCATCACTTGTGTCGCCAAGCACTGGCTCCCGGTGCTAGGTTCTAGAGGGCTCAAAGGAAGCGAGCAAAACAAAAAGATAAAGTGGGGGGGCTGTCTTCTCCTGCAAAGGCCCTTTCGCATGCTTCTTGGTGCCCTTCAGACCCCTTTTTCAGAGGGCTGGTGAAGCATCAAGCAGCAGAGTTGGATTGGAAGAGAATGTCAGTCTCTTGAATGCAGTAATAAGACTTAATGGCCCTTACTGGCCTCACCAGGGGCTCCACCCACACTCTGCCCATGGGCTCCATTTCAGCTTAGTCTTCAGTCCCTGTGCTGATCTTCAACTCAGCCACAGCTGGACCTGTCCATGGACCCTGGCCTGTGGATGGACTTCCTGGCTTGAGTTTGAAGCTGTCTTGTCAGTATGGGCCTGCCCAGGAATCACTGGACACTGTCTGAGCCAGGCTACCATCACTGGACCTGATCATGGTCTGTAGATTGACTACCTGGCTTGACCTAATACCTGTCTCATCACCACAAACTTGCCTGATGACTTAAGCTCTTGGTTGAACCTGTCTACCAATGCTACATCCACCTTGTTTGGGTACTCCAATACTGGGCCCTGGCTGGGGACAGCCTTGCCTTGCTGGCAGGGCTAGCTTCAGAATTAGAACAGGGACTTGTTCAGGCCAGTTTGGAAGTTCTCCAGGGATGAAGAGACCATAGCTTCTCTAGGTCCCTTCACCTCTCTCCTGGGAAAGCAGTTCTTCATGCAATCGCATTCATGTTGCAACTTCTGTCTCTTTAACCTTAATTGAAAGGAGAAGGCAATACCACCCAATGAGCTGAAGCAGAAGTCGAGTGAGAGCTGGTGGCTTCCTAAATTCCTCAGTTGTTTCTATTAGGCAATTGTCTGTCCATGAGTGGATCTCTCCCACATGTGGACACTGAGCCCAGAGCATCGGTGCCAAGCTGGAGGGGATGGAAGAGTTTGGTGCTGAAGCCTTCAGTCTCCCCTCAGGGTGGATATCTTCATCAGCGAGGTCTTTCTGGAACAAAGCACATAGAGAAAACAGTGCAGACTGTACTGGTGCAGGAGAGGAGCCAAATGGTAAGGAAAGTTCAGTGTTAATGAATAGCAACAACAGCACTGGATCACTTTGGTTTGAAATTCAGCCTTGAGAGGGAAACTCTTGAGGGTGGGACAACTGATGGCCTGGTCAGGCTAATGACAAGTGCATTGGAGAGTATGGGCACTAGCAGGGAAAGATACCCAGAAAAAGCAGTGATCTCTTTTGCTACTCACTGATACCATACCAGTGCTGCCAAGGAGTCTCCAGAGGAGAAGGATGCGACACTACTCTAGGTACTGGCTCTGAGCAGTGCCATTGAGGCATTCGTTCCCTGGTGCCAAACATGACATGTCTTCCATGGGCTCCAGACAGATGGCCTGAAGGAGCACCAGGTGCCTTCATGCTGGCACCCTGTGGGGTGCTCCTGCATCCTCCAGTGCCACTGTGCATGGGGCAGCCGTGTCCTGTCCCATGCACTGCAGACAGACCTCGCATGGCAGATGTTCATGCTCTCCTGTTTCTTGGTGCAGGGCTGGGTTCTGCACCTTGGTCCTGTGCTGCATGCTCCACCCAGGCAGGCACCATGTGCTGCATCTGCCTCTGTGCTCAGCTGGGCACTGGGTCTTCAACAGCCTCATCATGACTTTATATCACACTTCCTGAAATATTCTTGGGAGGGAAAGGCATTTTTGTCTATGATTTTTTTAACACTTTTAAGTGTTGTTTGTACTGTGTAAAGAAAATACAAACGTTGCAGCCATTTTAAGGGAAATATGTGCCATCTCATGAGTTAAAGGTTTGCGAGACAAGGCTAGAGATGTTTTTCAGTCTCCTTGCATCTGTCTAAAAGCACTTTACTTATCTGGACATTTCTAAGTATTATTTTTCTCCCTTGTCACTTACTGGACATTTATTACACATTCATAAATGGAAATACAGCAAATCTTTATTTTTCACACTGTTTAGACCTTTATTTCAGGTATGGCTAGATGTGAGCAGATCTGGCAAAGGTTCACATCCCCAATTAGCTTCAGTACTCTGTGCCTTCAAACCTGCCATAGTTCCTGTTGCTGATCTGTGCCACTGAGTTAAAGTGGTACCTGAACAACTGCATTTTAGTTTTATTTCATCCCTGCTCTAAACCTCCCTCAGCCTCCTCTGCAGATGGAGCTGAATGGATCCACAAACTCACTGGATCAGGCATCTCAGAACACGTCCAATTTCATCTGCAGGCCCAAATGTAGCTGAAAATGACCAAAAGATTTTCTTAAAATCTGGGTTAATTGTGTCTTGGGAAGATTTCTAACACAGACCAGTGTGTGCATGGCTCTATAATTATGTTTTTGCCTGGCTCTGTATTTCTCTGTGGAGCTAAATATCATCTGTGTGCATGCCATGTGGGAAGACCGCTGGAAAGTACAGTTAGGAGCAGAACAGTGATAACGAAGTGGCAGTCATTGTGGCAACTGAGACACGGACTCTGTGACGTGCAGAAGGAAAGAGAGAGTTTATTGTTACAATGGTACATACTCATGCTCTCGCATGTTGTTGGTAAAGTTCTTCATAATTAGCAAATCAGCAATTAGACAGCTATCAACCTTTTCTCCTATCAGCATAAGACCCCTCTAACACGCACTGTACAGACCAGTCACCTTCTTGTTCACGCACGGTTCACGCGGCAGTAACTTCTCACAGTTTAGTACTTTTCCACAGTTCAGTGTTGCAGCTGTCCGTTGTTTTTCCCTGTCACCTTGGCACAACTCAGCAGTTTCTTATCTTTCTTCCAAGGCCTGTTTCTCATCAAAGCCTAGCTGTTTCTCAGAGGCTGTGCAAGGTTGACAGGCCGATGTCTCCCACAAGTCACGGATTTCATCATCTTCTTACTCTCCTTTTTAGGCCATTAAGGGAAAAATAGGGGGATGGGCAACTGGAAAACATAACTCATGTCAGATACCTGCTTTGACAGAAAAGATAGAAAGGCAAAGCAAAGCAAAGCAGTCAGAAGGCATGGGTGTGTGTGCCGATAGGGTAGCTGTGCTTGGGAGAGGGGCACAAGCAGAAATCCCCTGATACTCTCTCTCCCCAGTGGCACAGGACTGGTGCTCTCCTGGCTGTCACGCCAGAGAGAGCAAGAGGTGATCTGTGGGGTAAATGCAAAATGACCCCATGGACAGTTACTATGGCGTGGAGGCTGTGACTGGGATTAGCCTGCCTGATGGACTGCTGGCTCTAACCAGCACAGGTTCAGCTGTAGGCTGTGGCTTCAAACTGTCTCCAGGGGATCAGAGATGGATGTGGAAAAGCCAGCCAGGCTTGCGAGGATGCCTGGTGCTCTTTAACCCAGCAGGGATGAAAATCCTGTGCCCCATCCTGCAAACACCTCTGCCTGTGCTCAGCTTTATGCTGGCACTTTTAGGCCCTGCACACCACATTGAGTAAGTCTTTTGTATGTTGGCAGGAATCAAAGATGAGGCCAATAAATAACTGCTGATAGCAGTAAGAATAGGAGCAGAAAGATGCGAGAGGTTGGGTTTTCTGGGTTTGTTTTTGATTTTTTTAGCTACAGCTCTGATCAACAGATATGTGCAGCCAAACTCACCCCCTGCTCAAACCACTACTGCCTTGGTTCATCAGTGCCTGCCATGATATCAGCACAGAAGACCCTTAATATATGCCAAGGGTTGCAGCGATTCAGCAGGTGAGTCTTAGCTGCTAAAATCTCTTGCAGGGCAGTGAGGTTGCCTATCTGGACTGGAAGGCCATGCCAAAGGACTTGACTGCCGCAGACAATGATTTCTTCTGCCCTGGCAGCCTTTGGGAGCTGCCACACAGAGGTGGCTTTGCAAATCACAGTATCTGGACTTCTACAGAGCTGGTAACACCAACATCTCTGTTCGGACTCCATAATGCCAGGAGGGTCTTCCAAATGGAGACACAGTGAATGCAGGAGGCAATTCCATGACCCATCTTTTATCCAGCACCAGCCTTTCCTGGCATACTCAAGCAATGTACTTCATAATAAGAATTGCTGTAGCACCTCACTTCTCAAAAGTCAACAGCCCGATGCCAGCCTTCACTGACAGAAAGTCATAGCTAGAACAAGTAGACATTGCAAAATTACAGGGACTCATCTCCCCTCTCCTCATCTCTCTTGGAGACAAGAAAGGAGATTTGGGGTTGTGCTTGTCCTGCCCAGCAGCCCAGCTGGATGGGGTGATGGGTGGCCTCCAAACTGAACTACATCCAGGTTGTATTGATGATAGTCATGGCTTGCATTGAGGAGAAAGACAGTCAAAACTTGACGGTGGAGGGTGGTGTGGTGAAGAACGAGAAAAATAAAATTTGGTGGTGGAAAAGGAAAATCAGCCTTCTGTGGAAGAAAACCAGAGAAGGGCACTATTCCCAGAAGATTTCAAGGTCTGCAAACTAAGCAGCTAGGGTTTCAGGCCAAAGAATTTAAATTCATGCTTAGTATTTTTGACAACTCATTTGCTTGTTTGGTGAAAAGTATTGATCTGAAATCTCGGGGAGAAGCGTGTGGTTTGCATATAAGTACTCTGATAAAAAAGTTTTGAGCAATCCTTCAGCAAACCAAGGGAAAGCCCAAGAGCTATCCATACTCCTGTCTGGCACCAGGTGGCACACGTGTGGCTGTTTGTAGCTCCTCACTTGGGCGAACAGAAACACCGACATTCAAAATACAAGGAAGAAATACCGAACTGTATTAGCAGTTCAGTAATGCCAAATTTACAAGGAAGTTAAAGAGTATTTTTATTCCTGTACGTTAACTATAAAACACAGCTGCGAATGTCAGACGTGTCAGAAATCCAAATCCTGATAAAATCTGTATTCTTTACCTAGATAAAGTGTCTGGTGATTATTCAAGGCTAGGAAAAAATTTATAAAAAACGCTACTTGTCTCTACTGCTGCCAGAACAAGCTTCAGCTTAGCATGAAGTGTAGGTTCAAGTTTTTAATCATGAAGATGAAATGTGCTTTGTCTGCCCAAACTCTGGGAATGAGTTGAGTTGGTGCTCAAGTAGTTTGGCACTTCTTAAGGATGGCCAGACCTTGTCTCTCCAATATAAGTTTTCAAACTCAGTGCTGAGAGGCTAGACCAAACCACCTGAAAGAATTAATTTCTTCATGCCAGCAAATGAAGTCCCTGCTCTGCACAGTGAAGAAGGTCTGTGTTACCTGCTGTAAAATCTTGCTGCTTGTTGTGGAGGGTTTGCACTATAAAGTCAGGGTTAAATCTGATGGAAGAAGAAGCGTTGTGGTACCAAAGCCAGGATGTCCGTGTTGTGGTAGTGACGATGCTTGCAGGGCTGCCAAGCAAGAAGTGGATGTGTACCCACCTAGAGAGACTTACCCCATTCAGAGAAAGGGAGGACAGGGGTATGACACGTGGCGGTGTGCAAGGGCACAACGAGTTTGCCACAAGCGCTGTCTGTGCATGAGGGCTGGGCACGCGGTTTGAGGACTGTGCCACTGATGTGCTGACTTTGTGGCTGGTGTCCAAGCGTGTGGCAGGGGACATCCGTTGTTGACAGGACAGTGTGTGTGCCATGTGTGAGTGTTGCCATGTGTGTTAAAGTACATAGGCTGCGCACACACATCTGTGGTGATCTGAGGGTGTGTGCAGGGGTGCACCTCTGCCTGCGTGACTGTGCAGGTGGTGTTCCCGGGGTGCTGTGGGCGCAGGGCGTATCTCTGGGGGTGACTCTGGGGGTGCAGGGGGGGTGTTTCCAGGGCTGAGGGGACACAGGGGCGCATTTGGGTAGGTGTATCTCTGGGTGGAGTGTACCCGTGTGAGTGCCAGGGGTGTTCCCAAGGCTGTGAGGGTGCAGGGTGCTCGCGGGGCCCTGTGCGTGCAGGGGTGTCTCCCGGGGTGCTCCCGGGTCCGCAGA
>NW_020799097.1:113490140-113523691 GCF_003259725.1 Athene cunicularia
GGGCCGGAGGTGGGGAACGGTGCGAATCGCAGTAGCCGCAGCGTCTTTTCGATCCTAAACGAGGAGCTTGGTCTCCTTCTCCAACTTCACCAGGAAGAGTGGGATTTGCTGCGACAGTCCTGACTACCTCTTGAGTTTCTTCCTGGCTGGATCTGCCTTAAAGGCTCTTCAGTGCAGTGGCCCTGCAGGAATCTGGGTGATCCAGTGGGAGTAAGCCCCAGCCCCATCTAGGGTACAGCTCGCTGGTGAACTCTTTTAATAGGGATGTACGTTTCTTACTTTTGTTTCCCGTTCCTGGGAGAGTGCTTGAATCACCGGTTAAGTAGTGCAGGAATTGTAACATCCCTGGCCACCTTTTTTCACAGCAAGAGAGCAAACCCTCCTCAGGTCTTCCAGAGAATGCAGGGGAGCGTCTCCTCCCAGATGATTCCCAGCAGTGGATCCCAGGCTGATGGAGGCATATGTACAGTCCTGCTTCCAGCACCCAGCAAGCAAAGGGATTTTAGCCAGACTTCTCTTTTCATTGATTCCTGTTGAAAGGAAGATCTTGGTTGAACACAATGACTTTCAGGGATCTGTTTCTTTCCTCTGTAGAGTGGGATCAGCACCTTCTTCTGGATCCCGCTTGGGTCAGGTGTCTGAAATCCAGATGTTGCTGGGCCTGATTTTAGATCATGTCTTGTGTCCAGTTCTTCAAAAGGCACTAAATGCCACTTTTTTTTCTTTGCATAGGTAAAAAGAAATTGTAGGCTTCTGAAACACAGATGCACAGTATTCAACAATTTTGCTGTTGCTGTATTCTTTTTAAAGCACAATGAAGATGGTACCCAGCCACAGCCGAGTGGCTGGTTTTCTGCTAGGAGGCTGTGGTTTTGTCCCTTTATTTCTTGATTTGAACATTGGTTACAGAAATGTGGCAGCAGTTCAGGTCCCTGATCCAGAGCATCCTGTGTGCCTGTCTCCCAATACAGCTGGACAACCAGGCAACTGAACTGTCTGCTGCTTTTTGCTTGGGGAGACCTTGTGACAGGATTTGGGGGATCTGTGAGCTTCAGTGCTTCTGGGTTTATTGCACAGTTACTCCTGGCCAGGAGAATAAGCTAACCAAGTACTGCACTTCCAACCAGGGCACTGGGTTCTCAGGAGCGTGTCTTACCGAAATGAATCATTTTCCAAGTGTTGTTGAGGAGGCAAGAAGATGTGTGAAGAAACCATTAGGGTATAGTGGTAAGGGGAAGGTCACTAATTTGTAAAATGAGCAAAAGGCTTTTGTAAGCCTAAGCTCAGGAAGGAAGTAATAGCATTTGGCCCTGGTTCACTTGCTGGTTCTTACTGAGCTGGCTCAGCTGGAGCTTGGTGCAGCAGAAATTCCCTCTGAAGGCTAGTATGACTGCTCATGAGTAAGAAACACTGCTTGGGCAATGAATCCACATTAATGTAATATGCTGTAGTGTGGCGCAATGTGTGAGGGTGTTGTTGCAGTGAGCTTGGAGGTGGGAGTTGCTAAGGATCATGGACCAAGGTGCAGCAGATCCAATTACCTGTGGACGGACATCAGAGGAAGCCAGTGTATAACTGCTTAAAGCATTCCTCGTTAGAGCTTTTGTCCTAATAAATGGCTTTATCTCCTTTATTTTTATAGTATTCTGCAGGAATTTACATTGAAAAATAAGAGACTTAAAAAAAGCTGAAGAGCACTTCTTTGTATTTTTGAGATTGACAGTTGTTCTTCTGATGAAATATGCCAAATTCTGAGAGATTTCTCTCTCTCTGCACCTTTAGGGGCTCATTCCCACCCTCCGGTGGTGGTATAAATCAGCTGTGATCACCGAACAGCAGAAGCTGACTTGCGGGCTGCAGTTTACTGAAACGTCACAAATTGTGACAGCAATAGGCAGCTTTTGTTGCACTTAATTTATCTGGAAGAATTAAATTCTTCCCCTCCAGTATTAATGTGTCCAGGAAATACGATCTGAAACTCAGCAGGTTTTTTAAGGGTTTTCTCTGAGTTACACAGCAGTGTGCCTGACTTGTTAAATAGTTTTCTGTTGGAATAAAGTAACTGGCTTTGGAAGGTTATGGAGTAAGTAAGCGTAGTTTAGGCTTGGAATGAAGACTTACAAGGTTAATCTCTAAACGTCAGGCAAGTTGTTACTGAATATGCAGCCAGGTTTCTTGAGTGGATTCTCTAACAGTTTCTTCAGGGTGAGTGCTTTCCCTGAGTCCACTTGAGCATCTCACGTAGTTGTTCAGGTTTTGTCCACCTCAAGTTGTTGGGGGAAGAGATGTACCTTCAGAAGGTAATTTTATAGTTTTTATATATATATAAAGTTTATATATATATATATATATATATATAAAGTTTTAGGAGGTGTAGTACATAGCTCGAGGCATGTTCATTTTTCCCAGATGTCTGGGAAATACGTAGATGTCTGTACTCTGTGAGTTTACCCTAGATCCTAAAGTTTTAGATATTTTCAGTTAGCTGAGATTCAGCTCTTCTGTTATACTCTAGAATAAAAATGTTTCACATGAGCTTTAATTAGAAAAATCAAACGATGCAATGCTGAAAATGCAAGCTGGGGAAGACAGTCTGTAGTCTGTCAGATTTACGTGTGAAATGCTGCTCTGGGGAGCAAAAACATCAAAAGAGTGACTTGTCACTGTGCTGCTGGGAGCAGGGGAGAGAGATTTGGGCTGGTTTAAGCTTAGTCAGTGGAGCCAAGATGAGCTGAATCAGCTGAGGCCTCTCGTGGGGATGCCATCTCTAAGGCGGTTGTACCAATTAAGTATAGTATTTGTAGTACTTGCATGCTACAGATAAGCAGAAGACAGCTTTTACTAGTGCTACAAATGCTATCATTTCCAGTGTTATACATGAGCGTGTGGCTAGCTAGCTAACAAATCATGTTTCATCTTACTCTTATCTTTCTGTTATGCTTGACCAAGCTAAGTTTACAGAGCACCTTGCGTATGATCAGCCTTTGTTTAAACCTCTGTTTTCTTACAGTAAATTGCTTGGATCGACATGTCGAAAAGTCTCCAAACAGAGTGGCTTTGATTTGGGAGAGAGATGAGCCCGGCACTGCAGTGCATGTCACGTACAGGTATGGCACCTTCTCACGATAGTTTGTGATGCCTGGCAATGTGGTGGGGCAGGGAGAAGAGCTGCTGCTCTGAAATCAGACCTCTGTGAAACTCTATTTTCTTCCAAGGTACTCCAGCACATAGGATGCTCAGCCACAGTGCTGCAGCTAGGTTGGGGTGCCATGATGAGATAGCTCCTGAAAAACAGAGGCATGTTCCCACAAAGAAATTATATTCTTCCCTTGGGTTCTTCATGGAGAGGGCTCCCTGATCTTAGACACCTGTGTAATAAACTATTACAGGGTGAGAGGTACAGTGGATGTAAGTGAGTGACAGCTACTGAAAATTTCAGTTTGAGATCTGGCATCGTCTTCTGGTTATGGTGTTAATCAGGCCTACCTGTAGATTCCCTTCTTTCTAAGTGGGGGCTTTTAGAAGAGAGAGGCTTGTTTTTTTCTCCCTGACTTATGTTCTCACCTGTCAGTATTATTTTTGCTCATTAGAAATCTTCATGGGAAAATTTCTGTAAGCAGCTTTTGCATTCAGCACAGCAGCAAATATCTTGGTGCAAACATCTTGCGTTGATAGTCAATAGCATGATACAGAGTCCTAGCTGGAGGGGATTTGAAGCTCCCTGTGTCCTCTTCCCCATCCTCAGTGCAGTTTAGAACAACCTTGAGACTGCTTTGAGTGATGCTGACTTGTAATTCTGCTATAGATTGTAGAGTTTGTTAGAACATGGCCATTATCAAGTACATTTCTCCTCTGCCTGCTATGTGCCCTCATTTAGGAGACAGGCCTGCCTGCAACTATGCCTTTTACATCATCTGTGCCTCTAGTGAGAGTTAAAGGTTTCACAGAGTTGTGCATTCTTCAGTGCATATTTTAGGGAGCCACACGTTTGATCTGCTAGATATCAGGGAGCCATGTGTTTCATCTGCTGGATCAGAAAGTAGAGGAGACATAGGAAGGCCTAGCATCTGACTCTTTCATAAAATGTTTTCTGTACCTTGTTGATAGTTGGGATTCCTGGCTCTCCTTGAGTCTAAATAGGTTCTGGTGGCCTGGTGTACCTACAGAATTTATTAAAGCTCCTGAAGACATTATTCATTCGAGTGAGGAAGCTGGTCAGCAGTGAGGAGTGGGTGTACAAATAGCTTTGAGAGGTTAGTGCTCCGTGCAACAGAAATAAACACTATCTGATACAAAGCCGTGGAAGAAGTGGATTGTTTTTAATCTTGGTATTGTTATTTGACAGGCTATGTAGGTGTGTTATGATATAAATGTAACCAACTGAGTAGCTTGGCTAAATGCTTTGAGTTTTGCTTTTGCCATTCTGGTGCTAGAAAAGGAGGTGGAATCAAAGGTTTGTCCCAAAGTTTGGGGTGGTGTATGTACTTTTACCACTCCATGTCCCAGGCATGAAATCTGGGAGTAGTTCAGAGGTGGGAATTGTGCTCTGATTAACCTGAGAAGGTGAGCAGCCCATCAGATAGCACAGCCTCATTCAAGGCAACTCTAGCCTCCTCCTTCGACTGTGCTCCTTGAAATGTGCTGAGCTGCTCCAGACCTCAAACCATCTTCTCAGGATCTCTGGAGATGTGAGAAGGCCTTTCTGAACAGCAACAGAACTGTTTTTTTCTTGACCATGCCAAAATGTATTTGGAAGAAAGCATATTTTCAGCGAGTGTATTTATGACTGCTGTGGCTTGAAGACAGGTAACTCACATCTGAAAACTGAATCCCTCTATGTACAGCCTTACAAAGACATGGTAACTAGCAACCCGAAAGGAGAACATCTAAGTGAAAGACAAGTTGGCAATATCTATTTTTGAACTTCTGCTTGTATTTGAGAGCTGTGTTCCTGTTTCTGCCTGATAATCTTGGTGAGATGTGACTGAATTTGAGTGACATAGTTTCTCAAGAGACTTTGGTCCTACAACGTGGTAAACAGGTCACTTAGTTCGCTGCTTATCTCATTGTCAGGAAAAGCTTTGTTGAAAACGGTGATATTATATGGGTGTGTACACAAGGAGGGAGTCAAAAGTTTTGCCTTTTCTGTGATCTTTGGGATGCATTTTTAAAGGTTTTAAATGGGGCAGTGTGGTTTTCCAAGGTGTGTTGGTACTGGCCTCCCTTTGAGGCTGAGCTTAGTTGAAAACTTTTTGCAGTAGCACCTTGTTTTAGGTAGAAGTTTCGTGAGGGAAAGCATATGAAAAAAAGAGGTAGCCCAGAGGCTGTGATGCTGGTTGAGTAATCCTCTGAGAGCCTTCTATAGCAGGTGGTCTCTGCATGTCAGCCTCAGTGCAAGACAGCCCCAACGTAAAGAGGGAATGAGAGGGATAGTGGGTATCAGAAGGAGCCAAAATCTGGTGTCAGTGGCAGAGGAGATGTTCCCCTTTCCTTAGGATCCAGATGCACTGTTAATGGGACAGCAGCCTTAAAGTTGTGTGCTAGGAAGGTAGAGACTTTCATTTGGCCACTTTCTTACAGACCAGCTTTGGGGAAGGTCTTGGAATCTCAGCTAGGACATGTCCAGGGCTTAGATTCAGGGAAGTACAAGGCTCCAGTTTTTTGCATTATCTACTTTGCAAAGCTTCCTGCTGTGAGCTGCTTCTCCTTATAGGTAACCCCTAGGTAGCACAAGGAAAGACATGGTTGCTAGTGTGGGTGCTCTCCCTTCTCCTCTGGGGAGCTGTTAGGGGCAAGAAAACAGCCGAGTACTGGCCACATTCCTATCATTGCCTGCAAAGGAAGCAGGTGGCTGTGCAGGAAAAGCGCTGGAACAGTCTTCCTCCTCCCTGAGGAAGGGGAAAGCCTCTATCAGCAGGGCTTCCGCCATGCATTGGCAAGAAACAGAACTACATTGAAAAGCGCTGTCCCAGCTTGCTCATCCTTGGGAGAAATAACAGCCTCCACTTGCCTCTGCTGCCCTACTAACTGCCTAGCTTGCAGGGGGCAAAGAGCTGGTGGGGCCATGCTGTAAATCAGCAGACATCTCCATGCACACTTGTCAGCAAGATGGGTTGTGTTTATGCAGCTAAGTTCAATTGGTCTGTGCTAGGAGAGGAATCCAAAGATGTCCTTATTGGCAAAGATACACAAAGCCATGGGTGAAACATTTCAGTTTTGCTTGAATGATGGTTGCTGCCCTTACGAGCTCAGTTGTGATGATCTTTTTTCACTGCTGAGTTTTGTCCTGTCCCCAGCTGACACAACTCAGACTTTCAGGAAAAAAAGGTTCCCTGTATTCTCTTGTGTTTTTTCCCCACTCTGGCTTTCATTTTTATCAAGTAGAAATTCAGCTACGTTTCAAATTATCTCCAGTTTTGAATGGGAAGGCAGGAGACTTGGGTTTTTTACTGCTTTGTGAGAACAGGGCATGCAACCCTCCTGGGATTTGACGGCTGCAGTCAGCAAAGTGGGGACAGATCATGCCAGGTCTGGCTCTTCAGAGGCTAAACCACCATAAACTCATTGGTAGGGCAGTGGCGAAGTAGCAGTTAACCCACAGGAGTGTGCTGCTGTGATCAGCCAGCTGAATTTATTGGCAGAAGGGTCCAATCCAGCTGGGAGTGTTTTGTCCTGCTCTGTAGATGTTGTCAGGGCCCAGGAACTTTGAAACCTTGCAGAGGAATTCCCCAATGCATTGCTGAGCCTGGGTTTTAAAGGGCACTGTATTATCAAGTGCCTTATATAAGCAGGTGGAGTTGGTAGCTGGAGCTGTTGCGTTGCAGGCTAGGTAAGCTCAGCAACAGGGAATGTTAAAGACAGCAGCTAAAGTCATGCCAGATCTCCCCCGGTCCTACAGGGGATTACTTATTCTCTCTGGTGTTCCCTTGTTTACCACAGTCTCTACAGGTTAGCCATCTGTGAACCAGTGTTTCTTAGTACTGCAGAAGCCCATGCATATTGCCAAAGGGAGCTGTGTGAAGAAGTGGGCAGCAGTATGCGTTAGCTAACCTGTTTTTGCAAAGGGTTGAAGGCTGTTTCTCAATGGAAGAGGTTTGATTTATGAGGGAACTCACTCTGTTGCAGAAAATGTTGAGTGCAGAGGGAATGTTCAAACTGAAAATACAAAGTAGGGAGAGGAAAGCAGAAGCTGAGGGGTCAGAAGTTAGGGTCCTGGGTAGCTTTTCGTAGGGTCCAACCACTTCTCTCCTAGCTACTTAGGACATCTTCATTAGCTGCATCACATCTATGCCTTTAACAAGCCAACAGATGGTGGTTCCTCAGCCCAAGCTGAAATGGTTGAAGTTTGTATTAGAGATCAGAGTCAAGGCTGCAAGCCGGAAGCCGTGTGGGTACTTAATGGGTTGTGCAATACAAAAGGTGTTTCTTATTGACAGCAAACTCTTTCCGTCCCTGCCTACCTCCTCTTTCCTTTCCTGGGTACATCTTACCCAAGCTTTTAGCCTTCCCCATCTAAGGCAGCTCAGGGACTTTTCACTTTCTTACCTGAAAAAGGCCACAGGGTGTTTTCCTTGCCCTGAGTTCAGGATGTCTGCAGGAAGGTTGGACAATTGTGCTGCCTTAGCAATTGAACCTACAGCCAAAAATCCTCATGTTGAGCTTTGTATTTTTCAGTTATTCTCACTAAAGTGGAAACGAATGTTGAGTTTTCCTTTTGGTGAAAAAAGAAAACACGTTTTCTCTATTTAGCAAAAAGTGAGGGAAATGGACGGTTATACTGAGGCACTATCACAGAAGCTGCAGTGGGGTGTGAATAGGTTTGTGCATTATCCTTGTGGCCAGAACGTTGACCCAGGAAGAAGAGATGGGTGTGAAGACCTACTGTGTCCCAGGGGACTTGAACCCCCATCTCAAACAACAGTACCCACCTGCAGTACTGGGATTGCAAGGTATGGAGGCTGGCTTTGAACTCTGCTGCTCCTCAGTGATTCATGTAGAGCAAGAGCTAGAAGGTGAGATATGAGTGTGTTAGGCTGAGAGATGCCCAGATCTGGGGGTTTTGAGGGTGGTTTGTTTGTTTGTTGGGTTTTGGGGTTTTTTTTGCACTAACCTGTTTGGGGCATTTGACCTGAATTTTCAAATAGTTTCGTCCTGATCCAAACTGGTTCCAGGAAATAAACTGGTCACTGGCAGAAATACTCAACCCAGCTGTAGTGCTGAGACAGCAGAAAACATGGCTTGTGCTGAGCCTCCTAAACAAGCACTGTCAAAGCCCATATACAGCATTGAATATATTAGGGAAATGTCTAGAAACCTACTGCTAAAGGCTGCTTCCCAGAGAAGATCTTAATGCTATTTTTTTTTAATGTAAAAAGAACTGGCTTGCTTTGTTTAGAAAGCTTCAGGCTGTCTTGCTGTGGTGAAAGATAGCATCAGATTTCTTGGAAACATGTTTCTGCCAGGCATTCCTAAAATGCATGAGAAATACCATGTGTTGGTGATGGGTTTTACAGGAGTCGTTGTTCCAGACATTGAGTGATAGGCTTTAGAAACAGAGGCACCACTGTATCTGGGGAATGATCTGGGAGGAATATGGTCTGGTAGTTTTTCAACAGAAATGTAAAGATAGAGAGAGAAGTGCTGCATCTGTTAGATTAAACAGAGTACTGGCCTGAACAGTGATCTGCTGGCTCTAGTGGAGGGACAGCCTTGCAGGTCCTGTGCTTAGAAGTGATGCTGTGATAGCTGAGGAGATACCTGCATAAAGGGTGACAAACACCCTTTAGAAAAGAACAGTGTCAAGACTCAAAAGTCCTGTTTATGGGAAAAAGGAAGCATACATTACATAGAGACAGCCAAGAGTTTATTCCTAGTATAATTGAACCCTTAGCAAACTAGTCTTTTTAGGAAAGATCTAATTGTTACAGAAAAAGAAAGATGCCCTGTTGGTTATGACTGACACCACTTTCGTCCAGCATCAGGTCCACATTTCTTTTACTGGTTGTTTGCGGTGTGGGGCCACCACTGCCCGTCTGTGCTCCATCTCTTGTCGTCTGATGCCTGTTCTCCTTCATGTCATGCGCTGTGCCTATACTTCTCAAGGCCTCTTACCATAGCAGGCCTGTAATTCTTAATACTACCTCATTATGTTAGGGCTGTAAAACCCATGATGGTAGCATAAAAAGATAAAGAAGCATCAAATAAAAATGAGCCATGGTTACCTGGACAGTTAGAAAAATTGTTGTTACAGCTAAACCAAGTGAAAACGAGGCTGCAGGTAGGCCAAGAAGAGCTTGGACAGAGCGAGCATCACAAGCTGCGTTCCCAAGACCTTGCAAACTCAGTACAAAGCCTGTGGCACGTCGCTTGCCACAGCAGTACTGTGTTACAGGGCTGCAGGGAAACAACAGGAGCAGACCGCTCTGTCCATGAAAGCAGATGGTTTTCCAGCAGGTCATGACATGAAACAGCTATGTGAAGGGCTTACTCCAAAGCTGACAAAAATCAGTGGGTTGCGGGTCAGGAAAGCAAACCCAAGAGCAGCTCTGCAATAGGGTGGTCATTATGAACACAGAGGGGAGGATTTATGTGCAACCCAGCCTGTCCCTGCTCACATTTCTTGCTGACATAGGGGGAGAGCTGGTTCTCCACAGAGCTCCTGTGCATGGTGTGCCTCTCAGTGTGTCACCTGCAGTGTGAGTAGGTATGTCACTGGAGTGAGACAGGTGAGTAGGTATGTCACTGGAGGTGCAGGGTTGGGATGGGTAAATTAATGTGAAATCCATGTTCAGCAACTATCTACCTTCACACCTGCAGTACAAGGAATGGGTTAGGCTTGTCTGCATTTTCAGTTGAAAGATAACATTTTCCAAAATCAAGTCCAGAATCTCCTTCATATGTCATAATTTTTCACCTTCCCTGACTATGTTCATTAATGTGCCTACCATCTCCCTGGCTTGCTTTGTTTTAAAAGCACTACTCTATATACTGCTCTTCTTCCTGTGCAAACAGTCTTGCCTCCTGGGTCCAACTGGTTGCTGCTTCCATGTTTTTCAGCTCCACCCTGATACTTTAATCACTGGAGTGGTGTTCTGCTGCCTGGTTTGCTATCTTACTTCCTCTCAGCTCTTACGATCTGCTTTTGTAGAGGATCTGCAGACTCTTGCACCATGAACTGACTTTACAGTTTCTCGGCTGTCTCTGTCCAGAGGGGTTGGGTGCTTCCTTCCATTGCAGCACATTTCCTTCTCCTGCAGTGGCTCTTTTGAAGTACCCCTTTTGTCTGTCCAGCTTGTGCACAGGGAGCTGAGCACCCTGGGCCCGTCTGTGTGCTTTGTGGCTTCATCCATACCCCTTGGTTGTCCTTCCTGCCTCTGCTGAGCATAGTGCCCTGCTCTGCCTCGTCTGCTTGGGTGGCTGCACTGAAATCCTCTGGAGTGCTGGCAGGTGGCAGTGCTGCGAGCATCCCTTGGGATTTTGCCTTTCTCTCACACGGTTTTCAGAAGCAGCGCACATCTGCTCTGAGCCTCTGGCCACTCTGTCCTTTGCTCTCAACATAGGGCAGTGGGGCAACAAGGGTGGAGCAGTGCTGGGCTTGAGGTCAGAATTGCATTTGGCTCTTTTAACCTTATGTGATGGAGGGACTGCAATGCCAAGCTTTGCAGCAGTAGTAGGTGGAGAGAGTAATGGCCATGGCTTCCCTCTATTCAGTTCAGTTAGGTTTGTCCCACCCAATTCAGTGGAGCAGCGGCCCTGCAGGGTGCTCGTTTCACCCCAAAACGTGTTTAGGTTAAGTACTGGAAATGTGTAACCTGCTGGCATGTACTAATTGCCTACCTGTTAGATAGCAAAACATATGTGAAAGGGTGAGGGAGCCAAAGGAAGGATTCCTGACACAGCATTTTTGCCAACTCTATTTCTTGAACTGGAAGGGAACCCTGAGTTGCTGTTACAGGAGCCAGAAGACACACCTGATGCTCAGGGATTTGTGGATTTCTTTGCTGAAGCTTTGGCTTCATCTTCTCTTTGTCTTTATGTCTGTTCTCCCATGTGCTGCACAGCCAGGGGACCTCCAAGGCCTTCCTATCTTGGCCTTCTTTCAAGGCACAAAGGAAAAGGTAAAGATCTGGGGTGAAGACTTGGTCTTTATTGTCTATCAGCTTGCTCATGCACTCTTATTAAGCAAATGTTAAATTGGGGTTAATCATAAAAAAACAATAAGACCTTCTGCCATCACAGTCATCGAGTCCTGAATAAACAAGCAAACCATGGAGTTGCTTAGGAGTGGCCTAGCCAGAGCTCTTCTGACATTTTTGTTCAGGAGAAAGCTCTGAAAGCACTTTGGTGTTTTCCATTGCAGATAAGTGGATTTTGTTTTGCTTTCTCACAGCTGCCTCTGTGGGCCTTGTTTCATTTCCTGTGTTCTGCATTTGAGCAGCTTAGTTTTGTTTTGGCGCTTTATTATTAATCCACACTGAGATTTTTCTTAGTTTCAGATGAATTCTGGACCAGAGAATGTGATGTTTCAGGACAAGGCACAAAAAGAAATATTGGTTGGGAATTCATTACTGCATGGAGTCACTCAGTTCATTAACAGTAAAAGTAAGCAAAATAATACATCCAACAGACTGCGCACTTATGTAGATAGCAGGAACGTGCATGGTCATGAAGCACTTTGGAAGAGGTATTGAATATTGTGCTTTAGAGTTTAGGCTGATCTCTAGCTGTAAGGGATTAGGAAGAAATTCAGTCTGGAGTAAAGCCACTCCCTATCTGCTTTCTGCAGGGTTGCCGTCTCTCTGTGGTGGCAGCCCCTGCCAACTATGGAAGAGCAGGCACTGAGCATGTCTGGCCACCTTTCTGAGTTCCTGTGCTTTGGGAGTGGTCTATTTACTTCATGCTACAGGAACAGTCTTAAATAACAAAAAAAAAGTGCTGTGGCTGGGATTCAAGGCTCACTTTCCTTATCTTCCAAAAGGTGGCAGGAAAGTGGTGTCCAGTCAGCCATTCCTGTATGTCTTCATACTTTCTCTACAGCTGTGTTGCTTCACTGCCCTCACAGTGCAGATGGAGTTTTATCCTAAAGAAGTAAGATGCCAAGTTATTCTCAGCCTGTGGTTTTGTTATGACATTTCCAAAATGGAGCACTTGGGCTTTGCCTATTTCCAACTTGCATTGGTTTAAAAAAAGAAACAAAACAATTTTTGATGGACCAAAACCAGTGTTTCATTTTATTTTCAGCTTAGCCACCAGCTGAAAACTGGTTTTGTTTGTTCACAGTTATGGCCAGTTCTGGGAGATAAGGCTACATGGGTAGGTTCATGCGTTACAGCTTACTATGGAATGCAGACCCCATAGGAATTTCCCCAAGGAAATTTCATTTGCTTGTTAACAGTTTCTGGAGTCTGTGGTGGCATAGCTTACAGACCCCGAAGGATTCACAGGTGACAGGTCGAAGATGAGTGTGCTAGGGAGCAAAAGAAACCTATTCTCTGGGCCTCAATAGCAAGTTCCTGAACCCAGAGGACAAGTTTAATTCCTTGTGGACTCTGTGAGTCTTCTCTTCTGAGCTGATGACTGACACCAGTAAGGGGTGCTTTACTGCCCCTCGTGAGGGTCACCTCATTCCTTGGTGTAAGACCACTCCTCACCTGCCAGTTTTCTGTCTTCTACTGCAGACAGGCAGAGCTATTCAGTTCATGACTGCAACCATGTTTTCTCCCACGCAGGCATCAGAATAAGTGTACATGCAGGTCCTTGCCCACAAACTGGTTTTTTTGTTCCTTTGAGAAACGTTTCTGCTATTAAATCAGCATGTTGCAGCAGCAAGCCCTGTGAAAAGAGCCTTTGTGCCTGTTCTCGGTGTTCCCTAGTTGTTCTATGCAAGAGTGGCTGAGGTTTTACTCAGAGCAGTGTCTCTGTTCTGTGAGGCCGTTGTGCTCTGTGGTATGGCAGGGTGAAGTGACAACAGGAATTTGGGCTGTGGGTGATCCAGCTCTGATGAGAGTCATGTAAAATCTGCCACTCACACAAGTGTCTCAGGACTTCTTCTTTTCTTCCTTACACATGCAAATGCATTGTTATCCTTGCAATTTAAAGAGAAGTTACTAGTTGTGAAGCACTTCCAGAAGTTCTCTCCCAGTGCTGGGAGTCTTTGGACAACACTGCCATTTTATCTTGTGTTTATTGCACATGTGTTCCCAGCAGTTTATATGTCTTAGCCTCACAGGTGAAAAAAGGCATCAAGGATGGCTAAAATGGACACCGACTTCTGGAGGCGGCAGGACAGCCACTGGCTTGCTGGTTCCTCTCTCCACACCAGAACCCAGCAGCTCTGGGCAGCACCTGCAGCTCTCACTTGCTTGTCCTTCTGCAGCAACTGTGTCTCTCTCTGCCCCCTTTTCTCTCCCCAATGGCAAGAGCAGCCTGGCTCTCACCACACCCCAAGCTACCCTTCTTTAAGATGCAAAAGCTGGCATGTCCTGTACTGTTGAGGTGACAGGGTACAGAGGTGATTGCGATGTCTGGCTTGGTTCAAGTTCATCCTTTCTTTGCTCCCCCCTGTAAAACAGGTTGCATGGTCCCATGACAATGTTGCTTCTCTACCACAGGGAACTTCTGGATCTGACTTGCCGTCTTGCCAACACCCTGAAGAAATATGGGATACAGAAGGGGGACAGAGTGGCCATCTATATGTCTGTGTCTCCCTTGTCTGTGGCAGCCATGCTGGCTTGTGCCAGGATTGGTGCTGTTCACACTGTGGTCTTCGCTGGATTCAGCGCAGAGTCCTTAGCTGGGAGGATCATGGACTGTAAGTAGATGTAAACCAGGAAACAAATTGCTCAGGACAGTGCTCCAAGACATATCCCAGTTCTGTGTTTTCTTGGCAGAAAGAGAAATGGTTCATTTCAGCTGGTGGGACAGTTTGCACTCCTTTGGAAAGTACTGTGAAGAGCCTTTTCCTTAGTGGTAGATGCAGTATCCTCTGACCTTAAAATGCTTTATAAATTGCTTAACATTCAGTCTGTGCTGGGTTGCTGCCAGGCAGCAGTGAAGCTGGAGGGAAAACCAGAGCTTAGGAATGGGTCCTGATTTGTTCTTGCACAGTATAATTGCAGTGTTCCTTTGGTATTCCTGCACAGTGCTAATTCTGCAGTCTTGATTGTAATACTGTGATTTATGTATAGCACTGGAAGTGTTGGCAGCCTGCCCCCAGTCTGTTAGCTGTTGTATCAATAGACAGAGCTGTTTGTAGCCCAAAGCACTTGTAGTGTGATTAGGTAAAAAGTAATACTAAAAATACCAGCAGAAGAACAAGATAGCAAGTGGCTCATGTCCTAGCAGTCATATCTGTTTCTTTAGGACTAGTGTGAGGGAATACGTCTTACAGCAATTTTCATGCTTTTTTTCTGGTTTAGTAGAGTTAATCTATAGAGAGCAAGTACATGTTTTAGTTATCACTCACTTTTGGCCATTTGAGTGGAGGTCATGAGCTAAAGAGCCATTTCTCTGCAGCCACATCTCTGTAATAATAGTGTGGTACAGTTTGAAGTGCTCTGCCGGAGCGCTGCTGTGTGCTGTGGCTTCCAAGAGATTTCTCTCAAGGTATGGGTAAGTCTTCCCTCAAGGTACGTGCAGCCGCAGAGAGAGGATGAGAGAGGGGCAAAAGTGCTTATTCACTAAGGTTGTAAGAAGTCTTGCACTGGTTTGAGTGTGTGAGCTGTTAGACTAAAGCAGCAATATGCACTATAACACAGGTAACTGGGAAGAAACTGTTCTTTATGTCAGCTTTGATAGGCAGTAATGGAGACATTTAAAGTGCAGTGAGTGATACTTAGACTAGATATTGGGAAAGAAGTTTTTCATGTTTGTGATAGGCACTGGAGTGTACTGGTAGGGAGAGGGTAGGATAGCTGCCATTGGGGTGTTTTAGGAAGATTGGACTGACAGCTGACAGAAATAGTTTAGCTGGAGTGGACCCTGCCTTGGGGTGGGGGAGATGGACTAGATAACCTATGGAGGTTCTAGCTACCACCAAGCTCTGTGGATATCAAGTTTTAAAGTGGTTTTTGTCTGTAACACTGACAGTTTTTGATGATACAAGTTCTGAGTATTTGTCACACATGTTGTCCTATACATCATCCCCAAAAGTAATGAGAGTAGGGTGCATATACTAGCCTGGAAGACTGTTTGGTATGTCTGCTAATTTGTTCTCTTTTTAGCTGGATGCAAAGCAGTTATCACCTACAACCAGGGAGTCAGGGGAGGCCGAACCACAGAGCTGAAGACAACTGTGGATGAAGCTGTGAAAAACTGTCCAAGCATCAAACATGTCTTTGTGGCTCAGAGGACAGATAACAAAGTCCAGATGTGTGACCATGATATTCCCCTTGAGAAGGTATGTTGGTGTTGGTAAACCTTGCATGTTTCCCCTGATGTTTCTTGAAGTATGTGATGTTTACTGTGCTGGGGGAGAGAAACATCGTGCCTTAATAAATGTAGGGACCAGCTAGCAGAGACACCTTTGTTCAGAACACATGTGTCAGAGTCTCACTGAATGTGTAGATGATGCACTCTGGTATTTGGCTTTGGTCTTTGATCTGCTACTGTAGACTGCAATGGGCATCAGCAGCCAGGGAAGACCAGGCAGTCTCCATACTTTTCTTGCGTATGTGTGCTGTGCTAAAAGCCTATGAAGCAGGTGCTACACTGCAGCTTGGCACTCTAGTGTAGCACCAGACCTGCTAGTGATGGCTGACCTTTATACTGCCTCTGGAGCAGGTTTTCAGTGTGTGCTGCTCTTCCTGTGCTGCCCCAGTACCCTGGTGGGCTACTGGATACAGCTGCATTGCAGTGAGAGCATCTGTATGTCCCTGCAGTCACCTAGTTCTGCAGATGCCCACTGGCACTCTGGATAACTCCTTTTAAATCTGAGAGTTGGCTAGATCATCTATCTCTCCATCTGTGCCTTTTGGACCTGAGTTCTGCAGATGAAAAGGAGATGCCCCTTACGGCCTTGATCTTCATCCTCAGATGGATTGCATTTACAGTCAGCTAGGATTGGGAGTTGAAGCAGCTCAATATATGCTTGATTCATCTCAGCATGGGCAAGTGGGATGCTGCCATTTTAGTAGTCTTGCAAATAGTGCTGAGCTTTAAGGAATGTTTCCTGAGACCTGGAGTGCACTGTTACCATTGCTGCTGTTGTTATACTGTGTTCAGACACTCTGTTATGGTTTGTCATATGCACTCTCAAACTGGACATTGTTGAAAGGCAATGCAGAAATAATCAAGTTCCTGGAGAGGACAGTATCATGGTTACCCCATAATAGGAGGACAGCTGAGGCACGGAATCAAACTCTACAACTCACTAAGAGTTATAAAGTAGTACGTTTATTACGATGTCGGGCACACGGGGGATCACTCTGCCACAAACGTGCGCACCAGGAGCCAAAAAAACAGCTCCTTTTATTGTTTGAAATGTTACATATGCATTAGGATTCCGAAGATAAGGAGGGAATATTACAATTAGTTTCGAGAAATTCCCCTCTTCCCCCCCCACCCCCGCCCATCTTCTTCTTTGCGCCTGCACAGTGTGTCCTGCTGAGGGTGGGCCGGGGTCTTCAAGGGTCTTCAGGATGAAGTAAGTCCTTCCTCTTCATGAACTCTTCAACTTTGTTTCCTGTGCATACTCTCTGGACCTTTGGCTCCTCTCCAGGTTGTAGAGTCAGTTTTACCTGTTTGTTTGGTTAATTGGAACTTTTGTGTCTATCAGGATGTTCCAGGAAGTAAATCCTTGGTGTTATCAGGAATTGGTCATCCTTTAGCTGGTACGGTTCCCCCTTTATCTCAAAGACAGGGATTAGTTTACTATCTATCCTGTTTTCTGTAAGAATATCTAGCTAACATTGCCTGAGGGATAGCATTGTTTAAGGGGCCCCACAACTTCGTCGATTATTTTTTTTTAATTGTTTTTTTAGCTTTCCTCAGATCACAGTTATGACTTGGGAATATTTAGAATCTGTGCTTCCCGGGGGAGAAAACAGCAGTTGTTTTATATGTTTAGCTGGTATACAGGGGACTGCAGCCGGATGCAGCCTGATGCAGCAGCAGTTTGCTGGCAGCAGTAAATAGAAACTGTTCATCGTAATAATGCCTGGAAATCACCTAACTGCAGCCAAGATAGTTACTCAGGAGTCCCTGTGCTGGTCACATGAGATAGGAGCAACTACTAGGGTAGATTAAACAGAGAAGGCAGGTTTTAGTTAGAAGTTGTGTTACTCCTCCTTACTCCACAAAGCACATTCTGATGAGTTTCCTTAGTCTGCAAACAGCCTGAGGCACTTTGGTGATCTAAGAGCTGAGGTCAGCCCATTGTCAGTTAGTTGTAGGATCTGAAACAATAACAAGAATTAAACCATTAATGCTGTTAACTGTGTCATTACTGATCTTTACAGTAGTTGAGCTTTCTAGCTGTCCTGCAAGGGATTGTTGCAAAATTTAAATTCATGTTATGATCGAGCATATGAGAAACTCCATCTCGGTGTCTAGAACTTTCAAGTCAGCCTGAATTGGCAGTGCTAAAATGTTACAATAAATACCCAAGATGTGTGGAATGGCTGGAAAACAACAGACATATTATGAGCGATCCAGACCGAGTGGCCTCACTGTAACAACAGGCTGTAGCTGTTGTGAAGATCACCTGCATGGCCAAGGGGCTGAGAAACTGCGTGTGTAGCAAAAAGATAAGGAAGCTGGACTGTTGAAAACAAGATGTTTGCCTAGCAGGAGAGTGGTGTGTGGACACCACAGCAGGACCAATCACAGAGGGCAAAGGGCGTGTAGACAAGTAGCTTTAGCCTATTAGCAATCAAGTAGCTGCGCATGTGCTTTATGGTAGTCTATAAATTGCTGTATATCCTTTAATAAAGTGGCATTAACTTGATCACATTGATCGTATAAGTTGTGTCCGGGACTTCCACATCAGTAAAGATGATCAGAAGTGCTGTAACTCAGAGGATAAGAATTACACCTGACTCTATCAGCTCTTCATGTTTTATTAAGCTTGTTTGTCAGACACTTTTAAACAACTGGACCTGCCATTGGTAGTGTTCACTTGTAAATACAGCATGTTTACAGTGTATACTTTTAAAAAAGTACCTAGAAATTCCAAAGAGCTGCCTAATAACCCTTACAGGAATCATTATTCATGTAGGATAGTACAGAGCTTGAAAGAAGCAAGCCAGCTGTGCTTTTTTTTTTTTACAGCCATATGTTGCACATCTGGAACAGTGATTACTGCAATTTTGTACATGGATAAGAAAAATGTTTAACCTCATCCTGAAAAATCTACGGTCTGGGCAAACAAGCCCTCTGCTGCTGCAAGGTTCGGTGACCACAAGCGTCTCTTTCAAAGCACATTATTTCCCCTTCCTCTGCTGGACTGGGCACACAACCTGGAGCAAAAGTTTGCTCTCACCTAGTAGGACATTGCATCCTTCCCTCCTGTGGTTCTGACTGTAGGGATGAGGAGCAGATCTCGCCTACCTGGCCAAACAGTGGAGTACGAGGAGAGTGATAGAGGCAGGAGAGTAAAGCACTCTCCTTCTCATAGGTAGAAGAAATTAGAATTTAGGATCAAATGGACAGGACAGTCATCCACTACTGGGGCCAGAGAAGGGAGATGAATGCACAATTTAACTGTAGTTAGTTTTCAAAGGAAAAGGAAGGTCCTAAACAGTATCCAGTCAGCCTTGCTACTGCTATCAAGTTTGGTGGTTCATGTTTGCAGTCACACTTTGGTTTTCTACTGGCAGCTTGCAAAGGCTTGAAAGGTAAACTATGACCTACCATTTTTTCCCTGAAATGTTATTTTCACTGGCCAATTCCCCTTGACTTCTGCACCTAGCAGAGATATTGGTGGAAAGGCCAGGTGCTATGCATCCCCAGGAACATTTTCCACTAGGTGAGAACATATGACCTATCCATGGATGTTTGTGAGGGGGCAAGAGCAACGGTAGTTCTTGGCTCTGGACACTGCTTACATGCTGTACTGGGTCTGGCTGAGCTGGAATTGTTTTTCCCCTATAGCAGCCCCCATGGTGCTACAGTTTGTGTTGGGAGTTGGCAGGGTGTTGGTAGCGCCCTGGTGTTGTGGCTACTGCTGAGCAGTGCTTACACAGCACCAAGGCTCTTTCCGACATTTTTTCCCTCAGTGGGATGGGGTGGGCAAAATTTTGGGAGGGGACACAACCAGGACAGCTGACCCGAACTGACCAAAGGGATATTCCAGACCATATGGCATCTGCTCAGTATAAAGCTGGGAGAAAGGAGGAAAGGGGTGGGTCACCCTTGGTCCTCCGAGGCAACCACTACGTGTATCGGAGCCCTGCTTCTGGAGAAGGCTCGACATTGCCTCTTCATGGCAAGTAGAGAATAAATCTACTATCTTATTTTCTTTTCTTTCCGGTCTATCTTATTTTCTTTCCCCTCTTTGCCCTGTTGAGAAAACAAGGGGAAAGGGGGGGAAGTGATAGAGTGACTTGGTGTATACCTGGCATTTAGCCAAAATCAAACCACCACACATGCTTACCAATGGAGTATTGGTTGGCTTTATATGGCCAAAGTCTTTCTGTTATTACCACCTTTTTTTCCTTAGGAGATGGCCAAGGCAGCTTCTGTATGCCCTCCAGAGATCATGGACAGCGAAGACATGCTTTTCATGCTGTATACCTCGGGCAGCACTGGGAAACCCAAAGGAATTGTTCACACCCAGGCTGGATACCTGCTGTATGCTGCTCTCACGCACAAGGTAATTTCAGGTGCATCCTCTGGAAAAGGTTCATTTACCTTCCAACAGTACTAATGAGAGGGACTTGGGCTGTTGAGGGATGCTATATTCTGTGTTCGCTGCCCAACTGGCTTACTGGGTATGAACAAATTGAGAAATGAGAACGTGTAATCAATCTTCAGGATTTGTTCCTGGAGAATGTAGTATTATGCAAACCGGAGCCTAGAGTTATGAAAGGAAGGAAACTGCAGTGCTGCTGCTTTTGCATTTAAAATGTGCTAGTGTTGCAGGCCAGAATTTGTGGACATGAAAGTGATGCAGCTGAGTTGATTCTAGTAAATATCTTACTGATGTTGGTAATGTGGATATTACTGTAGTATTTTGTAGTGGGATGCTGGCCTGTTTTCAGAGAGGATCGGGACTCCTTTAAACAACCTTTTTGCATAGCACTTGTCTGAAGATTAAAAATTACTTTTGTGATTGGTGGTAGCACTTCTACACTGCTATTTATGTGATCTAGGCTAAATATTTTAAAGCCCTTTCTCATGAAAAAAAAAAAACAAAACCCAAGTCGGGGCACTTTCTTGAAGCTTCATGTCCAAGCTCTGCATATGAAAAGGTAACAGTGAAATGTGGAGAGGACTGTGGCGATCGATCTCTGTCTGGCTTTAGTCATATCACACTGTAATCACACACAATTCAGGAAGAGGTTTTCTTTCTTTAGGCTGACATAGTTGAATTTTTAGAAGATTTGAATGTGCAAGTGTCAGACTTCTCTGCATGAAGGGTATTTGTTACGTCAGCTTTTCTAAGTGACAGCATCATCTCCAAGGCATCTCTTTCTTTCTTAGTCCAGAAGGTAGATCCTGCACCCTGGTGCAGACATGCAGGGAGGCACTGTATGCAGCTGCAGTCCCTTTAGAGGTACTTCAGAGCCTGAGACGAAAGGCACTTGCAAAAGTAAGGTTGGTAATTGGCTCTCCTGGGTAGAGGGATCAGCTGACCTGTGTGGCCTCTGTGGTCTTTGCACGCTCACATGTAACACTCTTGTCACATGCTCATGGAGGGTTTTTTTTGTTCTGATCCACTTGCTTTCACTCAAAACATAAAGCTGACTGTCTTATGAGTCAGGACTGCTTCACCATGCAGTAGAGGAGTTAGATTTACAGTGAGAAGCATTTTCCGTAACCAAGACAAGATAATGACTTCTCCAGGATTTTTATCTTGAATTTGATGAGTAGGGAGAGAGTAGCATATGGAAAGCAGTACACTGATAGAGAAGCTGAGCAGCTAAGAACATTTCTCAGAAATTGTCTCACGAGCACTTACCAGTTTCTCCAGCTTTCTCATGGAAACCCGTAGATATTGGTGAGGGGTCTGAGCCCCTAAGGCCTGCAGCTTCACTGCAGTTCAGGGTCAGCTCTCCCACATGGACTGTCTGGAGTAGGCAACCTTTGGTATCCAGGCTCTGGGCTTTGATTGTAGCTTTGTGGCTCCAATCTGAGCAGCTCCTGGTACAGTCATGCTCCCTGTATGTTTGCAAAAGCAGTCAGGAGCCTGGAAACCCTGGTACTGGTCCCTCTGATTTGATTCCTCACCTTGGGCTGTCCTCTGTGCTGCTGTGTCCTACATGCCTGGCTCCACTTGCCCTGTGCAGTCTCTTGCTCCCACTTGGATGTCCAGTCCAGCACCGTATCTTTGAACTCTTTGCACTTGCCAACAGAAAGTCAGCTGGCCTTACATTTATCTTTGCAGTACGTATTTGACTACCAACAAGGCGATGTTTTTGGCTGTGTGGCTGACATTGGCTGGATCACAGGACATAGCTATGTTGTGTATGGACCACTCTGCAATGGAGCCACCTCTGTCCTGTTTGAAAGCACTCCAGTATACCCTGACCCAGGTGAGGAAGTGGTGGGCAAAGGTTTGGCTAGATATGGCAGTGTGACAAAGGAGACTTAGAAACCTGTCGAGTGTGACCTGTGGGCTCAGGGGTGGTAAGCTCCATTTCTTTGGAACACGTGTCTGTGACATTCAGGAACATCTGTGCATCCAGGGTGAAAAAAAAAAAAAAAAAGTTGCCACTGGTTTTGCTCTGTACTCACAGTAGTCACAGCTTTAGCTTTATCTGTTAACCTTCCTGGTGAGCATTTGCAGTGGTAAGTTGGTTCTAGACAGATAAAAAGCCTGTTTGTGATTTTGCAGGTCGTTACTGGGAAGTGGTACAAAGGTTGAAAATTAATCAGTTTTATGGAGCACCTACAGCTATACGCTTGCTGCTGAATTATGGAGAAGAGTGGGTGAAAAAGTACGACAGATCTTCCTTGAAGACCTTGGGATCAGGTAAGGGTCGTTCACCTGAAAAAGACAAGGGGGTTCTAGCTGGTGAAATGAAGGTACCAGAGGAGCTTGGCTTACCAGATGGGATGTGGTTAAAAACAGATAATAAAGCAGGCTTCCTGTCTGGTTTTTCAGATATTTTCTCAGCAGAAGGAGAAGTAAACTGAAGTTGGGGCTAATGAACCTTAGTGTGCTTGCCCATTTCCTAGCTTATTTTGCAGGATCACATTCTTTGCTAAAAAGATTCGTCCAATGGTAAATGGCATCACTTTGAATTTTGATGGCGTAGGTGACCCAAGCAGCATTTTCCTGCATTGTTTTGGATTCTAGAGTTCTGATACATTACTTGCATTGATTAGTTACTTTCAGTGATATTTATTGCTTGCCTTTTGGTCTTTCTGGAAAAAGTCAGTCCTCAGTTACATGAGTGCCTTGCAGTCCTTTGCACATCTCAGCAAAAATGTTGTAAGCATTCTGCTTAAAGCTCATGCATTCATCGTGTTGTGCACCAAAAGGGAGAACGAACTGCCTGCAACTCCCCGAGTCTCAGGCTGTTTCCTGTTACTTTGGTCTAGTGGGAGAGCCCATCAACAACGAAGCGTGGCAATGGTTCTACCATGTGGTGGGAGAAGGGCGCTGCACCCTTGTGGACACATGGTGGCAGACAGGTAAAAGGGGTCCTCGGGGATCATGGGGGGCCCTGACCACCCCGCAGGGTGCTGGTGGGTAGAGAAAGATTAATACATTTCAATTTGATTCAAAAAGTCTGTCAAAAAACCCTCATGGTGTTTTGATCAGCTTTTGAAAGTCACTGGGGAGTTTCAGTACATAATAGCAATGTAACATCATATGAAAGCAATAGCAATGTTGTTTTTTTCTTTTCCCCTCTAAATGTTCTTTGATATTTTGAACGCCAGAAAATCTCAATTGGCTCTAGAAACAGGAGGTAGAGATTGAATTTTTGGGCAAAACTGGGAGTAGGCAGCTTGAATTGGAAACCTCATTTTCAGATATTTATCCAGCTGCACTGACCCTGATATGGTCTTACCATGAAAAGGTGTTTATAGTACCATATAGCCACAATGTGTACTCAAGTGTGCTTTGTTTCCCTTCCTGGAAACGGTCAGAGGAGGATGGAAAACTAAGGTGTGGAGCCAAAGGGACCTAGTGCAACTGCTCCTTCGGATTGGAAGGGAGTGAGTGGAGCTTGCTGGCTGTGCATTGGGTGGGTAGGGGACAGTGGCTATCACCCAGCAGGTCTGCCTGGGAGCAGCTTCTCCCAGGAATGAATTAGTATGCTGTAGTTGCTTTGGCCCTGGACCTTTGATGCCTCAAAAAGGAGTGCACTTCTGTTTTGGCAACATGCTTGGCCCAGCTATGTACATCATTTAAGGCTTGTTTTCTGTTTACAACCTGCTGGACAGAGTGACTGACTCTCAAATCCCTATCTAGTTGTAGCAGAGTTGGTCCGTGCCTCCTGCCCTCCCTGGCCAGCAGCAGAGATAGGCCACAGTGCTGCACTGTGGCTAGGGCTGTGCTGCCTGCTGGGGCCTTGTGCTTGAAGGAGTCCTGCAGCTCCTTCTCAGCTCCTTCCTCAGCACCTGGTCCTCTCTTCTGGGCACCCACATTCCAGAGTTGCTAAAGGTATCTTGCAATGTGTCCTTCTCAAGTTGTGAACCACAGTTTGTCATGGAGCCATGTACTTAGATGCAGCACAGCTGCTGGCACTCTGCCTCTGCTGAAAAAAAGCCATCCCTATTCTTAAATTTCTAGCTTCCACTGGGCAGAATATTCATACCCTTTTCAGTCAGGCTGCTTCTGATTTCATCCTTATTCCTGTTAGCAGGCTCTCTCTTCAGGATCCCTGTGGCCCATCTCAATGTGATGAATTAGTTTCTGGCACACAACCAAGTTCTATTTAATCCAGACCAGACTTGCAGACTTTTTATTTCCAGAATTGAAATAAAACAACCTCAGAATTCAGAGCAGCCATGCTAAATAGTATCTACTCAAACTGCTGATCTCAAACCATCTGGGTTCTCACATACTGAACAGAGGGAAAACTGACTGACTGGGTGCTATATGCCTTCCTCCTCGCTGCTCTGAAATGAAACACCATGGAGAAGCAGTTGATTATTTTACAGTGGCAGAACTGAGAAGAATCTTATTTTTTGTTTATCTTCAGTTAACTGGTGCATGCAGTGGCTTCTATTTCCTCCGAAGTACAGAGTTGAATCTTATATTAAACTGTGTTTCTCCAGGGTTTTTGGAGCAACAACTGTCAGGTTGGACAGTCTGCAAGTGCAGAGTGCTTGATCTTACTTTGAACCAGGCATAGTTTTGCAGGTAAACAGTTACCAGCTCCTGAAAACATAATGATAAATATTCATGAAATTGATTTTGTTAGAAAGTAGAATCAGTCTTTCTCCACAGTTGATACTTCCAATAAAGAGGAAGCCAAATTAATCTCGGAAACATTATACACCATTTAAATGTAAAGGCAGCGTGGAAAGAGATCATAAAAACAGTTTGAGTGATGCTGGCTGTGGTCCTGCAGTGTCACCTCTCATATACAATTTCAATACAGCTTGTTAATTATGCTGTAGTATACAGTGTCCTCTATGGTATGTTGCTCTTTGAAACAGCAACATGTTGCCAGCTAATAAAGCCTGGTAGGCGTAAAGATTAGCAAATGGTGAATATACTTGGAAGTCTTTGCATGAGCAGAGGAGTGAGATAGCAATTATGAGAAGCAATTTGAGTCGTGTGGTATGTGCAGATGAGAGAGATGAAAAATTTCTGTGACTCTTAGTGTTAGGTAGTGCTGTGCCGTGATTGGCAGTAGTAGAATCAAAGCTGTGTTTGAGTTTCAGGTGTAGTTCTTTGCAGTGCAGAAGAGATACTAGGTATTTTTACTTTTGTTATTACTTTTATAAAAAAAGTATAGCTGTTGTACACAGCTGTGAACAAAAGCTGGTTTTGAAAGACATCTCTGAATAGGCCCTGGAAGCTTTTGGTTTTGGCATCATCTTGTAGCAATTTAGACTGGGCTGGTGCTTCTGAGATGGATTCCCCCCAATCTGTAGTCAGGCCAATCTGTGGTGGTGAAGACAACAGTGGCAGAGAGTACATGTTCCACCCTGCTGCCAGAAGTGATTTACCCTAGCAAAGGGAAGCCTGTGTCCATGCGTGACCCTTGTTGCTCAGACTCTGCTGTCCTTGCTTAAAGTGTGGGTGGATTTGCACTGAGGTGACAGCATGGGCACAGGTAACATGGAAGCATGATTTTTCTTCTGCCAGCTCTGCCTCTAAAGAGTCAGACTTCATAAAGGCAGGGTAGAGCCTAGAAGCCTTGCTAGCTGTCATCTGTCAGTGGCTAAAAGTAGTACTTTAAAATCAGTTTAAAATAGGTCTTTACTGTGCAAATCATTTTTAAAGCATCCTTGCCACCAGGCATCTCCCTCTGGAATGTGACTTTACTGTGTTATGTGCAGCTGGTTGCAGGATGTGTAGGATGTGGCAAAACCCATGTTGAAACACAGCTCGCAGTGCTGTATTCAGAATGAGTAATGGCTTGGGAAGAGCAACCATCAGTTTAATCTGGTTCCCTGCTCTGATGCAGATTTTGTTTGTGCAGAGAACAGCAGGTGTCTGGGGTGCTTTTTTCTTTTTCTGAAAAAATTCAAGATGACCTTTGCAAAATAAACAGAAACATGTGAAGTGGATGCATGCTCATCAATGAAATCTGAAATAATTTTATGCATAAGCCACATGTGAAATTATTTTCTGCAGGTCTGAAGCTTAAGATTTCTCAAAGAGACCCTACCTCGTAGCTATGTCAGAGCAGGTAGATGCAAATTCAAGGTTAAATTCAATCTTTCCAACCCCCTGGTTTCAGTTTTCGCAATCTCAGCAAAGCCAGTAGAGGAATTCACTCTCAAAGTGGCAGAACATACCTTTATTTATAGACCTTTATTTTTAAAAGCCTAATTCTCCTTTTGTTTCTCTTGGGTTTCTGAATTAGTTTTAGAATAGAAAAGATCTGATTAAGGTTGGAAACCGATTTAATGTTCATCCCAGCAAGAATGAAAAGGGATGATTATATCGTTCAATTTTGAATAGAAGATAAGCTCAACCTGCCTGCAAGAGGTGGGTTAATCTCATACTCTGTATTAATAATAATTCAGACTCCTGAAGTGCTTTTCACACTAACCTTAGACAGCTGTAAAAACAGCATCAGGAGATAAATCCCCTGACATGCTTATACTTTTCCTGTAAAATAACTTCCGGGCTAGGAAATGAGGCTGGTTAATACTGTTCCTGCCACCAGGCAGCCCTACTAGTGTGAGAAGGACCTGCAAGGGCATCAGCATGTGTTAGAGTTGCCTGTGTTGGTTGGTGGTTGATAGCTGGAGGAGTGCGTTCATCTGTGAACTGACTTAGGGCCAGGTGTAGGGAACAGAGCATGTGGGCTGAATCCATGGGTTCTTCACTGTGTCTGATTGATTTGCTATGGACAGGACTGTGGGAAGGCTGTTGAACATACACACTGTAGCTGCTGGTGCAAAGCCAGCTGCTCTAGAACCATATACTGTCTTCCTCTGAGCCTCTGAAGAGCTAAGCTGGATGCCAGTGATCCTGATGCTCTGGGGCATGGCAAGCTGCCCTTCCCCTGAGGAGGTTGCTTGGCCGCAGTCTTTGGTTTATCACTGGTGTACACAGTGAGCAGTGATTTTTGCAGGCAGCACTGGATGAGGCACCATACAAATCAGGAGTAGGAGTAGCTCTTGATCTGAGCTCACCTGCCTGCAGCTCTGCGCTCTCTACCTGCTGCAATGTCCTTTGTAGAGAGAACAGGCCTTGGTGGTGTCATCCTGGTGTTTTGCTGATTAGAGATATCAATTCAACTCAGACACCAGACTGAAAAGAGCAGGCGTAGTTTACTCAAAATAACTAAATAATATAACAATAATACAGAAAACATACAGTAAGAAGAGACAGAATAGTGCACTTAAAGCAAACAGGAAAATACAGGGTAATGCCTCAAATCATTACTACCAGAGAGAGAGACAAGAGTGATTAGGAAAGATCCATCACCACTTGCACACGTTCCCATCACCCAGACCCGCAGATGCTGGGCAGCCCCGGTTACAGCGAGGGTTTGGAGAGCCCGTCCCGGCAAGGGGGAAATCCTATGCGGTGCGTCCACCTGTAGGTGAGGCGTCCAAAGTCACTGTGAGCGGGTGCAGCCTTATACACCCCCAAATCAGCAAGGCAGAATAGCTGGCACCTTTGTTTTGAGCGGGAATATCTGGTTTCAATCATATATTAGATTCTCTCAGAGCCTGGCCAGGGCTCAAGGGAGAAACTAAGGGAGTTTCCCGGCTTATCTAACTGGATTATGTGCAAGGTCTCCCATCAGGCCACAGTGCCAGACTGTGGTCTCCATGACCCTGTTATTTTATCCACACACAAAGAAAGATAAATATACATTCAAGAGAGCTTCATCTTCCATACATATTTCACCAATGATAACGTACTGAGTTAGCAACTTTGGTTCAGGGCCTGTTGCTCAGGCTTCAATACTTCCACCTTTGACATCAGAATAGGTGGTTTGTAATAACTTAGTAAAATACCTATTAGCACAATGGTTATCAGTTACAAAATATACAGGATTCATCTATATATCAACTCTGGCTTGGGTCTATTGTCCAAGCCTTAGCACTTCAATCGGTCCTTTGATCTATAGGTGAATCATGGCTCTCAAACCATTTCTGTGGTTGGTGACATTAGTTCTCATTAATCAGTTGATGATGTCTTGTCAGGTACAACTACAAATTGCATTTCCATTACTGCACGCTTGACCAACTGTATGCTACAAGGGATTAAACAAGGAATAAACACTAGGCTAGCGATAGCACAAAGGAAAAAGTAAAGAGCATGTTTGATCCAAGGACCCCCCGGCAAACATTAAAACAGTTCCAGGTCCAAGCCTTCCCATGTTTGGATCAGTACATGAGCTAATTTTCTCATCTCTTGGAAAAGCAGTAAAACAAATAACTCATTATCATCAATTTGAAAACAGCAATTGGATTCATTTAAATTCCCACAGACTCCACCTTCTGCTAACAATCTAAGACCATGTGATGATGAAAAATTGCATTCCTCATTTGAGAGGATTGGTCAGCTAGAAGGTCAAGAGCCATAGCAATTTGGTTACTTATTATTTCTAAGACAGCTTGTAACCAAATTATCTGATTTAAATTATAAATGGGTTCTCTGGCACCTGTAATTATTTCTTTCAGGTGGCCATTCATGCCCATTTTTGACCACTTCCCCTAGTTAGAGAAATGTCAGTGGACTGCTTTTCTCTAACCAGATCATCATATACTTCAACTCCAAGCCCCTTTCCCTGGTCTTGTGACAGTAAAAAGAATAGGGGTCTGATGTATCCTGCATAGCATATTCCTGAGCAATTTGGGGGTAGTGATAGGACAGAATGGAAGGAAAAGGCAGAAATAAAGCAAGGATGCAGGATAAGGCTGCAAGAATAGTCACCACCATGGATCCAGCAGTGTCCTGTTGGTCCTCAGTCTTCAGGTCTTCGGTGGTGGGTGCACACAGGTCTGGCCTTGATGGTAGATGCACACTCAGCAAAATTTTCTGAATCCACTGATTAGCAGATCTGCTCAGCTTTAGTTTTTTGCTTTTTTTTTTCCTCTGGTCCCACAGGTTTTGTTGCATCTGGCTTCCAGGCAGGAACATTTGCCTCTTGTCAGTTTATTAGCAATGCAGGCATTGGGTCTGACCTACACAATGGGGCCACAAATGGTTACAGGATGGGGCCAGCTCAGCACACCTCTGCCCCTTTGAGGCTTGTCTAAGGAGTCTGGACAATGCAACCGTAAAGTGGGGGGGTGCATCCTTCAATACACTCCTGCTTCCCTGGGCGACATCCTCCAGACCAGTTCACAGGCCACAGCAGCTTCTCTTGGAGGTCTGCACAGACACAAGCAAGCTTTGAGACAGCCATAGGACATTTCAGTCTCTCGCACCACCCCATGGCTCAGAGATTGCTTCAGAACCCATGGTGGCTTTAGGAAAGGAGAGTTGTTTACAGAAGGCCAGAAAAGAGCATTTTATAATTCATCCAATGAAATAGTGATCAATTGTATAAAATATGAAACAATATCTAGCAAGAAGGTGAAGCATTAACATGATAAAATCATATAGCAAAAGAAAACAGGAAAAAACATCTGTCCATAAAATTTTCACAATTGATAGCTTTGGCTGGTACATCACATGGATATTTTTAACACTGTTCAGTGATGAGGTGGCTATAAATTGCATATTGGTCAAAACGTGTTGAATTAATGGAATAAAGCAGAGAATAATACACAGCAAAAACAGTAATAAGGCCAAACTGTGCAACAAGTAAAACACCATTAATACTAACAATGGTTAACAATATTTTAACCAAGCATATAATAAAGGTAACAGTAACAATAACAATGTCAATTAACAATACTTTAACAAAACATATTTAACCAAAATGTGTCCCAGGCTAGGCCTAAGGATGTGCTCCCAGTCCTTGGGGACTGGGGGGAGAAGGTGGATGTCTACATGAACAAGTACAATTACAAGATGGTTTATATGGACACTTACAAGACCAACACATACATATCATAAGGGAAAATATTCTGGGTTTTGTTGTCAATTGTGGAGCCAAAGATATTGTTCTGGCTTGCTGGAGTTGGGGGTCTGCCTATGCAGCAGGAAAGTGGATATCCATGCCTCCAGCCCAGAGTGCATGTGTGGTTTAGGCCTTGGTACCTCCATCTCACCCCAGACCCCATTAACAAAAGGACCTTCCCCTGATTTGGTGTCTGGTTTTTGCTCATAATACTGGCAATGGAATGACCTAAACCCACAAATTTGTTTTCCTCTCATTCTTTGTTAGTCAAGTTCCTCTTGGTTAGCCAAGTTCCTCTCTACTTAGAAAGCTGGAGCTTCCCACGGAGCCAAGAGAGAGGTGAATGGTCACCCAAAGCAACTTTTCCAATGATAAACAGTACATCCTAGAAATATTAGTAAGACAGTGAACATCAACACTATGTAAAAATTTAAATTTACATAAGAATCCCACATCGTGACTCAGGATATCTGCCTCCAGGGGGGTTTACCTGCAAGAAAAAGGAAAGAAAAGCTTCTCGGGTCATTTTGAGAACTGGAAGTGGGTTATAATTAGAAACATGGGATAATCCACCTTGTATTAATTTTGGGCTCCTTTCCATGAGCATCTTTGGCTTTCCAAGTACACTTGTTTATTGGGGTATCCAATACCAATGGTGCTGCTCCCACTGTGGGGAGTTCGACTAAGACAGGTTGTCCTGGAAAATGAGATGGATTTTTGGGGTAGTCAGGGCCATGTGGGGCTGGCTTGGTGCCCGCAATACCACTGAATTCCCAGAAACTTCACTGTCTGAGATGGTCCTTGGATTTTTGCAGAGTTAATTTCCCAACCCTTCTGTTTCATATGATCTACATCTAATTCAAGAAGTTGTATTTCCTCCTCCTCATTTCCTTGAATCAAAATATCATCTATATATGAATCAAAATATCTATATGGCTTAATTGTGAGGAGGAAGCTGTATTTCATTTAAGTGTTTTCAGCTACAATTCTATGACATAGTGGGGCTATGCAGCCACCTTTGTGAAAGCAAATTGGTCCCAGTGCTCCTTTGCAATTTTTGTAAAAAATGAATTCGCCAAATCTATTACAGCGTACCAAATTCCTGGATGTTTCTGAACTTCTGTTAAAGTGGCAGTGTCTGGCACAGCTGCTTCAAGCGGTGCAGTATGTTTATTTACTTCTCTAAAATCCACTGTCATTCTCTAGCATCAATCACTTTTCTTGACAGATCACACTGGACTGCCACCTCAAAACTTCTACATCTAATAAATCTCTAATTGTCTGTGATATCTCTTCATGTCCTCCCAGAATTCTGTATTGCCTCATTGTAACTTAGTTGCAGCTGGGATCTGCACAGGAGGCATTTTTACTTTGCCAACCGTAACAGGTCTGGCACTAATACAGAGATTATACTGACAATCTGAAAGATTTAAAGTTAGTCTTTTTAGAATTCTATACCAATTATATATTCAGGAATGGGGATGACCATGACTGAATATAATTGTTTTGAGAGGTTTCCTATTTTCATTTCTGTTTATGTTTGTACAGCTTTTATTTTCCTCCCAAACCTGTACAGGTTATCCTTTAAATTTCCTGGGGTTCCCATATATTAAGGAGGCCTCCACTCCAGTGTCATTTAGGGCCTTTACAGTTTGTGGGGACCAGTTGTTTTAAAGAACAAAACAAAACAAAACAAAAACTTTAAATCAACAAACAGACAAAACAAAAACTAAGTTCTACATGGGGCTGTTGGTCCTTCTGCACCCACTGTCCTGGGGCTTGGCCATTAATTCATATGTGCTGATTATAATACTGATTCACTTCCCTTGCCTCCCACAAAGGGTACAATTCAGAGAACGGTGCCCAACCCTCTTTCACCCCCAGAACCGGTGATCCACTCACGGGGGCCCTCTGCAAGCAGCTGGAGGGTCCCGTCGTGGGTCAAGAGGTGGCGCCGTAAGCTGAGCTGTCCCTGCCGCCTTGACCTGTGAATTTTGTACCTTTTTGTTGGATTTATTCAGCCCTCTCTGTTTATATATCTCCCACAATTCTGGGGTCAGAATTCCATCAATTTTATCATGGGGCATACCATCCTCTAGTAAAGCAGTAAACTTTTCCTTACAAGAAATCCTGTTTTCACTGCCTTTAGGGCTATCTCGAATATCTCGATTCTCTGAACTCCTTCGGGGGCTCCTCTCATCAAAGTCACATAACTGTTGCACTTCTTCAGTTACTTCATCCAGGGGATCCCCCATATCATTAATGCAGAGGGGCATAATTACATTTTTATATGACGGTGGAGCGGTTTTAATCACTCTGTTTCTCATAGTGACTGACAAAGGATATTGCATTAAAAGGTCAGTATTTCCTAAAAATATAGCTGCTTTCATCCCTTCCTCTTTCATTCACTATATACAGTCTCCCAAAGTATACCACTGACGGTCAGATGCCAGCCTGACATTTTCTGTAGGATATTTGGTATTACATCCCAGTGCAGCCAACGCTAAAAAATTGATATCCTGATCATTATTTTGAAATGCGTCTTGAACAAACAAATCTGAACTTAAAAATCTTTTAGAATCTCCTGCGTCTAGGGTTACCCCTGCCACTACCTGATTGTGCAAACGTACCGTCCAAGAGAGCAGGGATTCCCCTGGTTTCTGCTTAAATCTTTCAATTATGTCATTTACTTCATACTGTGTATAATCCTCTACCATATCCTTTCTCACAGGTAGCCCAGTATTAGGATCTCTACCAGGATCACACTGCACACCCGCTTCTGCAGTCACTACATGAACTTTCTTACAATTCACTTGCCCTCTCCTTCTGCTATATTTATATTGTGCTATTGCACTGCAGCTTTCTCTGCCACTGTCTAATAAGTATCCAGCTTATCAACAAGCAACTTATTCTGGCATTGCAACATCACTATTTGACTCTGCAAATCACACGTCTGTTGCTCCATCTGGGAGTGCTCTAACAACAGCTTCTCTTTACTCTGGTGTTGATTTCTATATGCAGTTTACAAAATTCACCCTTGTTTATTTGAATTTGTAACTTCTTTTCTTTTTTTAATAGGTACCTTTTCATACAATTTAAAACATCCAATTACTACTTTAAATAATGGCATTTTTGTCGTATCCCACTTCTGACACCAATTTATGTTTTGCTGATTAGGGATACCAATTAAACTCAGACACCAGAGTGAAAAGAGCAGGTGTATTTTACTCAAAATAACTGAATAATGTAACAGAATAATACAGAAAACATACAGTAAGAAAAGACAGAATAGTGCACCTAAAGCAAACAGGAAAATACAGGGTAATGCCTCAAATCATTACTACCAGAGAGAGAGACAAGAGTGATTAGGAAAGATCCATCACCACTTGCACACGTTCCCATCACCCAGACCCGCAGATGCTGGGCAGCCCCGGTTACAGCGAGGGTTTGGAGAGCCCGTCCCGGCAAGGGGGAAATCCTACGCGGTGCGTCCACCCGTAGCTGAGGCGTCCAAAGTCGCTGTGAGCGGGTCCAGCCTTATACACCCCCAAATCAGCAAGCCAGAATAGCTGGCACCTTTGTTTTGAGCGGGAATATCTGGTTTCACTCTCACATGAGATTCCCCCAGAGCCTGGCCAGGGCTCAAGGGAGAAGCTAAGGGAGTTGCCCTGCTTATCTAATTTATTTATGTTCTCTTTGGAACAAGGCCACCCGTCAGGTCCCAAGGCC
>NW_020799097.1:113523741-113537641 GCF_003259725.1 Athene cunicularia
CCCCATTTTGTTTTTCATTATTTTTCCAGAAACTGGTGGCATCTGCATTGCCCCACGGCCTTCAGAGAAGAAAGCTGAGATTGTTCCGGCTATGGCTATGAGACCTTTCTTTGGGATTGTGCCCGTGCTGATGGATGAGAATGTGAGTTAAGGCTGTTCTGGGTGCCCAGAAGAGAAGATGATGTGTGTTTCTGCCTTAATCACCTTTCTAATGTCAGAGGAACAGGGTCTAGAAGGATGTTTGTTCCTCCATTAAAATGGTAGAATAGATGAGCAATTTATTTATTGAGCGTATCTCAAATGTCCATATAGATTGCCAGCTGGCCATTGCAAGCTGTCTGCAAATCTCTAGAGGAGTGTTTGCACTTTCAGCATCACTTTTATGGTCTTACACTGCTTCTGATTAGGAGCTGCTGCCTTGATTTATGAGGTCAGAAGTCACACAGCTTCTGAGAACCAGGGAGCTGAACAGTTGGAGCAGAACATGCAACATCTAGTGTCATGGCACGACTGGAGCAGTCAATGGGACTGGTGGAGTTTTCCAAGGAAAATACAAGACATGAGACCCTGAGAAAAGTGGTACTGGCCAGTGAAGCTGTGTGGAGCAATCCCCATCTGCGTTCCAGGGCTCTGTTAAACCCTAAAGCATGTAATCTCTTGTACAGTTTGGTAAGGGAATGTGGCAGTTAACAAAAGTGGAAGGCAGGGGTTCAGGCATTTTGCTTCTAGCCTCATCCCAGGCATCCTTTGGCTGCTTGGCACGTTTTTGCTGTCATCTTTGTTGTCATTTCCCTCCAGAAAATCACAGGACTCACTTTTCTTTTAGTCTTATCTGCTGTGCTGCTGTCTTTAAGGGGTGAGGAAGGCAAGATACAGACAGTAGCTTCATGAGTGGGCTCTTTTTCTCCACCTGTGGCCCTCCACTGGTGGTCTGCAGTGAGCGACAGTGTGACTCTTGCCAGATCAATGACACAGAAGCCCTTACTGTTCCTATTTTGTTCACCTGATCATCCTTCCTGTGCTTAAACTTGCAGGGAAAGGTTATAGAGGGCAACGATGTGTCCGGTGCACTCTGCATTGCCCAACCATGGCCTGGCATGGCAAGAACAATCTATGGAGACCAGCAGCGATTTGTTGATGCCTATTTCAAAGCCTACCCAGGTAAGGAAAGTGCCAAGAGAAGGCAGTTTGCACTGCAGTATAAGTAGACTGAATATTTTCAGCAGCACTTCGTGATATTTCTGTACCAGCAAGACTTTGGTTACTTGGGGTTGTGTGTCACATGTTGCAAGCATGTCTTAGTGTTGACCTTTCTATCTGTCAAAAGGAAATGTATTTTCTAGAACATTTTAATGCCCAAATTTTAAAGTCCAAAAACATTTTCCTTGGTGCCTTTTGTGTCTCACTTGGAAACAGGTGTATTTGATTGGAAAGTATCTCCTACATCACTGAATCTCATCCCTGCAGTCACATGCTGTGTTACATCCTTCCTTTTTAAAATATGGTCAAGTTGTATCTGGCAAGTAATTAGAAATGTCGGAAACATTTTTTGTAGGATGTTGGACAAGGCCACTGTCTTCACTCAGGGAAGCAACTGAAAGAGATTTGCAAGCTACAAGGTAGACAAAAATTAGAGAAACAATCCTGCAAATTGTACAAAATGGCTTCAAAGATAAGAATAGGAAACTGGTAGAAGAAATTGAATGAGCCCATAGTCCCTTATTACTCACTGCATATTTGCATCTGAAATCTTGTTGATATTTAGTTGATAGTCATTTAATTGATTTGAAAGGGCAGGAGGCATGACTGAAAGGCCTTGAATTGGCCAGCAATGGGTCTTGGCAAGAACCACCTTCAGATTTCACAGTGCTAGCTGCCTGCTGCTGCTCAGAAGTGCCACAGGAACAGTTCAGATGTGGACATGGCTTTGATGAAGAGCCAACTTCAAGAGCCAACAGTGTTCTTAGTGACACTGAAGTTTTCTGGAACCACTGGGTCTTTTTCAGTTTTCGTCAAATGTTTTAGACCCTCCAAACACCATGCTTGTTGTGAGTTGGTTGGGGTTTTTTAGCCAATCTGATAACAGTGTTTCTTCCATGCTCATTCTGGAGAAGGGCTGTTATCTGGGATCTGAATCTTGTTAGCCAGGAGGGAAAATAGCTTTTCATTCGTCCGAGTGTAAGTGATTAAAAAAAATTGGCAGTGTTCCCATGTACAAAATGTAGTATAACTGCTCCCTTTCAGCTGAACAGCTGTAGTTTTCTCATGAGTGCTAAGGTGTAGCTAGCAGCAGATCTGAATTTGACCAATACCCTATGGCATGAATGGCAAATAGCATCTGAAGTGGTTTTATTTCAGTGCTGTATGCACCAGGCCTGGGCACACAGTTGCTGTGCAGCTGTAGGTGTGTAAAGCCTAGGGAGATAAGAGGCCCCCTTGGTTTTGTAAAACCAAGAAAGCATCATTGTGTTGTATTGCTGAACTTGGTTTTACTACAGGGACATCTGCCCCTGATTGCTGCCGATTGCCTGCAATTATTTTGCGCATCTAGGCAGAGATCTGAGCTCCACTGTCTTGATGCTGCTCAGGTGTCTGCTAGGAGCCAGCACAGCCCAGGCAAGGCAGATGAAGGTGGGGGATGGCAGGGGGTAGTGGGAAATGGTGTGTGGCAGGTCACGCAGCTGTAAGCTTATGAGGCCCTGCAAGCTGCCTGATCCTCCTTACCCTAGTTGCTGTCCTAGAGCATCATCTGTTCTGCATCAGAGCCCAAAGCAACAGGCTGGTACACTTCCTGCTGCTGACCGCCCCTGTGTCTTGCTATAGGTTACTACTTCACAGGGGATGGTGCTTACAGGAACAAGAAAGGCTATTACCAGATAACGGGGCGTATGGATGATGTCATTAACATCAGCGGACACAGACTGGGCACAGCAGAGATAGAAGATGCAATGGTAAGTTCCAAGCAGGTTTCCAATGGTAAGTTCCAAGCAGTTCCAAGATTGACAGGGCATATCTTTGGGGCAAGGTGGCCCTGTCAAAGAAGTTTCATGAATTTAAACAAGCGCAGGGTCTCTTGCCTTCAAACCCCTGCCCCTGCATACACACAACTTGATGCATAATGAATAGCAAATATGCAAAAGGAAACAGACCCCTTTGTAAGGAGACAACAAATTTCCTTAAAGGATCTCCTTAAAAATCAAAGACAAGTGAGAGAGGAGTCACACTGTGGGCAGTCCCTGCAGTGGAACTGTCAGAGCTGTGTTTCCTCTCAGTGACATTGTGCTGTTGCAGTTGACATTGTGGATGCCAGTTGAGTCTCCATAAGGAATTGTCTCTCCTGTTTGTTCCTTCCCTTGTGCTAACACCTAAGCCCTCCTTCAAATCTGTGGTTCGTGATTGTCCAAATGAGCTGAGTATGCCTGAGAATTCAGCAGTGTTAAATATGAAGCAACCTTGATTCGTGTCAGCTGCAAAGCTAGCCTGTCATTTTGAGAGAAAATAATACTAGCTCAGGGAATTAAAAACAAAAAGTCCTCAGAGCATTTATCTTCAAAGCTTTTCTGTAACTGGGCCTTGCCTGAAAATGGCACTTAAATGTAATATTTGATAAACCTGAGCCATGTTTGCACAGCACACAGGATCCTACTTTCTCCTTTCTGATTGTAGATATAGAATCCAGTTCCTCTTCCACTCTATGTATGTTATGCATGTGTATATGCAAATATATTTATATGCTTAGATTGCTCTGTGATGTTTTCTTTCATATTTTAATCTAATTTAAGATAGTACAATCCAGTCTTTGGTGTGGGATTCAGATATGTGATTTCTTTTGGTCTGTACACCCAAACTGTCATCTTATTGCAGAAGAATGTTAAATCAAACTCTGAAGTGTGATAGAATAAACCGCAGTTGTGTAGCATAACAATAAAAATATGCATTTGGCAAAAAACCCCTTCCCCTCTTCTGGGAAAATGAAGAAGCCTGATTCTTTCTGCCTTCTGATCTGCTTTGGGCACTTATAAATGCCAGTCAAATGTGGACTGTGATGTTGGCAGCTTCTCTTTTGTTCTGCTGGCAACAGTTCCCTGTGGCACAGAGCAATGCAGGACTGATTTTGTTTGTGATTTGGTCACGGCCAGTCACCACTGGGGACCATAGCCATGTACACACGAGGGTACAGACAAAGAAAGAGAAAGCAGGTTTCCATCTTGGTGTGCAGTGGGCTTAGTATATATAAGAGTACTTATTTGGGTGTTTAAAAGCAGGGCCAATTCAGTTTGTAAATGCTATTCTTAGAAACATAGCCATGGCCACCAGCTGAGCATGTGGTAGGAAGGTGGCGTCCAGCTTTCCTGTTGCACTTTCAGCAGGATCTACCAAGGGGAGTGTGAGATATGGCAAAATGTTTTGTTCCTAGAGCAACAGGCACAAATGCTGCAGGGCTTGAAGCAGTTGTTAGGCTCTGTGTGTTTTTGTTTCTTTTTTTGTGAAGGCTGATCACCCCGAGGTGCCTGAGACAGCTGTGACTGGGTATCCGCACAAGATTAAAGGAGAAGGTATGTGAAAAGCAGTGTCCTGACATGATACCTGCATACAATTTTGTTAATTTCTAACCTGGGCTGCATGTTAGGAGGTGCTGAGGGAATGGGAGGGCAGTTATCCTTACATTGACTGGCGTTGTAGCCCCAGGAAGCAAAGACAGCCATGAAAATAACTGCGTGTTCTTAAGATGCGTGCAGATATTATTCCCTCAACTGTTTTCTGTGTGGTAGAGCTTCCTTTAAAAGGACTGTGCTCAGACATGTCCTTTGAACGGAATGGGAATAGCTAATTTGCGTTGGTCAGGTTTTAATCCCAATGACACTTTAGTAATTTATGTTGAGTTGTCACTGTCACTGAGATTAGTCTGGTCCATAGATGTCAAGATAGGGCTGGGCCATTATTTGAAGGCTGGAGTCTGACTCCCATTTGTGAACAGGATCAATGGTTTTCTTGGCAGTCCCTAGATTGCACATAAGAATGATTTGAAACCTGCCTTGGCATTTGAATGAGCATCCCAGGTCTTGCCAGCCAGGATCTAATATGAGTTATGTGGCTTCTGCACATTTGTCTTCCAGGTGCCTTTGCTTTCATAGTACTAAAGGAGCAGACAGCTCATATAGACCGTGTCAAAGAAGAGCTCAAAACCATAGTGGCTTCCAAGATAGCAAAATATGCTGTGCCTGACCACATTCTGGTAAGTGGGAGACTGTAACTGGTACCAGGAGTGGGAATGGTCACATTGAGCAAGTGTCACCTTTCTGTCTGTAGTGCTGACTGTTGTCCCTATCTGGCAGGACAAAGAAGCAGGAAAACAGAACTAGCTGGAGGGATCCCTAGGTCAGGGAGGGAAGGTGCAGTGGTCTGCATGTGCTCCTCATCCATGCCTGAGGATCAGCAGTGACCCAGAGGGTGGCTGGGATATTACAGCTGCTCCAGCCTGCAGAACAGCTTCTTGATGGGACTGTTACAGGAGCATGTTTTAGAGCCACTTTGAGGCTGCTTCATTTGGACCAAGTGCTGAACAACCCTCTAAATAGGATGCACAGGGAGTGTTAAGAGCACCATGCTTGGTGAGAGCTCTGGCAGAGGTAAACCCTAGGCCACCCTGTGCCTCAAGATGTGCTTGATGTCCCTGTCACCATGCAGCAGCATTGCTGCTCCATACAGCTCTGGCCCTCAGCTAACCCCTTGCTGAAGCAATGTAGCACTGCTGTCAGTGATCCTGTGCAATGGATCAGACAAAACCCCGCCAAACTGTAGAGAAATGCCACAACCTTCAGTGTCACTGAGAGGCAGAGTGACACTTTCCACTGCCCAGCTATTTTGTTTTGATAGTTAGCATCAACCCCACATTTCAAAGCACTGGCTGTTTCTGTTGCATAACTGACAGCCATTCAGCCTGACCCTGGGAGCACTGATGAACTCCAGGCTCTGTTTCAAGCCTCCTTGCTTTTCACCCGCTCCCTTTGTGTCTTTGGGGAGAGTGCACAAAGCTGCCCCTTAGCTGCCCCCCAAGACCCACCTGCATCCATGCCACACTCTGCTTGGAGGCAGCCACCAGACCACTTCTTTGAGAGGCTTCTGCTTTAGCTGCATGCTTGGAAGCTGGACACTAAGCCACAGGTTACAGAATACAAAAGGAGCAGGGAGCAAGGGTGGCTCATTCAATTTGGAACAGCCCAGGACATCCGCAGTGGATTAGAGCAACTTCCAAAACTTGCAGGTTTGCAAAGAAACACCGTTTCCCTGTGTTTGGGGGTAGTCCTGCAGAGAAGTCCGACAACTGTTTCCTTGCATGCTTTGGAGTTTTGTAACCTACTGGCCTGATCATGTAGCAAAATATGAGACCTGCTAGTGTCTCTGTTCAGGGCCTGAGAACTCTTTACCAGGCTCAAGTTTATGCTAAAGCCTTTGAATTTGCTGCTAAGTCCTTTGCAGGAAGTATAGCCAAGACATTTAACATTCTTCTTTCTGATTATGAAGGAAGGTGTGTAGGCTGACAGATATGATCAGGCAAAGAGAAACATCAGCAGATAGCAGTTATCCCTTGAATAGGAGATCCTGTAGCTGGCGTGCAGTATTGTGTGCTTTATATTCGTGTCCTGTAAAGGGGATTATGTCTGTTCTGGTAATGTGTTGAGATCTGTGTCATCATCAGTGCCTAAGTTTTTGAGTGTAACTAGCTTTCTAGTTCAATAATTAACAGTTTATTCAGGACCTGATTCTCCAAAGAGCTGTGTGTCCTGCAGCACCCAGCCTGGACATATAACACAATGAGTAAATGAGGAACAAAATCCACTTAAATAAGATTAAAATTTATAGCACAAGGCACCGAGGCTAGTGACGCTTCTTCCCTTGGACATAAACTAGTGTACTCTGTGGTCTAGTATTTTCCAGGAGCCTCAAAGAAGCTGTGGCCATGAGATGGTGTACCAGGCTTAGGACCGTTAAGCCAAATTTCCTTCTGGTTTCCAGCAGGGCCCAGGTTCCATTACAGGTGTGTCTTTCCCTTCTCTGCAGGTGGTGAAACGTCTTCCTAAAACTCGATCAGGGAAGATCATGAGAAGGCTGCTGAGGAAAGTAGTCACTGAACAATCAAGTAACATGGGAGATGTCACCACACTTGATGATCCAAGTGTTGTCAAGGAGATACTGGATGCTTACCAGAAGTACAAGGAGAAAAGTTCCTTATAACAGGCAGCTCTGGAATCTCTCTGTAAATATGGGAAGTCTCAGATAACCAGGCAGACAACATAATTCTCTCTTGGTGTTTTTTTAAAGACTGTGTTCCTTTCTAGGGAGACAAGATTTTCCACTCAACAGTGTATTTTGAGATGCCCAGAGCTAGGAGCAATCTGCACCTTTGCAGTCAGTGAGCTCCTTTTCATTGCTTTTAGGGCTGTTTTAGAGCAGCTGTTGGTGGTTTTCATTAGCTATGATGAAACTTAATACTAGCTGAAACAAGATTCAGTTATTAATGTTTCTTATTTTAATGTTACTGTACAGGGAAATGTTTTTATACGATACTTATGCTGGATTAAAAGAAGCCCTGGAATATACTTCAATTTCTTCTTTGGTTTGGATATCTGAGTATTTTACTGCAACTGCGGCGCCTTTTCAGCAATGCTGGGTAGAATACCCGGTAGACGTTTCACATATGTTATTGGGAAATGAGAAAGATACGGCTAGTCCGGTAATTCTTCTGTTTACCCAGTTGTTCTCATACATCCTTTGGCTTGCCTCGTAAGGATTTGTTCCTACTACTGTAAGTCCTAGGACTTAGCAGAGATGGTGAGCCTGTGTCCCTTCATGTCCCACCTAGGCAACCCAGTGCTGGCACTTCAACTGCAAAACTAAGCCACAGAGCCTACTGCTGGACTTCCTATATGTCCTCAGTGCATTGCCAGTTGCGTAGGAGGGGTCTGGTCTCACAGGCTTTTATTCTGCCTGGAGAAACTGAGATCACCAACTAAGCTTTTAATGTAACTGTCCTCTTCCTCACTGATGATGACAACTGGATCAATGTTGTCCATTGTGGTTCACTTCTGTGTATTAGGAGTGGTGGTCTCCAACTGGTAGATTTTTGTTGCCAGTTGGTGATTTATGTAGGTGTCTTGGTTTCTTGAAGTTGCTATGAAAAGGGATGATGTATGCTTGCTGTCTGTCAGAGAAGCATTGGGAAACAAAATCCAGAAGAGGTCTGCAGCTGACAGAGATGTGCTGGAGTGTTTGTTATGACTTGCCAGGCTGTGTGACTTCTGATCAAGGAGCGCTTATTTCAGCCCACTCCCAAATGGCCTGTAATCTTGTTTGCGCCAATAAAGACAGGCACCCAGTTTGGAGGTAGGTTGTTTCTCCCTTCAGAAGTTATGACTTAACACTTACCGTTTCAAGTTGGGCCCTACCACGTGTGCCCCTTCTGTGTGCTGCTGTGCTGATTTTCCAGAGTTAAGTGCCAGGTGGGTACCCGCAAATTGCACAATCCACAAAGAAGGACGAAGTGCCTCTTAGATGCCTTCTGGAAAGTGATGGTAGCATTCCAGACCAGCAACCTCGAAATAGCAGGGAACAATAGCCTTCATAGCTTTCAGAATTGCAACTAATATACTCAGTGTTTTACTTCTGGACTTATTTTATCATGAACACATTTTGATTGAAACAGTCCTTGTATTTGGGCTGTTCAGAAGAATTTGCTACTAGGTCTCCTGTCCTCTACTGTGACACTGAAGGTCATGGAAAAGCCTCTAGGTGCCAAATGCCTTCTGCCACTGCTAAATTTGTTTTCAGTTGACTGAGGTGTTCAGAGTGGCTGGAGGGGCCACAGAGCGTGCCAGGAAAGCAAGGTAGAGGACTCCTCCCCTCTACCTGGGTGCAGAGACTCAAGGCATAAACTAGAGTGGTGTTCACAGTCCTGATCCTGGGAGTGTGTGCCACAAGGGCTCAGGTAGAGCTGCTCCATCTTAACCTGCCTAAGCTGAGTGACTGCTAACCACCGTTCTACAGCTGTAGCCGGGGTCACTCCATCAAGCCTTGCAGTCCTGCCTCTGTCTTTCTCAGATGACAGTCTGCTTAGTTTCACAGAGCTATATATTTTGGCCTATCAAACCCCTGAGTAATTGACAGAATTTCCAAACTTTGCCCTAGTTTTACAGGCGTGACTTACTGGTGAATTTAACTGGAACAGCACTGCCTTCTCCAGTGGAACTGTGCACTGGAAAGACAATCTGTCCACCTAAATGGAGGCAGGAAAGGCAGGAAGGAAATGGCTAGGTGACCCTGTAGGACTGGGAGAGGAGTGGTGAGTTTTTTGGCTAGCAGAGATTTTGGTGCCAAATGGGGAAGCAGACTGCTTGCAGTATGATTTGTTCTCAAATGCTAGCTGCATTTTTTGTTTTGGGTTTAATTTATTTTAAATGTCTCTAGGGACTGGGTAGTAGGGAATTAGGGAATATCATGGGAAATGTTGATGAAATGAAATTTCATCTCTACGAAAAATGAAAATTCAACTCTAGAGAATATCATGATTTGTTAAAATTTCCATCCTTTCTGACTGCAATCCATTTTTGCTTAAGGTAAGTAGACACCCTATGGACATTGTGGGAAGCTGAAGATCAGAAAATTACATGGAGTTCACAGGATGCTAGTATTTTAGGAGACAGCCAGTACGTATATCCTTTATTGTCATTGCAAAAAAAACCCCCAAACTTCCTTAAGTGATTTTCAGGTGAGAAGGAGCCAGGAGTTAATGCTTTTTACAGGATAAGTAGACTGCCTTGTTTAAACAAGTTGTCTCCACACAATCTGAAATACAATGTGGAGGAAGAAAAATTACTTTTGAACAAGATTACACACTTTCGTTTTACTCAAGAAAGCATTTCCTCTATTATGGTTACAGAATTTCCTTGTCCTGACCTGAAATTTCCATGCTAAGGTGTAACCCAGTGATCACAGACACATGGTATAATTCATCTGAAGTGTCTCATGAAGACTAACTGTGTGAGGAGCAGTGCGCTTTGGTGCATTGAGACATTCATCATACAATTCCTCTGCTCAGGGAAATGGGAGATAGGGTGTGTTCCCTCACCTGTATCCCTGTTGGCTCTGCTTGCATGGCTTAGGACCACGACTGCCAGGGAGGTTACAGACTAATCAGGTAGCTGCAGCACCCCAGTAAATTCACAGCCATGCCAGCCATGGTATGGACAGACTGTAATTACAAACAAACCTCATAATGTGAACTTCTGAAGCCTTATGAGCACCTTTGCTAAAATGACATCACCAGCATGTGCAAGCTTAGAGTGCCACATGCCTGCCATCTGGTACCACAATGGCAGCTTTCTTCTTTGTGCATTTCCACAGCTGAGCTGTGGTCCCTGGGATGTCCACTTGCTCAGAGGGCCCCACGGGGTTTTCAAAGAGAGCACGTGGTGCTGTTGTGCTTCCCATGTGGTTTTCTGTACTGGACACAGCTCCTGCTGGGCAGCCTCATCCCCCACCTCATCTGGTAAAACTGCACTTCTGCAAGTATACCAGCATTAGCTCTTGGAGCTAAACCCTGTGCTCCATTCATCTAATAGCACCCTGAGGCTGGTAGAAACAACTAGGCAGGCCTTGGAACTGGTACTTCTTAGAAAAAGGAGAATATTGTGCTTCACTGGTTAGGCTACTCATAGAAAGCCTTGCTTCTATGGAAAATGAAATCCCCCTTTCTTCTTTTTCCCCATCATCTCTGCTAACTGCAGCAGTTACAAGCCTGAGTCAAGCTTTGCATTTTCATTATTGCCTGGATGTCATGAACATCAGCATTGGTGTGTGGTGACAGTGCTTTTCTGCTTCACAGGCAGTAATCTCACCCCACCCGAGGCTTGTGGTTCAGGAAGGGGTTCAGTCTGCAAAACCGGCACTGATGTCCTCAGTTCTTGAAATACTGGGAAGGAAGTAGCTTGCAAAAGACCGTGGGCCTCCAATCTTAAGAGCCGATCTTCACTGTAGGATCATTGTAGGAGGTAATGATAAATGGAATACTTTACAGTAAGATTGTGGGACAAACAGGGGTAATTGCTTCCTTTAGAAAAGCAAAACTTTTAAATTCTTCTAAACCTTTTTGTGTCCATGACTAAGGTGTGGGTTATTTGCCAGACTGCCTTTGTAGCTTCATTAAGAGATCTAGAGTCAATTCTACCTGTTGCAGCTTTTTACAGAGGGCAGATGTGCTTGCTTTTTTTTTCTTCCCACTTGCTTTTGCTAGTGAGACCCAATCATGGTGCCTTTCCCCCCACTGGAGACACAGACCATGATTTTCTTGATTTTAGAAAGGGAAATTGTGTCTTCCTAGAGATGAAGTGTGTGTTGTACAGTCTAATGGTAAGCCTTTAATTTCATTCTGTTTTCTTATAATCATGCTTTAAACATTTATTGTCCTTGACCAAAACCAGTTTCTTCAATGATCTCTGTATTCATATTTTCATTAAAGGAAATATCTTTCTCTGTGTGATAGACTGGCTTTGCATCCTAAGTCTGGCCCTCCATCCCCTAAAGGGTTTGGGACTTACTCAGTTCTTTGGACCTGCTTCTGCCTGTCCTGATGATTTTATTCTACCAGCACAGACCAAAGAAAGACAAAGGAGTTTGAAATCAGGATGAGTCATCTTGTGGTCCAAATTGCTGGTTTGCTTTGTTGCTTTTCTCTAAACAATAACATACAGGACATGAATTACCCCTAGAAAACTGCCACTTCAGAACAACTCAAAGTTGAAGAACTGTCATTTGCATGTCAGTAAGCTGCACATATTGTGTAAATCCTGAGGTCCCACTGGTCTGCAGTTATTCTCCTGCATGATGCAACCCAAGAACAATTAGTAGGAACAATTAATTACTGTTAATGTGGATGGTTCAGCTACTAATCTTTAATCTTGTCTTGTGCACAAGTAGAAAAGGAGTGAGATCAAGATGTATGTGGCAACACGAGGGACATCATTGTGTGGAAAGTGTGTAGCTGTCCCAGAGCTGAGCAGATGAGAGGTTTGTTCCCAGGTGCCGTGGATTGTTGTCAGTGCCAGGAATACATCCTCTGCAGGGCACGTTGCCCATTATGAAGTGAGGAAGACTGTTTCACCCTCTGTGTACCACATGGATAATACTGTAGTTGTAATGCAGGGACAGACACTGAACATCCTTGTTAGCCACTTCTGTTACCTCCAGCAGCTGCTTCTGGAAAGCTTCCAATGCCACTCTTAGCTCTTGCAACTCTCAGGCAAGTGTGTCTGACAAGTCATGAAAAGGGCTAGACAGAAAGGCAGGTGCACATCTCCTCACTTTATCTTTCACTACTGCAGCTGCTCTGATCTATTTACTGAGAATTTGTTGCTAAAATGGAGACTCTTCTCCAGCCTAACACAGTTATATTCTGGGGCTGTCTCCGTGTCCAGTTCAAGCCACAGAAACTGGTAAGTTTATGTTTTTAAACTAAGCAGAACATGATTCTTCTTCAGCTTGAAAACAGACAATTCTGGACAGGGAATTGTCTTCTGGCTTAGTCTAGACACAGCATCTTGTTCATGCCAGTGAGTTGAGCCCTGCTTTGTCATGGATAGAAGGATTTGAGGACATAACCACCTTCTGGGGTGGAAATGGTCATGACTATGCAAAATTACCAGCCTACAAACATTGGTAATGAATGATCTGACACAGCAGCTTTTTCATTCTTGCTTCTATTCCTCTCTGGCTAGGGTGTATAATATCTGCCTGGACTCCCTGCATCTTGCAGTGACAGAGCTTACTTTTAGCATTTTGGTGTGTTAAAGCTGAGAGAGTGGAAACAATGCTTTTTAGTGCTCATCCTGCACCTGGCACTCAGAAGACTCAACTTTATTTTTCTACCTCCTGGAACTTGGGGATGCCATTTTATTCCTCTACACCCCCAGGAACGACAGTAGCTTCATGACAGAGTTGGGAAGAGACATTTGGAGCACTACTCACAAGGTCCAGAGGTGAGATGGTTGTTCAGGAAAGCTGGTGCTTTTAGGGAACAGTGCTGCTAAGCTCTCAGGCAGCTGCTGGGCTTGCTGCTTCAATTCAACCTGAACAGGGAGAAAAGCCCCCTGTGCCGCTGCTGCACCCCTTTCCTTGCCACAGCCCCTCTCAGTGGAAAACCCACACATTTTGTTATTGGGCGTGATGCCAAATAGCCTTTCCCATTCCTTGGCATCGCGCAGCTGGAGCAACCCCCAGCTTCAGCCCTTGCCTGTCGAGCTGCCCTTGTTGAACGTTCTTATTTTTCAGTGTTGACATAGCGGAGGGTCTGATTTTGGCACTGGCAACCAGGGTCCTGCCTACGTAATGCTGTTGCTCCTGAGCAAGGCAAAGAAGCCAGAAAAAAAATCTCAGTAGTGTGTTACCCAAAAGACCAAGAGAGGAGCAAAGGTGATGTTCTGGGAGCCCGCGGGCTGACCCTTCGTATCTGGGTTAAGCCATCCTGCGGGCGCACAAGCTGTTGAGGGGGACAGGCAACTCCGCCAGCTCCCACGCCCGTAGCCGGCTCCGGGAGCCAGCGAGGGATTTGCCTTCCCGCGCCCCAGAGCCCTTCCCGGCGGGCTCCCTGTCCCCTGAGAGATCATTTCCCCCGCCCCTCCGGGGAAAAAAAAAAATCATCCTCTTCCTCGCGGTTTCCTGGCGCCATCTTGCGGGCGTGGGCGCGCCGTGCGCACACGGCGGGCGGGCGGCTGCAGCACCGGCCCTGCCCCGAGGCCCGCAGGCAGCGGTGGAGCAAGCTGGGGCCCCGGTGGCGGCAGGACAGCTCCCAGCACACCCTCCACGGCGGCCGAAGCAGCTGAGCGCCCTTAACCTCACGCCTGCCGCG
>NW_020799097.1:113537691-113540809 GCF_003259725.1 Athene cunicularia
CCTGGGCAGAGCGCCCTTGGAGAGGCTGTCCTGGGTGAGAGTGGCTGGGGGGGGCTGGGCCGCGGACGTGGGGAGCGAGGCCTCGGTTCCCGCCTCTTAGTTGATGCTGGGGCACCCGTGGGTGTCAGCGTGCGGGTACCCGCGGCCTCCCAGCACCCCGGCTCCGCAGGGGGTGCTTCTCTTCCTTTTGCTGGAGGTGGCTGACAGAGGGAGGAGGGTTTGAGGCAGGGCCTGCATATCTGCTTCTGCCGAGATGCAGGAAGAGCTTTTAACGAAGGTGGTGTAATTTTTGGCCGTATTTTTTGGTTGGTTGGTTTCTTTCTTTGCTTGTTTGTTTTCCCCGGTCGTTCTGTTTAAGTACTATTTATCTTTTGCTAGTCAAGAAATAGCAGTTATCCCATTGTGGCTTGCACAGATTTATTATGGGTGTGATTAAGTCCTGTATAACTCTGCTTAGTCTGTTTATATTTGGCAATAGCTTAAAGAGTAATTTGCAGTTTAAAGATGAGTCTATATGTGCCTGAGATAAAATAACCTTACAAACAGTCCATTTGTTTGTGTCTACATTAAAGAAGATTCCGTTTACAGTTTCCTGTTTAGGAATTTTATTTTTTAAATCACTAACTAAAGGCAATAGCTGCAATAAGAAGTCGTGGTGTTTGCTTTGCCTTCCACTGAATAAAGTAATTGATGACTTGTTATACTTAGGTTCACCATCGATTATGTCTCTTCAGATTTGAGTAACTTGCAGATTCTTACCTCTACCCTTCAGGGTCATAAGAATAAAAGACTGTACAGTGACTTGCATGTGTAGCCCCTGTTTTTGAAGGACAGCATCAGCATCTCCTAGTTTGAGAGACTCTCCTTCCTGGCTTCAGCCTCTTTGGGTAACTTTGCTTAAATCTGTTGAATTTCTAGGGCTCCAGCAATGATCTAGAGTATCCACAGGTCCTGTTCTCATGAGACTGTACAGCGTGAAACCAGTTGAAGAAATTCTGGAGGCTGCCCTTTTAATGACTGGGAGGTGTGGCAGAAACTCTTGTTGAGTTTCTCCTCTGGCACCCCAGTAGTTCCTCTGCCAAGAGGATGAGGCAGCCCAGACTCCTGCCTACAGTGATCTATAGTATCATCTTGCCAGCCTACCAACTGTCCTCAGGAGCTGGTGCAATGTCTTCTCTTTTTAGTTCTTAGTGACAACTAGATTGCTGTTATTGTTGAGCGAGTCCTGGTAAGTTGCATTATTGAGATTTGTGGCTGGAATCCATGTAGGATTAATTATCAGAGACACAATTAGCTAAGGATTTCTGTTTTGCTTATTAGTGTTGGTGAACCATTACTTTTTTCCAGTGTCCAGTCAGTAACTTGCAGTTGTCAGTATTCTATATTAGGTATGTTTTTGTTTTGTTTACCTTTATAAGGATCCTGAGCAGCTGACTCTTTATCTTTTTTATAGTTTTGGGGTTTTATTTAAATTCCTGTGGTTTCAGTGATGTCTAAAAGAGGTTGTAGTTTGAAGGCTTAAAGCGTGTTTGCTTGTTATATCATTATTCATGCCTTTTTCCTTTATTGTCAATTCCTTACAAGTTTGAATGAGGATCAGAAATATGATCTTTACTTAAATAATGCTTTCAGGAGCTTTAATTAAGTTGGCTTTGGCAGATGAACTCCCATTCATCTTTGTATTCTTCCTTTTGTGTGAACTGTTCTCAGCTGTCACAAAGATGCTGAGGTGTCTGCTGACAGTACTCTTAATCTTATAGTATTGAGCCTTCATCTTTTGAAGGACAGTGGAAAGACAAGGCTGACAGCTGAAGTCTTTGTGTAAACTTAGGGATTGCCTCGTATCTCTACCACCCACTCTCGATTCCAAATCCAAGGGGAAACAGACTGGGAGGTTGTTGTTTCCTTGAGACATCTACTGTTAGAGCAGCAAGTCTTGAATTCTTCTAATTAATTACAAGGTCAGTCTGGCTCTTAAGAAGTACAAAGAGGTCAGTGCAGATGAGAAAGCTTGTTTAAAGCAGGTTCCCAGCCTGGTCCAGCTCAGATGGAAACAGGCTTAGTTCTGTAACAGTGCTGAAGTTCATGATGGGAATACTGTGCTCGTAAGTGTGAGAAATATAATCTATTTTTTAATATAGCTGAGAGCAGGAATACTTGGGCATGTGTTGTGCCCTGACCACAGAGGAGGGGACTAACAAGCGGTTCTTTAGCTGATACCTTGGGGTGAATTAAGGTTAAATGACACCAAATGGTCAAACTTAATAACAGTTTATTGATTACACCTTTGAATCACCCGAGGAGTTAATTTTCTGGCAATAAAGCAAAGCAATTGCCCTTTGTGCCTGAGGTTACTAAAAGGAAAGGAGAGAAAGGGAGAAAGAAAGGAAAAGAAGTGGGAGAGAGAGTTTGCCACCCTGGAATCCAGTGATGTCCTGTGCAGTTGGGTCTTCCAAGAGTGGTGGCTGCATACACAGCAACGCAAAACCTGAGCATTTAAGCATATAAGTCTCCGCCCTGTCTTCTCTCATGTTATCATAGGGAGGAGTTGCCATTGTGGAAACGATCAGGCGCTGAGTCTTGCATCATGCACTCTCTCTGCTGGTGTTCCAAGAGGCCTAAGTATGCACAAATCAAACTGGGGGGTTGTAGGATGGCAGGAGCCTCCAATGTTCCTAAGGAAGTTGCATGCCACAAGACTATCTTGATTCTGCTTAGCCAGTTTTTGCCAGTGCTGTTTCCTGTTGTTGAGGGCAGGGTATGGGTTGCTGTAGCAAGCAGTCTCTTAAGGACAAAGTTTTTACATGACTTCCGCATCATGCTGGTGGAAAGGAAGTAGGCTCAAGTGGCATGTGCCTTGGGAGAACTGGAGAGAGTTTGGTGACTAACAGTGCTAAAAACACTACTTAGAGCAGGCTGAACTGCCTGTGGCTTTGGGCTAGCAGCAGCAGCATCTCTTGTCATGGCAGGCTCTCAGCATCCTTGTAGCAGCCACCTTGGCACAGCCTGGTGATTTGCATGGTGGCTTGTGATGGCCTGCTGGGTACCATGTAGAGCTGGGGAAACTGGGGCAGGTCTCCATCCTAACCACCTGTGTCTGCTGCCAGAAGAGGGGGGG